>NC_071991.2:13645078-13946406 GCF_028885655.2 Pongo abelii
TATGGTGGCTCACACCTGTAATCCCAGCACTTTGGGAGGCCGAGGTGGGCAGATCACTTGAGGTCAGGAGTTCGAGACCCGCTTTGGCCAACACAGTGAAACCCCATCTCTACTAAAAATAGAAAAATTAACTAGGCATGGTGGCGTGCGCCTGTAATCTCAGCTACTCGGGAGGCTGAGGCAGGAGAAGTGCTTCAACCCAGGAGGCAGAGGTTGCAGTGAGCCAAGATGGCGCCACTGCACTCCAGCCTGGGTGACAGAATAAGACTCTGTCTCAAAAACAAAACAAAACAAAACAAAACAAAAAAACACCACCATCTCTTAGCGCGGTAGGTAAGTTGACAAATCTCCTTAGTTTTGAATCCTGGCTCCATCCTTACCAACTGTGTGATCTAAGATAGATTACTTTATCTCTGTATCTGTTTCTCCTTCTCTAAAAAGTAAAGATGATAATAGTACCATCTCTCTCACTGAACTGTTGTGAAGACTAAACGAGTTAATACAGCTAAAGCCCTTATGGGGAATAGTACCCATCTCAAGGTAAGAGCTATATTTTGAGCCTGGGCAACAAAGTGACAACCTGTCTCTATGAAAAAATCAAAATTTAAGCTGGGAATAGTAGCATATGCCTATGGTCCCAGCTACATGGGAGGATGAAGCAGGAGGGTCACTTGAACCCAGGAAGTCGAGGCTGCAGTGACCCATGATCATTCCACTGCACTCCAGCCTGGGCAACAGAGCCAGATCAAAAAAAAAAAAAAAAACCTGTATTTTGTACTTTATTTTGTTATATATATATATATATAGAGAGAGAGAGAGAGAGAGAGAGATGAGTTCTCACTATGTTATCCAGGCTGGTCTCAAACTCTTAGGCTCAAATGATCCTCCTGCCTTGGCCTCCCAAAGTGCTGAAATTACAGGCATGAGCTACCGCACCTGGCCTATATTTTATGCTTTTTGTTGTTGTTGTTTAGTTTTTGTTATTGCTTTTTTTGTTATTATATTTTCTATTTCTTATTGCTGTTAGCAGTAGTATAAGGTAGATGAGAAAGTGTGGCTCCTAAAGATTGAGTAACCTGACTGCATGCTTTTCACTGACACTACACCGTTGCGTTCTCAGGCTACTACCATGAAAAGGAAAACTCAGTACTACAGCTACTGCGAATTTAACACAGTGACAACCCCAAGGTCTTTGTTGGGTGTTTTAACTACACTCTCATCAATCCTCCCTTCACTGACCCGATGAGAAAACCGGGGCTTCCAGTGGGGTTGGATACAGACCAAAGATGGTTTGATTTTAAAATCAATCCTTTTTCAGCCGGGCACATTGGCTCACGCCTGTAATCCCAGCACTTTGGGAGGCCAAGGCGGGCGGATCGTTTGAGTTCAGTTCAAGACCAGTCTAGCCAACATGTCGAAACCCCATCTCTACTAAAAATACAAAAATTTGCCGGGCGAGGTGGCAGGACGATCTCTTGAGCCCAGCAGGTCGAGGCTGCAGTGAGCTATGATACCACTGCACTCCAGCATGAGCGACAGGGCGAGACCCTGTCTCTAAAAAATAAAAAATAATAAAAAAATTCCCTTTCTGAGTTGTTCATTGAAATACCTCAGCTGATATACATTTTCAATGGACTTTTGAATTTTGCTTTCCTAACATCAGAACTCCTGCAGTCACGCTGGCCTGAGTGAGAATCCCACCGCATATAAACAGCTAGCAGCGGTGGCGCCTCGGGCCTCCACCTCTCTGGGCCTCCACTTCCTCCCCTGTAATTGGGGATAACAACTGTCGACTCACTCGGTGCTAAGCGAATGACACGACCCGGCACAATATCTGGCACTGCCACCCAATAAATGTTGATGGCTACCCCTAACGCCTTCCCCTCCTGGGCTTGCAGCCAGCTCGCGGGTCGTCATCCCGGAAGTCTGGCCACCCAAAGGAGCCAACTTCTTGAAGAGAGCCGAACAGGTCGAGGGAGGCCGGGAGTGCGGAAGAGAGAGAGGGAGGGAGGGAGGAAGCCGCGGCCCGCACCTTTTGGTCCAGCTCCAGGCGATAGGGCACGGGCTGGATCCTGCGGCGCGGCCGGGCGCCGGCGCGGGGCCCGGGCCCGGAGCTGGGCACCACAAAGGAGGGCACGCCTAGCGCCCCCGAGAAGCTGAAGCCCCACACGAAGACGCGATCGGCGCGGGCAGCGCGCTCGCCCACGTACTGGAACACGGGCACCTCCGCCTCGGCCTCTGCCGCTTCGCGCCGGCTCCGCGAGCGCCCGGCCGCCGTCCAGTGCCCTCGCACCGGCCCCGGCCCGCTCAGCCGCCGCCCCAGCCGAGCCCCAGCCACCAACGCCACCAGCGCCATCCTCCGTTCCACGCCTCAGCAGCCTCTGGGCGCCGCCATCTTGCGTGACCCTTAACACTACGCCTCGGCGGAAGAGGTTGCGGCCGCCTTTACTCCTGGTTGAAAGCAAAGGCGCTGACGGCCGCCCAAGGCTCAGGGAGGCGGGGCGTGGCGATGGTGAGGGGCGGGGTTAGGATGCTTGTCCCTTAGCAGAACTCCGTGTCCTGTTTTGCTCCCTTGCTATTGCCCCTCGACATTTCCCACCTGGCCTTGCTGCAGCCGTCCCCGCTCCGGTCTGCTCCCACGCCGCCCCAGGCCGTCCTCCAGCGACAGCGAGCTGGAGTGGGCGATTCCCTGCTGCCTTCGCATCCCCTGCCCAGGTCCCCTCAAACCTATCACTCACCTTGAGACAGACAGCTCACTGCAACCACCCCCTCCCGGGTTCAAGTGACTCTCGTGTCTCAGCCTCCCGAGTAGCTGGGACCACAGGCGTACGCCACCACACCCGGCTAATTTTTGTATTTTTAGTAGAGACGGGGTTTCACGATGTTGGCCAGGCTGGTCTTGAACTCCTGACCTCCAGTGATCCACCCACCTCGGGCCTCCCAAAGTGCTGGGATTACAGGCATGAGCTACCACCCCCGGCCTGTGCAGGCCTATTTTATGGAAGGCGACTGGGGAAACCCCACTGATAAAATGTGGTGACCACAAGGCTGCTCATGGAAAGCCTCTTACTACAGGGAGTAAAATTCATGAAGGCACTGAAACCACCAGTCTGCCGGGCTATGAAATCTGTTCTCTGCGGCGGACCCAGTCTTCCAGCACTTTGGAAGACAAAGGTGGGAGAATCACTTGAGAGTTCAAGACCAGCCTGGGCAACACAGTGGGACCCTTTCTCTACAAAAAAATTTAAAAATTAGCTTGGCGTGATGGTGTGCACCTGTGGTGCCAGCTACTTAGGAGACTGAGGCAGGTGGATGGCTTAAGCCCAGGAGTTCGAGGCTGCAGTGAGCCATGATTGCACCACTGCACTCCAGCCAGGACAGCAGAGTGAGACCCTGTCTCTGAAAAAAAAAAATTAAATTAAATGTAAATATAAAAGTAAAAATAAATGTGTCTATGGTCCCACCTGGTAGTAAGTTCCCTGGCACCCAAGGACACATTTGGGATAGATAAACTTAGCCATTCACATCGGTCCCCTTACCCTGTCTCGACCCAGCCAGTATTCAATCAGAACACACACTTTTTGCCACATGGAATTGTAGATGCTAGTGCCACCTTCAAAGATGTAAAAGATTCAGAGGGGTGGTGATTTCTATCCAATGGGTAGCTCCCCATTGAATTCACCTGTTAGGCTCCCAAAAAAACTGATGGATTGGCCAGGCGCAGTGGGTCACGCCTGTAATCCCAGCACTTTGGGAGGCCGAGGCAGGAACATCACGAGGTCAAGAGATGGAGACCATCCTGGCCAACATAGTAAAACCCTGTCTCTACTGAAAATACAAAAATTAGCTGGGCGTGGTGGAACGCACTGTAGTTCCAGCTACTCGGGAGGCTGAGGCAGGAGAATCGCTTGAACCCAGGAGGCGGAGGTTGCAGTGAGCAGAGATTGCACCACTGCACTCCAGCCCGGCGACAGAGCGAGGCTCCGTCTCAAAAAATAAAAAAAGATGGACTGTGGTAGGGGACAGGGGACCACCATACATTTAGGCAAGTGCATGGTCCAACTCATAGCTGCTGTGTCAAGCGTGCCGTCTTTTTTTTTGTTTGTTTGTTTTTTGAGACAGTCTCACTTTATCACCCAGGCTTGAGTACGGTGGCACGATCTTGACTCACTGCAACTTCCACCTCCTAGGTTCAAGCAATTCTCCTGCCTCAGCCTCCCAAGTAGTTGGGATTACACGCGTGCACAACCACACCCGGTTAATTTTTTGTATTTTTAGTAGAGATGGAGTTTCACCATGTTGGCCATGACTGGTTTCCAACTCCTGATCTCAGGTGATCTGCCCGCCTCCACCTCCCAAAGTGCTGGGATTACAGGCCTGAGCCACCACGCCCAGCCATGGCATCTGTTTTACCAGAAGAGATCAACACACCCTCTGAAACATGATACAGGACACTGATCTGGTGAGTGGATTCTTTTCAATCCCTAACAGAAAAGAGGACCAAAAACAGTTTGCTTCTGCATAAAGGAAAGCATTACTCATGAACTGTCCCACTGTGTCACTCCCGACACCACCCACATTAAGTATCTGTTACAGGGGCGGTGGCTTATGCCTGTAATCCCAGCACTTTGGGAGGCCGAGGTGGGCGGATCACGAGGTCAGAAGCTTGAGGCCAGTCTGGCCAACATAGTGAAATCCTGTCTCTACTAAAAATACGCAAAAAATTAGCCGGGTGTGGTGGTGTGTGCCTGTAATCCCAGCTACTCAGGAGGCTGAGGCAGGAAAATCGCGTGAACCCGGGAGGCGGAGGTTGCAGTGAGCCAAGATCGTGCCCCTGCACTCCAGCCTGGGTGACAGAACGAGACTCCATCTCAAAAAAAAAAAAAAAAGCTTATCTCCGTCTCTATTCCTTTATTCCTTATCTCCGTCTTTATTCCTTTATTTTTTATTTTTTTGAGACGGAGTTTCGCTTTTGTTGCCCAGGCCGGAGTGCAGTGGCTTGACCTCAGCTCACTGCATCCTCCACCTCCTGGCTCAAGTGATTCTCCTGCCTCAGCCTCCTGAGTAGCTGGAATTACAGGCGCCCACCACCACGCCCCGCTAATTTTGTTTTGTATTTTTAGTAGAGATGGGGCTCCACCCTATTGGCCAGGCTGGTCTCGGACTTCTGAACTCAGGTGATCCACCCGCCTCGGCCTCCCAAAGTGCTGGGATTACAGGCGTGAGCCACCATGCCCGGCCTATTTATTCATTTATTTACTCATTTTTTAGAGACAGAATTTGGCTGCACTTGAGTTGATAAATCTGAGACATATATTGATAAAGGACAATTATGTAAATATAAATATAGTTAATATTAATAGTTAATATAGGGAATATTTATATATTTACGAAATGCATACACAGTTCAGCTGGGTGGAGTGGCTCATGCCTATAATCCCAGCACTTTGGGAGGCTAAGGCAGGAAGACTGCTTGAGCCCAGGAGTTCAAGACCGGCCTGGCAACATAACAAGACCTTGTCTGTATACAAAATTTAAAAATTAGCCTGGCATGTTGGAGCCCACCTGTGGTCCCAGCTACTTGGGAGACTGAGGCGGGAGGATTCTTGAGCCTGGGAGGTCGAGGCTGTAGTGAGCTGCATTTGCACTACTGCACTCCGGCCTGGGTGACAGAACAAACTCTATCTCAAAAAAAAAAAAAAGAAAAGAAAAATTTTGAACTGTCCTTTCATAAGCAGGACTGTCCTTTTATCTGAGTTTATGTCCTTTCTAGTTTTTTGGTTTTCAACATCTGATTTTTTTTTTTTTCAGAGTCTGGCTTTTTCATCAAGGCTGGAGTGCAGTGGCACTGTCTCGGCTCACTACAACCTCCACCTCCTGGGTTCTAAGTGATTCTCCTACCTCAGCCTCCCTAATAGCTAGGATTACAGGCACTCACCACAATGCCTGGCTAATTTTTGTATTTTTAGTACAGACGGGGTTTCACGATATTGGCCCGGCTGGTCTCGAACTCCTCACCTCAGGTGATCCACCTCCTGACCTCAGGTGATCCACCTGCTTGGCCTCTGTAAGTGCTGGAATTACAGGCATGAGCCATCCCACCTGGCTCAACATCTGGTCTTTTACAAACTCATAATGACAATAGGATAGTAGGTTTTAAAATTTTTTTACTTGTCAATATTTTAATAACCCTATGTGAGTCTCTTAAACTTCTAAAACATTTTACTATTAGAGGATATCCAAAGGACACAAGCCTTGGTTTAGTATTTTGAAGACAAAAGGACAAACTGCAATGTGAACTGCAGCCACGGGGTGGCAATACTTACCCACCAATTCTGTCTCCTGTGAAAGGCTAAAACATCCTAAACGTCTGTTTGGCCAATAAAGAGCTGGATTTGTAGCCACAACTGGGCTTTTCTATTTTGCTATCAAAACTTGGTCGGTTTTGTAGACTGCTTCTATGCTAGAAAATACTTGCTTTTCTGGCTGGGCGTGGTGGCTCACGCCTGTAATCCCAGCACTTTGGGAGGTCGAGGCAGGTAGATCACCTGAGGTCAGGAGTTCAAGACAAGCCTGGCCAACATGGTGAAATGCTATCTCTACTAAAAATACGAAAAAAGTTAGCCGGGCGTGGTGGCAGGCGCCTTTAATCCTAGGTACACAGGAGGCTGAGGCATGAGAAATGCTTGAACCCAGGAGACAGAGGTTGCAGTGAGCCGAGATCGTGCCACTGCTCTCCAGCCTGGGCAACAGAGACAGACTCTGGCTCAAAAACAAACAAACAAACAAACAAAAATGAAAAAAACTTGGCTGGTTTTGTAGACTGGTTCTATGCTAGAAAATACTTGCATTTCTGTCCAAATTTTTGCTTGGAAAAGATGGTACTACTGTCAAACTATCAGCTATCTCAGAGTATCCAAATGTCTGCTAATGTTAGCCAAGCTAATTTCTTTGCCACCTATGATGACATTTTCCTGTACACATTCTAATTATTTTGACGTTTGATGTAGCTGAAATTCTCTAGTCTGGGAAAGAGTGAACTTAACTAACCTTACATTTGTTTGTCTGTTTTTGAGACAGAGTCTCACTCTGTTGCCAGGCTGGAGTGCGGTGGCAGGATCTTGGCTTACTGCAACTTCCTCCTCCCAGATTCAAGCGATTCTCCTGCCTCAGCCTCCAAGTAGCTGGGATTACAGGGACCTGCCACCACGACCGGCTAATTTTTGTATTTTTAGTAGAGTCGGGATTTCACCGTGTTGGCCAGGGTAGTCTTGAACTCTTGACCTCAAGTGATCTACCTGCCTTGGCCTCCCAAAGTGCTGGGATAACAGGCATGAGCCATGGTGCCCAGCCTAAACTTAAATGTTTTTATTTGTATTATTATTAACTTTAATTATACAATTAATGTATCATGCAGTTCCTTGTTAAAAAATAATAATAAATCAGCCGGGAGCAGTGGCTCATGTCTGTAATCTCAACACTTTGGGAGGCTGAGGCGGGCGGATCACCCTACGTCAGGAGTTCGAGACCAGCCTGGCCAACATGGTGAAACCCAGTCTCTAATAAAAATACAATAATTAGCTGGGCGTGGCGGTGGGCGCCTATAATCTCAGCTACTTGGGAGGCTGAGGCAGGAGAATCACTTGAACCTGGGAGGTGGAGGTTGCAGTGATCCAAGATTATGCCACTGCACTCCAGCCTGGGCGACAGAGCAAGACTCCATCTCAAAAAATAATAATAATAAATTTAAAAATATTATATATGGGTACGACTAAAGGCTCCTTTAACCACAGTCTCACATATACATCTTGCCATATAAAAAACATTATTTTGGCCAGGTGTCATGGCTCACATCTGTAATCCCAACACTTTGGGAGGCCAAGGCTGGAGGATGGCTTGAGGCCAGGAGTTTGAAACCAGCCTGGGCAATAGTGAAACTCCGTCCCTAAAAAATTTTTAAAAATCAGCCGAGTGTGATGGTGTGTGCCAGTAGCTACTTGGGAAGCCCAGGCAGGAGGATTGCTTGAGTTTAGGAGTTCAAGACCAGCTTGGGCAACACAGCAAGACTCCCATCTCAAAAAATAAAGTAAAATAAATAAAAATTTATTGAAAATAATAATAAATAAACATGTTAATATACATATTCTAAGAGATGACCAAAAAATAAAAATAATTTTTAAAATGTTAATAGATGTTTTCCATTTGTTTTTCATAAGTTGTGCTTCAATATTATGAGTGGGATTTGCTTTTACATATCCCCCTGTTACACAACTTGGTTTTTTTTTTCCCAGACAAGGTCTCACTCTGTCAACCAGGGTGGAGTACAGTGGTGCCATCGTAGCTCACTGCAGCCTCTGCAGATTCAATCTTGCCAGCTCTCGTGATCCTCCTACCTCAGCCTCCCAAGTAGCTAGGACTACAGGCACGCCCCACCACACCTGGACATTTTTTTAAATTTTTTGCGGAGACGGGGGTCTCTCTATGTTGCTCAGGCTGGACTCCAACTCCTGGGCTCAAGCAATCCTCCTGCCTCAGCTTCCCAAAGTGCTGGGATTATAGGCATAAGCCACTGTGCCCGGCCCACGTTTTTTAAATGTTTGCCAATCTGCTACTTGAAACATATCTCATTTTTTATTTACTTTATATTTCTGTAATCTCTGGAAAAGTTGAACATCTTGTAGTTTCACGTCTCCTCTACTGAGAATTGCAAATCTACTCATATCCTTGGTGACATTTCTATTGGGTTGTCTCTCTTTTTTTTTTTTTTTTTTTTGAGACAGAGTCTCACTCTGTGGCCCAGCGCCCAGGCTGGAGTGCAGTGGTCCGATCTCGGCTCACCACAACCTCTGCCTCATGGGTTCAAGTGATTCTCATGTCTCAGCCTCCTAAGTACCTGAGACTGCAGGCGTGCCCCACCATGCCTGGCTAATTTTTGTATTTTTAGCAGAGACGGGGTTTCACCATTTTGGCCAGGCTGGTCTCAAACTCCTGACCTCAGGTGATCCGCCCGTCTCAGCCTCCCAAAGTGCTGGGATTACAGGCGTGAGCCACCACCGTGCCTATACTGGGTTGTTTGTCTCTTATTACTTTGTAGGAGTACTTGATATATTTGCATAAAACCCTTCATTACCTGTCTAAATACTTTCTCTTGTCTTTTTTTTTTTTTTTTTTGAGACTGAGTTTTGCTCTTGTTGTCCAGGCTGGAGTGCAACGGTGCGATCTTGGCCCACTGCAACCTCCGCCTCCCAGGTTGAAGCAATTCTCCCGCCTCAGCCTCCCGAGTAGCTGGGACCACAGGCATGCACCACCACGCCTAGCTAATTTTTTTTTTTTTTTTGTATTTTCAGTAGAGACGGGGTTTCTCCAAGTTGAGGCTGGTCTCAAACTCCTGACCCCAGCTGATCCGCCCACCTCGGCCTCCCAAAGTGCTGGGACCACAGGCGTGAGCCACCGTGCTCGGACTCTTGTCTTTTTACTTAATTTTTTTTTTTTTGAGATGGAGTCTCACTGTGTTGCCCAAACTAGAGTGCGGTGGCTCAACATCGGCTCACTGCAACCTCCGCCTTCCGGGTTCAAGTGATTCTCCTGCTTCAGCCTCCCAAGTAGCTGGGTTCACAGGTGCCTGCCACCATACCTGGCTAATTTTTTTTGTATTTTTAGTAGAGACGGGGTTTCACCATGTTGGCCAGGCTGGTCTTGAACTCCTGACCTCAAGTGATCTGCCCACCTTGGCCTCCCAAAATGCTGGGATTACAGGTGTAAGCCACCGCGCCAAGCCCTTTTTACTTAATTCATGGTGTCTCTTGTCATACAAAATTTTATCTTGATGTAGTCAGCGTTATTAATCCTATTCATTAGCGTTTTGGTTTTCTGTATCATGTTAACGAAGAATGTCTATTACCCAAGGTATAAAGATAATTTTTCTATTTTTTGTAGAGACAGGGTTTCGTCATGTTGTTCAGGCTGGTCTCAAACTCCTGGGCTCAAGCAATCCTCTCACCTTGGCCACCCAAAGTGTATAGGCCTGAGCCACTGTGGCTGACCTACTTTCATTTTTTATATCCAGGGTTTCATTTGTTTGTTTTGGGACAGAGTCTCACTTTGTCACCCAGGCTAGAGCACAATGGCGCTATCTTGGCTCACTGCAACCTCCGACGCCCGGGTTCAAGCGATTCTCATGCCTCAGCCTCCGGAGTAGCTGGGACTACAGGCGCCCGCCACCACACCTGGCTAATTTTTGTATTTTTAGTAGAGATGGGGTTTCACCATGTTGGCCAGGCTGGTCTCAAACTCCTGACCTTGTGATCTGCCCACCTCAGCCTCCCAAAGTGCTGGGATTACAGGCGTGAGCCACTGCGCCCAGCTATATTCAGGTTTAGAGCTGACTTTTATGAATGGCATGATGCCAGGCAGCATACTTGTTAATATTTTTTCCAAAGGCATGTCTGATTGTCCATAATAATTTATTGGCTAGTAAGGGCTTTATCTGAAGATTCAAGATGCCATTTATAGCATATGGTTAATTTCCAAAAATACATAGGTCAATTTTATGGAAGCTATTTATTTCTACTGCTTTATTCTTATATTAATGTGACAAGGTTTCAATGGCTGCAACTTTATAATATGTTCTGATTTTTATTCAGTCAAATGTCTTCTTTGTTCTTGTCTATTCCTTTACAAAAATGCCTTTGCTATTCATAACATTTACTTTCATATAAATTTTAAAATCATCTTGACAAGCTGCATTAAAAATCCCACTAGGATTTTGATTGAAATTACATTAAATTCCTAGGCTCATTGTGAGAAATTAACTAGGAGAAATCACATTTTACAATCTTCAGTCTTCCCATTCAGAAACGTGGTATCTACTGGCCCAGCATGGTGGCTCTGCCTGTAATCCTGGCACTTTGGGAGGCTGAGGTGGGTGGACAACTTGAGATCAGGAGTTGGAGACCAGCCTGGCCAACATGGTGAAACCCCGTTTCTAGTACAAATACAAAAAAATTAGCCAGGCGTGGTGGGGTGCACCTGTAATCACAGCTACTTGGCAGGCTGAGGCAGGAGAATCACTTGAACCCGGGAGGAGGAGATTGGATGAGCCGAGATTGCGCCACTGCACTACAGCCTGGGTGACAGAGAGAGACTCTGACTCAAAAAAGAAAAAAGAAAAGAAAAGAAAAAAGAAACGTGGTACTACTCATGTTACGATTGGCTTCAGTCATCTACTTCAGTGGATTCAACTCTCTGCTTGTAGATAAATTATTTCCATTTCCTGAGAAAATAATCCGCCTATTTTTTAGGCCAGTGGTCTCCAAATTATTTTGATTACACATTCCTGGCCAGGCGTGGTGGCTCACACCGTAATCCCAGCACTTTGGGAGGCCGAGGTAGGTGGATACCTTGAACCCTGGAGTTTGAGGCCAGCCTGGGCAGCATAGCAAAATCCTGTCTCTACAGAAAAATACAAAAATTAGCCTATAGTCCCAGCTACTCGGGAGGCTGAGGTGGGAGGATCGCTCGAGCCCAGGATGTGGAGGTTGCAGTGAGCCAAGATTGTGCCACTGCACTCCAGCCTGAGCAACAGAATGAGACCCTGTCTCAAAAAAAAAAAAAATAATAATAATAATAAATAAAGGAGCTTAAATTGATTCTTTTTTTTTTTTTCTTGAGACGGAGTCTCACTCTTGTCACCCAGGCTGGAGTGCAGTGGTGCGATCTCCATTCACTGCCACCTCCGCCTCCCGGGTTCAAGCAATTCTCCTGCCTCAACCTCCCAAGTAGCTGGGATTACAGGCACCTGCCACCACACCCAGCTAATTTTTTGTATTTGTAGTGGAGACAGGGTTTCACTATGTTGGCCAGGCTGGTCTTGAACTCCTGACCTTGTGATCCGCCCACCTCGGCCTCCCAAAGTGTTTGGATTTCAGGCGTGAACCACTGTGCCTGGCCAAATTGATTCTTATGAGTAAAATTTGCGAGCATGAAAAAATACATATAAATTATTTACATATACTATTATACTAATATATACTTTATAAAATATACCAAGGAATATTTTAAATAAGATAAAGATTAAATAAATAATAGTTTTATTTTTTCTTTTAAAGGTATTTTTATTTTAAATGTTTGTAGGAAACAATAGTTTTAAAGCAAATATTTTATTTTCATTTTTAATCCATTTGCTCTCATTAAGGACAGTAGTGGTGGCCGGGCATGGTGGCTCACGCCTGTAATCCCAGCACTTTGGGAGGCCAAGGCAGGTGGATCACCTGAGGTCAGGAGTTTGAGACCAGCCTGGCCAACATGGTGAAACCCTGTCTCTACTGAAAATATAAAACTATCCGAGTGTGGTGGCACATGCCTGTAGTCCCAGCTACTCAGGAGGCTGAGACAGGAGAATGGCTTGAACCCAGGAGGCGAAGGCTGCAGCCGAGATCACGCCACTGCCCTCCAGCCTGAGCAAGACAGAGTGAGACTCCATCTCAGAAAAAAGAAAAGAAAACAGTAGTTATAATACAAATATTTTCTTGTGGTTTTTAATCCATTTGCTCTCATTAAAAACAGTAGTAGTGGCCAGGTGCAGTGGCTCACACCTGTAATCTCAGCACTTTGGGAGGCTGAGGTGAGTGGATCTCTTGAGGCCAGGAGTTCAAGACCAGTTGGGGAAAAAAACCAAGCTAAAACTTCACTCCTAATAGAAACACTATATTCATTGAGCAACAATTCCCTTTCTCCTCTTCTACCCAGCTTTTGGTGACCTCTAATCTACTTTTTGTCTCTATGAATTTGCCTATTCTAAGTACTTCATGTAAGTAAAATAACACTTTTTTTCTTTTCTTTTTTTTTTTTTTTAATAGGCAGGGTCTTGCTCTGTTGCTCAGGCAGTAGAGTGGCACGATCACAGCTCACTGCAGCCTCAAATTCCTGGGCTCAAGGGATCCTCCCACCTCAGCCTCTCAAGTAGCTAGGACTGTAGGCACACACCACTACACCCAGTTAAACTTTAAAAATAAATTTTTTTGGCTGGGCACAGTGGCTCACATCTGTAATCCCAGCACTTTGGGAGGCCAAGGAGAGCAGATCACCTGAGGTCAGGAGTTTGAGACCAGCCTGGCTGACATGGTGAAACCCCGCGTCTACTAAAAATACAAACAATTAGCCAGGCATGGTGGCGGGTGCCTGTAATCCCAGCTACTCGGGAGGCTGAGGCAGGAGAATTGCTTGAACCTGGAAAGTGGAGGCCTCAGTGAGCCGAGATCGTGTTATTGCACTCCATCCAGCCTGGGCAACAAAAGCAAAACTCCATCTCAAAAATATAAATAAATAGGGGCCGGGCGCGGTGGCTCATGCCTGTAATCCCAGCACTTTGGGAGGCCGAGGCAGGCGGATCACGAGGTCAGGAGATCAAGACCACTCTGGCTAACACGGTGAAACCCCATCTCTACTAAAAATACAAAAAATTAGCCAGGCGTGGTGGTGGGCACCTGTAGTCCCAACGACTTGGGAGACTGAGGCAGGAGAATGGCGTGAACCCAGGAGGCAGAGCGTGCAGTGAGCTGAGATTGCGCCACTTTACTCTAGCCTGGGCGACAGAGCGAGATTCTGCCTCAAAAAAAAAAAAAATATATATATATATATATATATAGATAGATAGATAGATAGATAGATAGCTAGATAGATAGAGATAGATAGATATGTAAATAAATAAATAAATTTTGAGGGGGGTAAAGATGTTATCTCGCTATGTTGCCCACACTGATCTCAAACTCCTAGCCTCAAGCAATCCTCCCATCTCAGCCTCCCAAAGCAACATTTGTCCTTTTGCGTCTGTATTACTTCATGTGGCATAATGCTGTCAAGGTCCTTTCATGTTGTAAGATGTAGCAGAACTTCATTCCTTTTTTTTTTTTAATTTCAGCTCACTGCAACTTCTGCCTCCTGGTCTCCTGCCATCACTCCCAGCCATCCTCCCACCTCAGCCTCCTGAGTAGCTGGGACTACAGGCACGCACCCCCAAGCTAGGCTTATTTTGTATTTTTAAATAGAAACAGGGTTTTGTCATGTTGCCCAGGCTGGTCTCGAATTCCTGAGCTCAGGTGATTCACCTGCCTCAAACTCCTGGGCTCAAGTGGTCTGCTCACCTCAGCCTCCCAAAGTGTGGGGATTACAGGAGTGAACCACCACGCCTGGCCCTTTGCCTATTTTATTTTATTTTATTTTGTTTTATTTTATTTTATTTGAGACAGAGTCTCGCTCTGTCATCCAGGCTGGAATGCAGTGGTGCAGTTTCAGCTCCTGCAACTTCCAACTTCCACCTCCCGGCTTCAAGCGATTCTCCAGCCTCAGCCTCCTGAGTAGCTGGGATTACAGACGTGAGCCACCACACCAGGCTAATTTTTGTATTTTTAGTAGAGACGGGGTTTCACCATGTTGGCCAGGCTGGCCTTGAATTCCTGACCTCAGGTGACCCTCCTGCCTTGTCCTCCCAAAGTGTTGGGATTACTGGCATGAGCCACCGTGCCCAGCCCCTTTTCCCATTTTAGAATTGGGTCGTGTGGGGTATTGTTGTTTCTGCTATTGTTGTTGAGTTATAGGAGTTCTTTATATATACTGGATATTAATCCCTTATCAGATATATAATTGGCAGATATTTTCTCACATCCTGTGGGACTCTGTTGATGGTGTCCTTTGATGCCTAAAAATTTTCCATTTTAATGAAGTTCAATATACCTATACCAAATCTAATGTCATAAAATTTTCCCCCATTTGCTTTTAAGAGTTTTATAGTCTGGGCACGGTGGCTCAAGCTTGTATGTAATTCCAGCACTTTGGGAGGCCAAGGTGGGCAGATCACTTGAGCCCAGGAGTTCAAGACCAACGTGGGCAACATGGTGAGACGCCATCTCTACAAAAAACAAAAACAAAAGTTAGCTGGGCGTGGTGGCACACACCTATAGTCCCAGCTACTCAGGAGGCTGAGGTGGAAGGATTACTTGAACCTGGGAAATTTGAGGCTGCAGTGAGCCATGATGGTGCCACTGTATTCCAGCCTGGGTGACAGAACAATACTTTGTCTCAAAAAAAAGAAAGAGGAAAAAAAGAATTTTGTAATTTTGGCTAATACATTTAGCTCTTTCATTCAGTTTGATTAATTTTTGTATATCATGCAAGGTAAGGTAAGGATGCCACTTCATTTTTTTGCATGTGGCTATCCAGTTTTCCCAGCACCATTTATTGAAAAGACTGTCCTTTCCCTATTGAATGGTCTTGGTACGCTTGTCAAAAATCATCTGACCATATGTGTGAGGGTTTATATCTGGGATTTCTATTCTATTCCATATGTCTGTCTTTATGCCAGTACCAAACTGTTTTGATTACAGTAGCTTTGTAATAAGTTTTGAAATCAGGAACTGTGAATCATCCAATTTTGTTTTTCCTTTTAGAAATGATTTTGGCTATTCATCATCCCTTGAGATTCCATACACATTTTTTTATGAGACAGAGTCTTGCTCTTTCACCCAGGCTGAAGTGCAGTGGCATGATCTTGGCTAACTGCAACCTCCACCTTTTGGGTTCAAGCGATTTTTGTGCCTCAGCCTCCTGAGTAGCTGGGATTACAGGCACCTGCTATGATGCCCGGCTAATTTTTGTTTTTGTTTTTTGTAGAGATGGGGGTCTCACCACATTGGCCAGTTTGACCTCAAACTCCTGGCCTCAAGTGATCTGCCGAACTCGGCCTCCCAAAAGTGCTGGGATTACAGGCATGAACCACCGTGCCTGACCTGTAGAAAGGTTTTAAACTATAATTTCAATGTCTTTAATAGTTATAGGGCTATTCAAGTTATCCTTTTCTTCTTGAGTGAGCTTTGGTAATTGGTGTCTTTCAAGAAATATGTCCATTTCATCTAAGTTGTTGAATTTAATACCATAATCTTGCTTATAGTTTTCCCTTATTATCCTTTTAATGCCTGTAGAATCTGTAGTGATTTCATCTCTTTAATTCCTAATATTGTTAAGTTGTGTCTTCATTTTTTTTCTGTCCAGTCTAGCTAGAAGTTTGTCAATTTCATGCACATCCCACAAAAGCAGCTTTGGCTCATTGATTTTCTCTACTGTTTTTCTGTTTTCTGTTTCATTGCTTTCAGATTTTACCTTTATTAGTCCCTCTCCTCTCTCCTGCTTAATTTGTATTTAATTTTCTCTTAATTTTCTTGTTCCTTAAGTAGTTGAATTTATTAATTCAAGGCATTTTCTTTTTCCTAATATAGGTGTTCTGTGCGGCATCTCACCAATTCTGATGTGTGTATGTGTTTTTATTTTCATTTAGTTCAAAAGACTTTCTAATATCCCTTTTCATTTCTCCTTTATTCCATAGCTTATTTAGAAGTGTGTTATTTGGTCTCCAAATATTTGGGGATTTGTCAAGCATCTTTCTGTTATTAATGTCTTTTCTTTTTCTTTTTTTTGAGACAGGGTCTCACTCTGTTCCCCAGGCTGGAGTACAGTGGCGTGATCTTGGCTCACTGCAACCTCCACCTCCTGGGTTTCAAAGCGATTCTCCCACCTCAGTCTCCCAAGTAGCTGGCACTATAGGCTCATGCCACCATGCCTGGCTTATTTTTTGTATTTTTAGTAGAGATGGGGTTTCCCCATGTTGGCCAGGCTGGTCTCCAACTCCTGATCTCAAGTGATCTGCCTGCCTCGGCCCCCCAAAGTGCTGGGATTACAGGCGTGAGTCTCTGCACCCGGCCTGGTTTATAGTTTTTATTATGTTCGGACAATTGTCTCTCCTCTCCTTTACAGATTTCAATTATTTGTATATTAGGTTACTTGAAGTTGTCCCAAAGCTCATTAATGTTTTTTTTTTCTAATTCTTTTTTCTCTGTGTGTTTTTCTCGTTGTGGTAGTTACTATTGCTGTGCCTTCAAATTCACTAACCTTTTCTTCTACAATGTCTAATTTGTCATTAATCCCATCCAGTGTACTTTTTAGAAAAAAATCTCATTGTAGGCTGGGTGCAGTGGCTCACGCCTATAATTCCAACACTTTGGGAGGCTGAGGTGGGAGGATCACTTGAGGTCAGGAGTTCGAAACCAGTCTAGCCAACATGGTGAAATCCCATCTCTACTAAAAATACAAAAATTAGTCGGGCGTGGTGGCATGATCTGTAATCCCAGCTACTTGGGAGGCTGAGGCAGGAGAATCACTTGAGCCTGGGAGACAGAGGATGCAGTGAGCCAAGACTGAATCACTGCACTCCACCCTGGGCAACAGAGCGAGACTCCGTTGCAGAAAAAAAAACCTCATGTAGGTTTTATCTATAGAAGTTCAATTTGGAGGCCGGGCGTGGGTGCCTCACACCTGTAATCCCAGCACTTTGGGAGGCCGAGGCAGGTAGATCGTGAGGTCAGGAGATCGAGACCATCCTGGCTAACATGGTGAAACCCCGTCTCTACTAAAAAATACAAAAAAATTAACCGGGCATGGTGGTGGGCGCCTGTAGTCCCAACTACTCGGGAGGCTGAGGCAGGAGAATGGTGTGAACCCAGGAGGCAGAGCTTGCAGTGAGTGGAGATCGCACCACTACACTGCAGCCTGGGCGACAGAGCGAGACTCCATCTCAAAACAAAAAGAAGTTCTATTTGGGTCTTCTTAATATTTCCCACATCTCTAGTTAACTTCTGAGCATTTGAAATAGTTATAATAACTGTTTCAATGTCCTTTTCTGCTAATACTAATATCTGGATGAGTTCTGGGTTGATTTACATTGTTTACTCTCCTCATTACCAGTCACATGTTCCTGTTTCTTTGTATGTCAGTAATCCTTGCTTGGACACCAGACACTGTGAATTTTACCTTTCTTGAAGCTGGATATATTTGTATTACCAGAACTCTTCTTGAGCTGTGTTCTGGAATACAGTTAAGTTACTTGGAAACCATGCCGAGCACAGTGGCTCATGCCTGTAATCCCAGCACTTTGGGAGGCCAAGGCAGAAGGATCATTTGAGGTCAGGAGTTTGAGACCAGCCTGGCCAACATGGTGAAACCTCGTCTCTACTAAAAATGCAAAAAAATTAGCTGGCTTTGGGAGGCCAAGGCAGGCAGATCATGAGGTCAGGAGTTCGAGACCAGTCTGGCCAACACAGTGAAACCCCATCTCTACTAAAAATACAAAAAATTAGCCGGGTGTGGTGGTGTGCACCTGTAATCCCAGCTACTCGGGAGGCCGAGGCAGGAGAATCGCATGAACCCAGGAGGCAGAGGTTGCAGTGAGCTGAGATTGAGCCACTGCACTCCAGCCCCAGGCAACAGTGTAAGACTCTGTCTCCAAAAAAAAAATTAGCTGGGTATGGTGGTTCACACCTGTAATCCCAGCTACTAGGGAGGCTGAGGCAGGAGAATCGTTTGAACCTGGGAAACAATGGTTGCAGTGAGCCGAGATTGCGCCACTGCACTCCAGCCTGGGAGATTCTGTCTCAAAAAAAAAAAAAAAAAAAAAAAAAAAAAAAAAAAAGCTACTTGGGAACCATTTGATGCATTCAAGTCTTGCTGTTATGCTCTGTTAGGTGGGTATTAGGCAGTGTGCAATCTAAGGCTAATTTTCCCCTCTAATGAGGCAAGACCTTGCTTAGTCCTCTACCCAATGACCTGTGAATTCTGAACAGGCATTGTTCTTGGCCCTGAGTGTCAAGCACTATTCCAATGCATTCAGATGGTTCTTTCCCTAGAAGCAAGTAACTATGTCACACGTGTATGCTGATGTACTCTGCTACATACTCCAGGGGTTCCTCTGCAGATCTCTGGGGTTCTCTCTCTGTGCAAAACTCTCTCTCTGGTACCCTTCCTTATAAGCTGCAGTTACCTTGTTCTTTCTGGACTTAGCTCTGTTACAACAAAGGAAGTCAGCTGGTCTCTGTCTTAGTTCTCCTTCCCTGTGTGATGACCTGATAAACTCTCGAGTCTGTAAGCTAAGCAATTGCAGGGCTCACCTCACATTTACCATCTTTCGAACACTATCTTTTGTCACCTGATGTCTAGTGTCTTGAAAAAAACATTGTTTCATGCATTTTTTTGTTTATTGTTGCAGCTGGGAGGGTATATCTGGTCTTTGTTACTTTGTCTTGGACAGAAGCGTAAATTAGGACCTTTACTCTGAAATGGACATTTTTGAGAAGAGTGAAATGAGTTACACTTTACAAGATTCTTCTTGTTGCTGTGTTAAGAATGGAAGAGGGTTAAGGGCAGAATTAGGGAGACAAATTAGGAGTCTACAGCAAGAGACAGTGTTGGCTTGGTAGTAGTGGGGTCCATTAGAAAATGGTAGAGGCCAGGCTTGGCGGCTCGTGCCTGTATCCCAACAGTTTGGGAGGCTGAGGAAGGAGGCAGGAGGATCCCTTGAGAACAGCAATTTGAGACCAGCCTGGGCAACACAGGGAGACCTTGTCTCTACAAATAATTTTTTTTTTTTTTTTTTTTTTTTTTTTGGAGAGACAGAGTTTCGCTCTTGTCGCCCTGGCTGGAGTACAGTGGTGCGATATCGGCTCACTGCAACCTCTGCCTCCTGGGTTCAAGCAATTCTCCCGCCTCAGCCTCCCAAGTAGCTGGGACTAGAGGCGCATGCCACCACTAATTTCTTTTGTATTTTAGTAGAGACGAGGTTTCACCGTGTTGCCCAGGCTGGTCTTGAACTCCTGAGCTCAGGCAATCCGACCGCCTTGGCCTCCCAAAGTTCTAGGAATATAAGCGTGAGCCACTGCACCCAGCCTCTACAAATAAATATTTTTTTTTGAGATGGAGTCTCGCTCTATCGCCCAGGCTGGAGTGCAGTGGCGTGATCTCGGCTCACTGCAACCTTTGCCTCCCAGGTTCCAAGATTCTCCTGTCTCAGGCTCCCGAGATTACAGGAGTCCGCCACCACGCCCAGCTAATTTTTGTATTTTTAGTAGAGATGGGGTTTCATCATGTTGGCCAGGCTGGTCTTGAACTCCTGACCTTGTGATCTGCCCACCTTGGCCTCTCAAAGTGCTGGGATTACAAGCGTGAGCCACTGCGCCTGGCCAAATAATTTTTAAAATTTGCCGGGTGAGGTGATGTGCGCCTGTGATCCCACCTACTCGGGAGGCTGACGTGGGAGGATTGCTTGAGTGCAGGGGGTTGAGACGGCGGTGAGCTATGATTGTACCACTGCACTCCAACCTGGGTGACAGAGCAAGCCCATCTCCCCTCAACACACATAGCAAAAAAAAAAAAAAAAGAGAGAAAGTGGTAGAATCTGGGCAAAGTTAGAGCTGCCGGAGGTGTCTGAAGGAATGGTGTGGGGCGTGGGAGGAATAAGATGCTTCCAAGGCTTCTGGCTTGAGTAAGTGGAGGAATGGAGTTTCATTCATTGAGCTGGAGAGGACTGCAGGAGGAAGTGTGGGGAGCGTGAGACATCTTCTTCTTGGGATGCCTATTCATTCTCCAAGAGAAAAATTTTTTTTCTTAAGTCGCTGTACAAGTGATTTCAAAGCAGGCAGTTGGCTATATAGATGTGGAGTTTAGGGGAATGGTCTGGGCTGGAGATGAATATTTGGGAGTCATAACCATATGAAAATGTAACCTGGCCGGGCGCGGTGGCTCACACCTGTAATCCCAGCACTTTGGGAGGCCTAGGCGGGCGGATCATGAGGTCAGATCGAGACCATCCTGGCCAACACGGTGAAACCCCGTCTCTACTAAAAAAAAAAAAAACAAAAAATTAGCCGGGCGTGGTGGCTGGCGCCTGTAGTCCCAGCTACACCGGAGGCTGAGGCAGGAAAATCGCTTGTACCCGGGAGGCTGAGGTTGCAGTGAGCCAAGATCGCGCCATTGCACTCCAGCCTGGACAACAAGAGCCAAACTCCGTCTCGAAAAAAAAAAAAAAAAATTAACAGCAAGCATCTGCATGCATGTCTGGGGGCGGTGTCCGGGGTAAGAAAGGCCCCGCCAGCAATCCATCCCACAATCAGCGATGGCTGAGGGGGTCTGGACCTGGCGGGACGGGGCTGCACGCCTCCAAGCAAATGCACAGCGCGGCTAAATTGGATTCGACAGCACCGGAAACGGCGACTCCCACTTGGGGCGCTGCGGACACACGAGTCGAGGCTGCCTTCCAGGAAGCAAACAAAAAAAGGGGGGAAAAGGGGGGGAAAGAAAGAAAGAAAGAGAAAAAGGAGGGCGAGTGGCGAGCAGGGGCCTCGGCCGCCACCCACACGCCCCGAAGCGTGCTCGTCCCCCGCGCGGGGCTCCCGGCCGCCGCCCTCGGCCATCGGCTGCTCCCCGGTGGCCCAGGCCTCGGACTCCGCGGCCGGCCCGGCGCGGCCCGGCGCCCTCAGGTGCGTACCCCGCCCCCGCCGCCGACGCCGCCGCCATTAAGGGCGGGTTGCCTTTCGGAACGTCCTCCTCCTGAGGGCCTGGGGAAGGGAGGCCGCCCGGCCGCAGCGGGCGGTGGCTCCCCGGGACACCCCGGCGCCCCGAGGCGAGGCACCCCCGAACCCCGATCCCCGCTGGCAGGACCAGAGGTGTGAGGGTGGGGGCGGGGAAGCCTTGCCGCGGGGGCAATGGTCCTGCGCACGGAGCGCACATCCCTCTCCTTCCTGATTGGCCGAGCCGGGGTGTGCGTGTGTCACGCTCCGCCCGGCGTACGTGGGGCGCTCGCGCTGCGTGCAGACGTGCTTGATTGGTTAGATAAGGGGGCGGGGCCGCCGCTGTTACCAGGCAACCGCGCCCCGGATCCGCCCCCTGACGTCACGCTTTGCCTAGAGGCCCAGGTTGTGGGTTTTGTCCGTGGGTATGGTCCTCGCGACGGCCTCCGCGGATCTGTTTGTTGGCGGAAAACCAATCCAGACTCCCAAGGAAAAAGGCCGAGGCCCGGGAATTTCCCGTTGCAATTCTGGTTTCGAGTTCTAGGGGGAAAAAGGCTCGCAGGGCTGTATTCTCCACCCCTCAAGCCCAAGCTTTCGTGTTTCTTAATAACAGCTTCGTTGAGATCCATTGTAAAATTCACGTTTTAAGAGTGAATAATTCAGTGCACAGAGCTGTGCAACCTTTGCCACTAATTGCAGAACGCTTTCAGCACCCGAGGAGAAGAAACTCCAACCCCATTAGGCCGTCATTCCCCGGTCCCCACCCCGTCCCTATCCCCAGCCCCTGGCAATCACTTTTGTCTCCGTGGATTTGCCTATTCTGGACATTTCGTGTGGATAGAATCATCCCAAGAAGTTTTTTGTGTGTCTGGCTTCTTTCCTTCTTTATGACTGAATAAAAATCCATGATATGAATACACAGCATTTTGATTTTCCATCCATTGATGGCTATTTGGGTAATTTCCACCTTTTGGCTGTTATGAATAATACTGCTGTGAACATTGATGTACACGTTTTTGTGCGGACATTTGTTTTCAATTCTCATAGGTGTATACCAAGGACTGGAATTGCTGGGCCAAGCTTTGTGTTTTAAGGAAAAAAAAAATCATGTTTTAGTTTCGTGCTGGTAATTTGAAGTAAGCAGATGTCTAGATATAAGCTTGGAAACTGGCCAGTTGGAGATTGCTCACGGCTGCAATTGAAGACTCCAGCAGCCTTTTCTCCTGTTTGCTACCATTTGGAGAGGAAGGCATCATAGGCTATGTGACTTCCGTGGACGCGGGGCTTGGCACCGGCTTGCAGTTGGGATCAGTCTTCAGTGGCGATTTGGAGTGGGTCACGGTTCTTCCTGCCTGCCTGTCAGTTTAGTCCCTGACGTCTGCTCCCCAGGGTCCTGGCTCTTCCCCCACGCCTTCAGCCTGCACAGTCCCTTCTCTCATTCTCAGGCTGCAGAACCTGGAAGTACTGTTGTCCCCCCTTACCCGCTGTTTCAGTACCTGAGGTCAACCGTGGTCTGAACATACTACATGGAAAATTCCAGAAATAAACAATTCATAAGTTTTAAATTGCACGCTGTGATGAAATCTCGCGCTGTGCAGCCTGGGCAGTGAATCGTCCCCTTTGTTCAGCGTCCCCACGCTGTGGACGCTCCACACCCATAGTCACTTAGTAGCTGGCTCGGTTATCAGATCGACCGTCACAGTGTCCCAGTGTATGTGTTCAAGTCACCCTTATTTTCCGTCATAATGGCCCCAAAGCACAGGAGTAGTGATGCTGGGAATTTGGATAGGCCAAAGAGAAGCCGTAAAGTGCTTCCTCTAAGTGAAAAGGTGAAAGTTCTCGACTTAATCAGGAAAGACAAAAAATCCTATGCTGAGGTTGCTAAGATCTACGGGAAGAATGAGTCTTCCATCCGTGAAATTGTGAAGAAGGAAAAAGAAATTCGTGCTAGTTTTGCTGTCTCACCTCCAACTGCTAAAGTGACGGCCACAGTGCGTGATAAGTGCTTAGTTAAGATGGAACAGGCTCTGCATTTGTGGGTGGAAGAGATGAACAGAAAACGTGTTCCCATTGACAGCAACATGTTGCGCCAGAAAGCCTTGAGCCTATACCAAGACTTCAGCAAGGGATGCTCTGAAACTGACACCAAGCCATTTACTGCGAGTAAGGGATGGTTACACAGATTCAGGCATAGATTCTCACATCATTACAAGAAGAAGAAGGGTAAGTACGTTACAACAAGTTATATTGAGAGAGAGAGATCTAGAGACAGAGATCACATTCACATAACATTACAGTACTTGATATACTTATTCTATTTTATTATTGTTGTTGTTAATTTCTTACTGTGCCTAATTTATAAATTAAAATTCATCGTAGGTATGTATGTACAGGTTGAACATCTCTAATCCAAAAATCCAAAATCTGATCTGTTCCAAAATCCAAAACTTATTGAATGCTGACCTGATGCAAGTTGAAAATTCCACACCTGTCACCTTTGCCTTTATTATTTTTTTTAATACCATCTCGGCCTGTCGCCCAGGCTGGAGTGCAGTGTTGCCATCTCTGCTAACTGTAAGCTCCACCTCCCGGATTCAAGCCATTCTTTTGCCTCAGCCTCCAAAGTAGCTGGGATGACAGGCATGCACTACCACGCCCGGCTAATTTTTACGTTTTTAGTAGAGACGGGGTTTCACCATGTTGGCCAGGCTGGTCTCAAAATCTTGACCTCAGTTGATTCACCCACCTCAGCCTCCCAAAGTGCTGGGATTACAGGCATGAGTCACTGCGCCTGGCTGGCCTTCTTTTTTTTTCTCTTGAGACAGAGTCTTGCCCTGTTGCCCAGGGTCTCGCCCTGTTGAAATGGTGGGATCACAGCTCACTGCAGCCTCGACCTCCTGGGCTCAAGCAATCCTCCCATCTCAGCCTCCTGAGTAGCTGGGACCACAGGCATACACCCCCACACCTGGCTAATTTTTAATTTTTTTGTAGAGGCAAAGTCCTATTATGTTGCCGGGCTGGTCCCACTATGTTGCCCGGACTGGCCAACATGGTGAAACCCCGTATCTACTAAAAATAAAAATATTAGCCAGACATGGTGGTGCACACCTGTAACCCCCAGCTACTTGGGAGGCTGAGGCAGGAAAATCACTTGAACCTGGGAGGCGGAGGTTGCAGTGAGCCAAGATCACGTCACTGCACTCCAGCCTGGGCGACAGAGCGAGATTCCATCTCAAAAAAAGAAAAAGAACATAATAGATTTAGGGTTTGGCACTATCTGCAGTTCCAGGCATCCACTGAGGGTCTTGGAATGAGTCTGCCGAAGATAAGGGGGAGAGTCCTGGCCCTTCATTTCTCTTGTCCTCCCAGTGGATTCATCTGCGTTCCTACATGCCCTGAGGCCATTTCATGGGTGTCTGGCTCCTTTTACTGTATTGCTTGTGATTCCCCTCCACTCCTTACCATCAGTATACTTTTTTTTGGGGGGGGGGACAGAGTCTTGCTCTGTCACCTAGGCTGAAGTGCAGTGGCACGATCACATCCCACTGCAACCTCTGCCTCCAGAGTTCAAGAGATTCTCCTGCCTCAGCCTCCTGAGTAGCTGGGGTTACAGGTGTGTGCCACCATGCCCAGCTAATTTTTTTTTTTTTTTTTGAGATGGAGTTTTGTTCTGGTTGCCCAGGCTGGAGTGCAATGGCATGATCTTGGCTCACTGCAACCTCCGCCTCCCGGGTTCAAGCAATTCTCCCCGCCTCAGCCTCCCGAGTAGCTGGGATTACAGGCGCCCACCACCACGCCTGTCCTTTTTTTTTTTTTACTTTTAGTAGAGACAGGGTTTCACCATGTTGGCCAGGCTGATATGGAACTCCTGACCTAGGTGATCCTCCTGCCTCGGCCTCCCAGAGTGCCGGGATTACAGGTGTGAGCCACCTCGCCTGGCTACTAGTATTCATTTTTACATCGCAGGTGCTCATTACATTTTTGTTGAATGGTGAAACATGTACTCTTGAGTTTGTACTTGTAGGCTGAGCTGTGAAGAAGGTAGAATTTATTAATTAAAACCAAGCCCTGCAGCTCGGTGTGGTGGCTCACGCCTGTAATCCCAGCACTTTGGGAGGCTGAGGTGGGAGGATTGCTTGAGTCTAGGAGTTCAAGACTGGCCTGGGCAACATGGCAAAACTCCATCTCTACAAAACAAAACAAAAAACAACAACAAGAAAAAATTAGTTGGGTACCTGTGGTCCCAGCTACTTGGGAGGCTGAGGTGGGAGGATCACTTCAGCTTGGGAGTCCCAGGCTGCAGGGAGCTATGATCATGCCACTACACTCCAGTCTGGGTGATAGAGCAAGACCCTATCTCAAAAGAAAAAAGGCAAAACAAAACAGAAAACAAGTCCCGGGTCTGGGCACAGTGTCTCATTCTTATAATTCCAGTATTTTGAGAGACTGAGGCAGGAGAATTGCTTGAGCCTAGGAGTTCAAGATCAGCCTGGGCAACATAGTGAAACTTTGTCTCTACAAAAAAAAAAAAAAAAAAAAAAGTCAAAATTAGCCAGGTGCATGGTAAGCTGTGATGATACCACTGCACTTCAATCTGGAGGACAGAGCAAGACTCTGTCTCAAAACCAAAACAAAACAAAAAAACTAAGCCCTTTAAAACCTGAAAAATTAATCTTTGGAAAAGAAAATCTAGAAACAGTTTTTGAAAATAAACCAGTCCTCTATTTCAAGATTTCAGAGTTTTCATAAAGGGAGTGGATGACATTCCAAATGATGAAAGGTTGTAAGGGATAAATGCAGATTCTAGATCAGTGATGGGCAAACTTTGTTTGTAAGGATAGTAAATATTTTTGGCTTTGGGAACATGGGGTCTTTGTCACATGCATGCAAACCTTCCTTTGCAGGAAAGCAGCTGTAGACAAGATGTAAACAAGTGAACGTGACTGTGTTCTGACAAAGCTTAATTTACAAAAATAGGCTGCAGTCTGGATTTGACCTGTAGGCTGGAGATTGTTCTAGGTATTTGCTTTTCGTTAGTAAAATATTACATTAGAAGGATAGAAACGCCTCCAGGATTGCTGGGAAGACAAAATGAGATTAGGAAGTTTTTGGAGTTTACATCTACAGTTTTAAAAGAGCAAAAAGGGCCAGGCATGGTGGCTTATGCCTGTAATGCCAGCACTTTGGGAGGCTGAGTGGGGCAGATCACCTTAGGTCAGGAGTTCGAGACCAGCCTGGCCAACATGGTGAAACCCAGTCTCTACTAAAAATACAAAAATTAGCCAGATGTGGTGGCACGCACCTGTAATTTCAGCTACTCGGGAGGCAGAGGTTGCAGTGAGCTGAGATTGCACCACTGCGCTCCAGCCTGAGCCACAGAGCAAGACTCCATCTCAAAATAAAAGAGCAAAAAGTTAAGTACTATGTAAAAATCTGTGATCTCAGTAAATGGTGCTGGCACTTTAGATGTGAGTAAAAAAAGGGTTAATAACTATATTGGCTTTGGGAGATTTTATTCTGTGGTACAAGTTCTTATGGTGAAGGATTTCTGAGCTTTATTAGAGTGCAGTGAAATTTTCTCAGGAAAATGTACTTGGGACGGGAAACACAGTGTTGGCTTATAGTCATGTTTCATTATTTTCAATTTTCTATTAATGCATGCTGTGTTCCAAATCATAAAATATAAAAGACAACATTCCTGCCTCCATTTGTTGTTATGTACAAAATGCAAAGAAAGCACAATAGTTATGAAACACTCAGCCCAGCGCGGTGGCTCACACCTGTAATCCCAGCACTTTGGGAGGATGAGGCAGGCAGATCACTTAAGCCCAGGAGTTCGAGACCAGCCTGGGCAACATGGCGAAACCACCTCTCTACAAAAAACACAAAAATTAGCTGAACATGGTGGCGCATGCCTGGGATTCCAGCTACTCAGGAGGCTGAGGTGGGAAGATCATCCGAGCCCAGAGAGGCAGAGGCTGCAGGGAGCTGTGATTGTGCCACTGCATTCCAGCCTGGGTGACGGAGTGAGACCCTGCCTCAAAAAAATGATAATAATTATTATGAAACACTTGTTTTTTACATGATTACTGGTAGCATAGTTGACGCCAACTGATAGTATCTTTTTTTGAATTCCACCTGGTATCATCCTGCCTATTATTTTATTATTTGGTTTTTTCAATTTTTTTATTTATATTTTTGTTTGTGTTTTTATTTTTATTTTCTTTTTTGTAAAAAAGCAGACTTTTGACATCAGAGCCTGTTTAGGGATTATTGTGGTATAATATTCTGGGGATGACAGAACTGTTTTATACCTTAATTTTAATAGTAGCTATGTAACTTTATATATGTCAAAATTCACAGGGACCAGGCAGGTGACTGACACCTGTAATCCCAACACTTTGGGAGGCCAAGGTGGCGGATCACCTGAGGTCAGGAGTTTGAGACCAGCCTGGGCAACATGGTGAAACCTCCTATTAAAAAAAAATGCAGAAAATGAGCTGGGCATGATGGCACGTGCCTGTGGTCCCAGCTACTCAGGAGGCTGAGGCACGAGGATTGCTTAAGCCCGGGATGGGGAAGTTGCAGTAAGCTGAGAGTGCACCACTGCACTCCAGCCTGGGTGACAGAGTGAGACCCTGTCTCAAAAAAGAAAAAAAAAAAAAAATCGGCCGGGCACGGTGGCTAACGCCTGTGATCCCAGCACCTTGGGAGGCCGAGGCGGGTGGATCACGAGGTCAAGAGATCGAGACCATCCTGGCCAACATGGCAAAACCCCGTCTCTACTAAAAATACAAAAATTAGCTGGGCGTGGTGGCGCGTGCCTGTAGTCCCAACTACTCAGGAGGCTGAGGCAGGAGAATCGCTTGAACCACGGAGGCGGATGTTGTAGTGAGTCGAGATTGTGCCACTGCACTCCAGCCTGGTGACAGAGTGAGACTGCGTCTCAAAAAAAAATCATAGAACTGTACACTGAAAAGGGTGAACTTTGCTATATAAAAATTATACTTAAATATTAAAACATTTTTGGCTGACTCTGGGCACACTGCCTATGGGTCAGCCCTGCTCCTCAAGGTGCACTAAAAAAAATTAAGTGACATAAACAAGTGTTTCACCTTTATAAATAAATGAAACATATCCTCATCTAGTCTAGTTTACATCAGGTAAAATAATTTTTATTTAAAAACTTTTTCCTTTATGTTAGACTGGGCGAGGTGGCTCATGCCTGTAATCCCAGCACTTTGGGAGGTCAAGGCGGGTGGATAATTTGAGGTCACGAGTTCAAGACCAGACTGGCCAATATGGTGAAACCCCGTCTCTACTAAAAATATAAAAACTAGCCGGGCATTGTGGCAGGCGCCTGTAATCCCAGATACTCCAGAGACTGAGGCAAGAGAATCGCTTGAACCAGGGAGGCGGAGGTTACAGTGAGCCAAGATTACGCCACTGCACTCCAGCCTGGGCAACAGAGCGAGACTCCATCTCAAAATAAATAAATAAATAAATAGATAAATGAAACATAATCCTCATTTAGTCTAGTTTACATCAGGTAAAAGAATTTTCGGCCAGGCGTGGTAGATCATGCCTGTAATCCCAGCACTTTGGGAGGCCGAGGCAGGTGGATCACCTGAGGTCAGGGGTTCAGGACCAGCCTGACCAATATGGGGAAACCTCGTCTCTACTAAAAGTACAAAAATTAGCTGGGCATGCCAGGAGCGGTGGCTCACGCCTGTAATCCCAGAACTTTGGGTGACCAAGGCGGGCGGATCACGAGGTCAGGAGATTAAGACCATCCTGGCTAACACGGTGAAACCCTGTCTCTACTAAAAATACAAAGAATTAGCTGGGCACAGTGGCACGTGCCTGTAGTCCCAGCTACTCAGGAGGCTGAGGCAGGAGAATTGCTTGAACCCGGGAGGCGGAGGTTGCAGTGAGCCAAGATCAAGCCACTGCACGCCCGCCTGGGCAGCAAGAGCAAAACTCCGTCTCAAAAAAAAACAAAAAAACACTTTTATTTAAAACTTTTTTTTTAATTTCACAGGAAATGGATTGCATGATTGTTTTGACCATTTTTCTTCATGCTACATAAAGTACGAAGACTTAAGCATTGAGTTAAGAGATCGGTGTTTTGATTGCCTTTTGGTTGGCATCAGGGAGAGACCTCTCTGAGTTTGGAGGTTGTTTTAAGGACACGGGGTGCCATGATTCTAGTAATTTTTTGTGTGTGTGTGTGTGCATTTCACACAACAACCCATACATAAATATCTTATAATTCATCTTCCAGGCACTTGAGAATGAAGGGAGCATTGTTAATAATTTCACTGGCAGGGCGGGCCTGGGCTAGGACTGTCCCACCTGGGACATGTGGTCACCCGCCTTATTTTCCCCTCCTGGGGCCTTTCTTCTGTTTGCCTTTCTGCTCCTCCACTGTGGTTGCAGCCTCTGCCATTCCTTAAACCATCTGCACAGCCGCCAACAGGCTCCCATGCTCTCTGCGTCCTTTCACGGAAAATATTTCCCTTGGAGGGTGTGTGGGTTTTAAATTGGGTGATCGTAAAAGCATCGGTGCATTGAGTGTAGTTCAGTACATGTTAATTTTCTTTTTTTCCATCCAATCTCTCTTTGATTTTATTTGATTTTTAAAAATCTCTTTAGCTGGGCGCGGTGGCTCACGCCTGTCACCCACCACTTTGGGAGGCCAAGGAAGGCAGATCGCTTGAGGTCAGGAGTTTGAGACTGGCCTGGCCAACGTGATGAAACCCTGTGTCTACTAAAAATACAAAAATTAGCCAGGCATGGTGACCCAAGCCTGTAGTCTCAGCTACTTGGGAGGCTGAGGCAGGAGAATTGCTTGAACCCGGGAGGCGGAGGTTGCAGTGAGCTGAGATCATGCCACTTCATTCCAGCCTGGGCGACAGAGTGAGATTCCGTCTCAAAAGCAAATAAATAAACACAATAAAAACTGTTTTATTAAGATATAATTCATATACTTATACAATTCACCCATTTGAAGGCAGGAGCATTGCTTGAGCCCAGGAGGTCAAGGCTACAGTGATTGTGCCACTACACTCCAACTATGATCGTGGCACTGCACTTCAGCCTGGGTGACAGAATGAAACCCTGTCAGAAAAAATAAATAACAATTTAAAAAATAGGGGTGGGCATGGTGCCTCACACCTATAATCCCAGCACTTTGGGAGGCCAAGGAGAATGGATCACCTGAGGTCAGGAGTTCAAGACCAGCCTGGGCAACATGGCAAAACCCTATCTCTACTACAAATACAAAAAATTAGCTGGGCGTGGTGGTGCACGCCTGTAATCCTAGCTACTCAGGAGGCTGAGGCAGGAGAATCGCTTGAACCCAGAAGGCAGAGGTTGCAGTGAACCATGATTGTGCCACTGCACTCCAGCCTGGGAGACAGAGCAAGACCCCATCTCAAAAAAAAAAAAGAAAATTAAAAAAATAAAGTGTACTGTTCAGTGGTTTCTTAAAATATATTCACAGAGTTGTACAACAATCATCACAGTCAATTTTTGTTTTGTTTTGCTTTTTTGTGAGACGGATTCTCGCTCTGTTGCCCAGGCTATAGTGCAGTGGTGGGATCTCAGCTCACTGCAACCTCCGCCTCCCGGGTTCAAGAGATTCTCCTGCCTCAGCCTCCCGAGTAGCTGGGACTACAGGCATGCGCCACCACGCCCAGCTAATTTTTGTATTTTTAGTAGAGACAAGGTTTCACCATGTTGGCCAGGATGGTCTTGATCTCTTGACCTCGTGATCCATCCGCCTCAGCCTCCCAAAGTGCTGGGATTACAGGCGTGAGCCACCACGTCCGGCCATCACAGTCAATTTTTGAACATTTTCATCACTCTGAAACCTTTTACCCTTTAGCTATCAACCTGAAATAACCACTAATCTACTCTCAGTTCCCATAGATTTCCCTATTCTAGAAATTTAATATGAATGGAATTACATAATATGTGACTCCTTTGGATTTTAAGTTGAGGGGATTCATAAAAGGTCAGAAGTGAAACATTCATAGGAAGTAGTTGATTGAGCCAGGTGTAGTGGCTCACAGCTGTAATCCCAGTGTGGCTGAGGGGGAAGAATGGCTTGAGTCCGGGAGTTGGAGGCTGCAGCGAGCCATGAGCGAGCCACTGCACTCCAGCCTGGGTGGCATTGTGAGACTCTGACTCTTAGAAATAAAAAAGCTGACCAGGCTCAGTGGCTCATGGCTGTAATCACAGGGCTTCGGGAGGCCAAGGCAGGTAGATCACTTGAGGTCGGGAGTTCGAGACCAGCCTGGCCAACATGATGAAACCTCATCTCTACTAAAAACACAAAAAATTAGCCGGCCATGGTGGCAGCTGCCTGTAATCCCAGCTACTTGGGAGGCTGAGGCAGAAGAACTGCTTGAACCCCAGAGGCGGGGGTTGCAGTGAGCCGAGATCATGCCACTTCACTCCAGCCTGGGCAACAGAGCGAGACTCCATGTCAAAAAAAAAAAAATATATATATATATATTATATATTACATATATAATATATATATATATATATATATAAAATAAGGCTGAGCATGGTGGCTCACGCCTGTAGTCCCAGCACTCTGGGAGGCTGAGGCATGTGGATCAGCTGAGGTCAGGAGTTCAAGACCAGCTTGGCGAACATGGTGAAACCCCGTCTCTACTAAAAAATACAAAACTTAGTTGGGCCCGGTGGCAGTTGCCTATAATCCCAGCTACTTGGGAGGCTGAGACAGGAGAATTGCTTGAACCTGGGAGGTAGAGGTTGCAGTGAGCCGAGATCGCACCACTGCACTCCAGCCTGGGTGACAGAGTAAGACCTTGTCTCAAAAAATACATATAAAAATAATAAGCAGTTGATTTAGTATCTTCTTCAATAGACTAGATGCCTGAGTACAGCCCGTGGCTCTCCTGGCGTGTGGTCCCGTGGGGACCAGTGCATCAGGTGCTTCCTAAGCTGGCGTCACCTGCCTAGCCGGATGCCTCCTCTGGTGTTCATTGTTAATTAATGCCACCTCCTGATGGCAGTTTCTTTCTGGGAAGAGGAGAGAAGAGAGGGAGCTGTCCCCAAGTGAAGGGTGCAGGGAAGGCTCCATGAATAGTCTCAACTAAGGACTGTCCCAGGAAGGAACCTCAGGACGAGCAAAGAACAGTGAACTTCCAGTGTGACCCGGATGCACCCATTTCCAGAGACCAGGAAGCACAGAGAAGGCCCATGGGTCGCCGTCCCCAGAGTGCTTTCCATCCTGCAGGGCTCGCTGCATGCCCTGAAGGTTATGATAAAGACATAGGACTGGCCAGGCACGGTGGCTCACGCCTGTAATCCCAGCACTTTGGGAGGCCGAGGCGGGCAGATCATGAGTTCAGGAGATCGAGACCATCTTGGCTAACATGGTGAAACCTCATCTCTACTAAAAATACAAAAAATTAGCCGGGCATGGTGGCGGGCGCCTGTAGTCCCAGCTACTTGGGAGGCTGAGGCAGGAGAATGGCATGAACCCGGGAGGCGGAGCTTGCAGTGAGCAGAGATCGTGCCACTGCACTCCAGTCTGGGCGACAGAGCGAGACTCCGTCTCAAAAAAAAAAAAAAAGACATAGGACCTTCATCACCAGGGGTGCCCTGTGGGCTGTTGTTGTGGCGTCTCCCTTTTTTTTTTTTTTTTTTTTTTAGACGGAATCTTACTCTGTTGCCCCACCTGGAGGGCAGTGGCACAATCTTGGCTCACTGCAACCTCCGCCTCCTGGGTTCAAGCAATTCTCCTGCCTCAGCCTCTGGAGTAGCTGGGATTACAGGTGTCTGCCACCACGCCCGGCTAATTTTTAGTAGAAAAGGGGGTCTCACCATGTTGGCCAGGCTGGTCTCGAACTCCTGACCTCAAGTGATCCACTCGCCTCAGCCTCCAAAAGTGTTGGGATTATAGGCGTGAGCCACCGCGCCGGCCCCTTTTCTTATTACACATTGAGTGTGATGACATCATAGATCAATGGCAATTGAAGGTGTGAAGAAGTGGAAATAGCACTAGGCAAAAATTGTCCTGGTGTATGTTCTAGCTTTGCTTGGACAACTTGCTAAGTTGTAAAATGAGAATACTTCTACGCCCTTTTCTCTCCCGGGGTTGCTAAAGACAAAATAAAGATTACGAATGGAAATTCTCTGAGCTTCCAAAAGAATAAGGATGGAGCATGATCTAAGGGAGTGTTCTGGTGAATGGGAACATAACACGCCTTTGCCGTTACATATTCTTTGATGTGCATTTGCTTGGTGAGTGGAATCTGGAATGCTCAAGAAAAGACTTTCTAGGACCTACGCGTCTCATGGCTGGATGCCGCTTTTTCTACTCTTCATCTTTGCCAAAAAGCAGAGAGGCAATTGAGGCTGCTTTTTCTGACTCCAGCTCTGTTGCCAGAACAGAGCCTTTGCTATGAAAAACAATACTGGCCGGGCGTGGTGGCTCACACCTGTAATCCCAGCACTGTGGGAGGCAGAAGCAGGAAGATCGCTTGAGCCCAGGAGTTGGAGACCAGCCTGGGCAACATAGTGAAACCCCGTCTCTACTAAAATGCAAAAGTTAGCCAGGTGTGGTGGCATGCACCTGTAGTCCCAGCCACCCGGGGGCTGAAATGGGAGGATCAACTGAGCCCAGAAGGTCGAGGCTACACTGAACCATGGTAACACTCCAACCTGGGTGACAGAGCAAGATGCTGTCTCAAACAAAACAAAACAAAACAAAACGAAACAAAAAAACAGACCAGGCATGGTGGCTCGCACCTGTAATCCCAGCACTTTAGGAGGCCGAGGCGGGCGGATCACTTGAGGTCAAGAGTTCGAGACCAGCCTGGCCAACATGGTGTAACCCTGTCTCCACCAAAAATACAAAAATTAGCCAGGTGTGGTGGCTCATGCCTGCAATCCCAACTACTTGGGAGGTTGAGGCAGGAGAATCGCTTGAACCCAGGAGGCAGAGTTTGCAATGAGCTGAGATCGTGCCACTGTACTCCAGGCTGGGTGACAGAGTGATACTCCACCTCAAAAAACAAACAAACAAACAACCAAATCTTTCCCTATCCCTCCCTTCCCCCTACTATTCTGTTTAATAATAATAGAGATATAGAGATTTATAAAAATTTTTAACGATAACAATTTGCATTCTACTGGTTCAGCGTAGCTAATGTTCTCAGATTATAACTCTAAGGGATCCTCGAGTGTCTTCAAAGAATTTTGGTAGATAGTTGCATTTTTAGAATTTCTTTTCAACCTTCTGTAACTGTCCAGACTGGCTAGGGTGTGCTGTGGTTGCAAACAACACCAGACTTTGGAGGATTAAAGGAGCAAAGACTTATTTCTTGGTTGCACTAAAAGTCTGTTATGTGTTGGCTGTGAGTCTGTTTCATGTTGTCTGCAATCTGGAACCCAGGCTGCTGTAGTGGTTCCATATGGAAAGTTCCCAGTGACCACCGAGGAGGAAGAGAGAGTGTGGCAAAGTGAAGTTACTTCCCTGACATCCTCAGTCCACGAAAGTCATGTGGCCACACCACATTCAAGTGGGCAAGAAATCAGACCACATGATCTGAAAGAGACCTTTGTGAATATTTCCAAATAACCCCATGTGACCTCCACACTTAGCTCCCTTAAATCTTCAGTTTTGGTTGGGCTCAGTGGCTCACGCCTGTAATCCCAGCACTTTGGGAGGCTGAGGCGGGCAGATCACCTGAGGTCAGGAGTTTGAGACCAGCCTGACCAATACGATGAAACCCCGTCTCTACTAAAAATACAAAAATTAGCTGGGTGTGGTGGTGCCTGCCTGTGATCCCAGCTACTTGGGAGCCTGAGGCAGGAGAATCGCTTGAACCCAGGAGGCAGAGGTTGCAGTGAGCAGAGATCACACCACTTCACTCCAGCCTGGGCGACAAGCGTGAAACTCAAAAGAAAAATCTTCTGTCTTCCTTCCACATGCACACTTATGTTGATCTGTTTATCTTTTGCTTACAAATAGAATTAAGCCAAATATTGGAGAGACATGATGGTAGCTGACAGGTACTTAATTTGCATGTTCCATTTCAAAAAGTTGTTTTTAAGATTTCAGAGAATTTTTTTCAAAGAAATTTCTTAAAGCTAACTTCATTTAGAGCTTGGCAAAATGTATCAGCCAGGCACAGTAGCTCACGCCTGTCATCCCAGCACTTAAGGAGGCCGGCACAGGAGGATGGCTTAAGCCCAGGAATTTGAGATCAGCCTCGGCGATAGAGCAAGACCCCATCTTTACAAAAAAATGTTAAAAAATTAGCTGAGCCTGGTGATACATGCCTGCAGTCCCATATGCAAAACATAGCTGGGGCTACTCAGGAGGGTGAAGCAGGAAGATCACTTGAGCCCTGAGAGTTGGAGGATGCAGTGAGCCATGATTGTGCCACTTCACTCCAGACTGGGTGACAGAGTGAGATCCTGTCTCTAAAAACAAAACAAACAAAAAGCTAAAAAAAAAAAAAACTTGGCAAAATTTAGAGTGAGCTTTTAGGAGACAGAAGTCCAAAGGAAAGTGGGAAAGAAGGAATTTTCTCTTCCTATCTTTAGCACACAAACCCATTATATCCTTTCTATGTGTAAGTGAAATAGTGTGGTAGCTGTCACAACCATGCTGAAATCTGACTAAACATCATTGGATCAATAAGGTACAAATCCTCCTCTCCTCATCTGGGAAACAGCATGCTCCTCTCACATAATACCTGAGTTTGTTTTATGGGGAGGTCATGTGTAGGTTTAGTGGAAAATATATTCTATAAATTAGCATAAAAATAAATGTAAAAGGCTGGGTGCGGGCCAGGCGCGGTGGCTTACGCCTGTAATCCCAGCACTTTGGGAGGCTGAGGCGGGTGGATCACGAGGTCAGGAGATCGAGACCATCCTGGCTAACATGGTGAAATCCCGTCTCTACTAAAAATACAAAAAATTAGCCGGGCGTGGTGGCAGGCGCCTGTAGTCCCAGCTACTCAGGAGGCTGAGGCAGGAGAATGGTGTGAACCTGGGAGGTGGAGCTTGCAGTGAGCGGAGATCGTGCCACTGCACTCCAGGCTGGGCGACAGAGTGAGACTCTGTCTCAAAAAAAAAAAGGCTGGGTGCGGTGGCTCACGCCCGTAATCACAGAACTTTGGGAGGCCTAGGCAAGTGGATCACTTGAGGTCAGCAATTTGAGACTAGCCTGGTTCAACATGGTGAAACCCCATCTCTACTAAAAATACAAAAATTAACCAGGCGTGGTGGTGGGAGCCTGTAGTCCCAGCTGCTTGGGAGGCTGAGGCAAGAGAATCGCTTGAACCCGGGAGGCAGAGGTTGCAGTGAGCTGAGATCGCGCCATTGCACTCTAGCCTGGGCAACAGAGCAAGACTCCGTCCCCCAAAAAAAAGGCTGGGCATGGTGGCTCATGCCTATAATCCCAGCACTTTGGGAAGCTGAGGCAGGCAGATGACTTGAGACCAGGAGTTCAAGACCAGTGTGGGCAACATGGCAAAACCCTCTTTCTACAAAAAAAAAAAAAAAAAAAAAAAAATCCAGGTTTGATGGTGTGTGCCTGTAGTCCCAGCTGCTTGGGACCCTACAGTGAGCTGAGATGGCCCCACTGCACTCCCGCCTGAGCGACAGAGCAAGACCCTGTGTCTAAATAAATAAATAGTTTTAAAAAAAGAAAGTTGACTGGGCACGGTGGCTCACGCCTGTAATCCAGCACTTTGGGAGGCCAAGGCGGGCGGATTGCCTCAGGTCAGGAGTTCGAGACCAGCCTGGCCAACATGGCAAAACCCCGTCTCTACTAAAAATACAAAATTTGCTGGGTGTGGTGGTGGGCACCTGTAATCCCAGCTACTCGGGAGACTGAGGCAGGAGAATCACTTGAACCCAGGAGGTGGAGGTTGCAGTGAGCTGAGATCGCGCCACTGCACCAGCCTGGGCAACAAGAGTGAAACTCAGTCTCAAAAAAAAAAAAACAAAAAGAAAGAGAGTTAGCAGGGTTGGGTGTGGTGGCTCACACCTGTAATCCCAGCACTTTGGGTGGCCAAGGAAGGCAGATTGCTTGAGCTCAGGAGTTTGACACCAGCCTAGGTAACATGGCGAAACCCTGTCTTTACAAAAAATACAAAAATTAGCCAGGCGTGGTGGCACTCACCTATAGTCCCAGTGACTGGAGAGGCTGAGGTGGGAGGATCGATTGAATCCAGGGGGCAGAGGTTACAGTAAGCTGTGACTGCGCCACTGCACTCCAGCCTGGGTGACAGAGCAAGACCCTGTCTCAAAATAAAATAAAATAATTTAGCATTACTATTCAGAAGCTCATGGACAAGTCACTAAATGCCTTTAAATTTCAGTTTCTTCAACTCGAGAGGAAAGTTTGAACTAGATCTTTAGTGAGCACCCTCACAGCTCTGAATGTGGGTTTCAGACTCTGAATTTTTGCCACTTTCTTATTGCTTCTCTTGCACAGGGATCATGGCCCAGGTAGCAGTGTCCACCCTGCCTGTTGAAGAAGAGTCCTCCTCAGAGAGCAGGATGGTGGTGACATTCCTCGTGTCTGCCCTCGAGTCCATGGTGAGACAGCCTGACACTTGTCTGACTTTCCATAGATGGATCATTGTTGAAATGACAGAATCATGAAACACTTTAGAATCCCTTTTCTTTTTTTTTTTCTTTTTTCTTTTCCTTTTTTTTTTTTTTTTTTTAAGACAGAGTCTCACTCTGTCGCCCAGGCTGGAGTGCAGTGGCACAGTCTCAGCTCATGGCAACCTCTGCCTCCTGGGTCCAAGCAATTCTCCTGCCTCAGCCTCCCAAGTAGCTGGGATTATAGGCACCAGCCACCACATCCAGCTAATTTTTGCTTTTTTTTTTTTTGAGACAGAGTCTTGCTCTGCTGCCCAGGCTGGAGTGCAGTGGCATGATCTTGGCTCACTGCAACCTCCGCCTCCCGGGTTCAAGCAATTCTCCTGCCTCAGCCTCCCAAGTAGCGGGGATTACAGGCGCCTGCCACTACGCCCGGCTAATTTTTTTGTATTTTTAATAGAGACGGGGTTTCACCATGTTGGCCAGGCTGGTCTCGAACTCTTTACTCTCAGGTGATCTGCCCACCTCGGCCTCCCAAAGTGCTGGGATTACAGGCGTGAGCCACCATGTCTGGCTGCTTCAATATCACTTTTGATGTTTGCCTTCTGCCTGACATCTATATAAGGGTATCCTTTATAGAGGATAATGGGCTTGTCAGATTATTTATGTATTTGTATATTACATTGTGGATGCAATTATATAAACTTAAGCTTCCCAGATCTGAAATGTAATGAATGGTAACCTTTGTTACCATGTTTGAGAATATTTTTTTTTTTTTTTTTTTTTTTTAAATATTTCCCAGATTTACTATTTGACTTACAAACATTGGATTTAGACAAAATAACAAAGAAAAATAGAGTTTAAGAGGTACAATTAAAAAATTTAAATCTAGTTGTATGTACGTATCTATTTTACTCTGTTACTTTAGTGTAAGAATAAACATTTCATGCCAGGTGTAGTGGCTCACACCTGTAATCCCAGCACTTTGGGAGGCTGAGGTGGGCAGATCACTTGAGGCCAGGAGTTCCAGACCAGTCTGGCCAATGTGGCGAAACCCCATCTCTGCTAAAAATACTAAAGTTAGCTGGGTGTGGTGGCGCATGCCTGTAGTCCCAGCTACTCTGGAGGCTGAGGCATGAGAATTGCTTGAGCCTAGCAGGTGGAGGTTGCAGTGAGCCGAGATCGTGCCACTGCACTCCAACCTGGGTGACCGAGTGAGACTCTGTCCCCATCCCCCCTCCTCCCCAAAAAAGAATAAACATTTCAATTATTCCAGAAATTTTGGATAATTAAAAATAATTCTGGTGATTATCATTTTTATGGATTAATGTTGAAACATTTTCATAGTGTCTTAGGCTTTGTTTCCTGGTGAGTTTATCTTTCCTAACTCAGGTTGTGTGTTGCCATTCCTGTAAGGCTTGCCTCACACAGAGTTCCATAACTTTTCTTTGAATTCAGGACCTTTGTGCATGCCTCTGTCACAGGAAGGATATACCATATCATTTTGCAGTCTATGTTCTCTTAAAGCCTATGAGCTCCTCAGGAGCTAAGACTGTGTATTTTCATTAATGTATGTATCTTGAGCATTAGGATATTGACTGGCATATATTAAGTACTTAATAAATATTGATTAAATAAACATTGCCAGTTGGGTACGGTGGCTCACGCCAGAAATCCCAGCACTTTGGGAGGCTGAGTTGGGCAAATCACTGGAGGTCAGGAGTTTGGGACCAGCCTGGCCAACATGGTGAAACCCCGTCTCTACTAAAAAAAATACAAAAATTAGCTGGGTGTGGTGGCAGGCACCTGTAATCCCAGCTACTCAGGAGGCTGAGGCAGGGGAATCGCTTGAACCCAGGGGGTGGAGATTGCAGTGAGCCGAGATCGCACCACTGCACTCCAGCCTGGGGGACACGACGAGACTCCATCTCAACAACAACAACAACAACAACAACAACAAATTGCCTGATTAGATCCTTGTAGCCACCCCGCAAAGTAGATAGTCTAGATGACATTATTATTATTCACTATTTATAGATGAGAAGCCTCAAATATTTGGAGTTTTGGTAATATGCCCAAAGTCGCATTAGTTAATTTTGTAGATCTGGGATTCAGCCTGAGTTTTCTGGGTTTGTTTGTTTTATTCTAGTATCTGTCATGTTTGGGCAGTGTCAAACCCAAGTTTTATGGTTCTAAAGCCAATTTTCTGTCTAATGTGAAGCATTTTTTTTCTATCCCCACCCCCTCTTTAAACTATTTTCTTTTTTTTTTTTTTTTTTTTTTTTTAATTTATGAAGTATTTATTGATGATTCTTGGGTGTTTCTCGGAGAGGGGGATATGGGAGGGTCATAGGATAATAGTGGAGAGAAGGTCAGCAGATAAACACATGAACAAAGGTCTCTGGTTTTCCTAGGCAGAGGACCCTGCGGCCTTCTGCAGTGTTTGTGCCCCTGGGTACTTGAGATTAGGGAGTGGTGATGACTCTTAAAGAGCATGCTGCCTTCAAGCACCTGTTTAACAAAGCACATCTTGCACCGCCCTTAATCCATTTAACCCTGAGTTGACACAGCACATGTTTCAGAGAGCACGGGGCTGGGGGAAAGGCCGGAGATCAACAGCATCCCAAGGCAGAAGAACTTCTCCTAGTCAGAACAAAATGGAGTCTCCTATGCCCACCCCTTTCTACACAGACACAGCAACAATCTGATCTCTCCTTCCTTTCCCCACACTTCCTCCCCTTCTCTTCAACAAAACCGCCATCATCCTCATGGCCCGCTCCCTATGGTCGCTGTCTCTTCGGAGCTGTTGGGTACACCTCCCAGACAGGGCAGCCGGGCAGAGGCGCTCCTCTCCTCCCAGACGGCGCGGCCGGGCAGAGGCGCTCCTCACTTCCCCGACGGAGCCGCCCGGGCAGAGGCGCTCCTCACTTCCCAGACGGGGCCGCCCGGGCAGAGGCGCTCCTCACTTCCCAGACAGGGCGGCCGGGCAGAGACGCTCCTCACTTCCTCCCAGACGGGGTGGCAGCCAGGCAGAGGCGCTCCTCACCTCCCAGACAGGGCGGCCGGGCAGAGGCGCTCCTCACTTCCCAGACAGGGCGGCCGGGCAGAGGCGCTCCTCACTTCCCAGACTGGGCGGCCGGGCAGAGGCGCTCCTCACGTCCTAGACGGGGTGGCCAGGCAGAGGCGCTCCTCACTTCCCAGACGGTGTGGCGGCTGGGCAGAGGCGCTCCTCACTTCCCAGATGGGGCAGCCAGGCAGAGGCGCTCCTCACTTCCTCCCAGACGGGGTGGCGGCCAGGCAGAGGCGCTCCTCACTTCCCAGACGGGGCGGCCGGGCAGAGGTGCTCCTCACTTCCACCCAGACGGGGTGGCGGCCGGGCAGAGGCGCTCCTCACCTCCCAGACGGGGCGGCCGGGCAGAGGCGCTCCTCCCTTCCCAGACGGAGTGGCCAGGCAGAGGCGCTCCTCACCTCCCAGAGTGGGCGGCCGGGCAGAGGCGCTCCTCACTTCCCAGATGGGGCAGCCAGGCAGAGGCGCTCCTCACTTCCTCCCAGACGGGGTGGCGGCCAGGCAGAGGTGCTCCTCACCTCCCAGACGGGGCGGCCGGGCAGAGGTGCTCCTCACTTCCTCCCAGATGGGGTGACGGCCGGGCAGAGGCGCTCCTCACCTCCCAGACGGGGCGGCCGGGCAGAGGCGCTCCTCCCTTCCCAGACGGAGAGGCCAGGCAGAGGCCCTCCTCACCTCCCAGAGTGGGCGGCTGGGCAGAGGCGCTCCTCACTTCCCATAGTGGGTGGCAGCCGGGCAGAGTGTTTGAGAATATTTTTAAAATCTAAATTCAAAAGTAAATAGGCCAGGCGCAGGGGCTCACGCCTGTAATCCCAGCACTTTGGGAGGCCGAGGCGTGTGGATGACTTGAGGTCAGGAGTTGGAGACCAGCCTGGCCAACATGGTGAAACCTGTTTCTACTAAAAATACAAACATTAGCTGGGCGTGGTGGTGGGTGCCTGTATTCCCAGCTACTCAGGAGGCTGAGACACAAGAATCACTTGAACCCGGGAGGCGGAGACACAAGAATCACTTGAACCCAGGAGGCGGAGGTTGTATTGAGCTGAGATTGTGCCATTGCACTCCAGCCTGGGCAACAGGGCAAGGCTCCGTCTCAAAAAAAAAAAAAAAAAAAAGTAAAAATAAAAAATTTTAAAAATTAGTCAAGCATGGTGACACATGCCTATAGTCCCAGCTACTGGAGAAGCTGAGGCAAGAGGATCGCTCCAGCCTAGGAGATCAAGGCTGCAGTGAGCTAGGATTGCACCACTGTACTTCAGCCTGGGTAACAGAACAAGACCCTCTCTCAAATAATAATAATAATAAAAGAAAGCATTAGGATCTGTTTGAAGAAAACTCGAAATATCTTCCCCAGGGACATTGTTTAAGAACTGATCACATTCCTTTCATTTGACAAATATCCATGAAGCACTTCCTAAGCCAAGGCCCTCTTCTAGGAACTGGAGTCACAAGACCTGAGAAGGTCCCCCTCACAGAGATCTTATATCCTACTTGGGGGACAAACAACAAACAAATTCGGCTGGGCGTGGGGACTCACGCCTGTAATCCCAGCACTTTGGGAGGCTAAGGCAGACAGATTGCTTGAGTCCAGGAGTTCAGGACCAGCCTGGCCAACATGGTGAAACCCCATCTCTACTAAACATACAAAAATTAGCTGGGCGTGGTGGCGCATGCTTGTAGTGTTAGCTACTTGGGAGGCTGAGGTAGGAGGATCACCTGAGCCCAGGAGGTTGAGGCTGCAGTGACCCATGATCACACCACTGCAATCCAGGCTGGGCGACAGAGTGAGACCTTGTTTCAAAAAAACCTCAATAAATTCTATGTGTGTGTTTCTTATCAGTAAATAAAATATTATAAAGAAAAGGAGGCTGGGTGCGGTGGCTGTAATCCCAGCACTTTGGGAGGCCGAGGAGGGTGGATCACCTGAGGTCAGGAGTTGAGACCAGCCTGGTCAACTTGGTGAAACCCCCATCTTTACTAAAAATACAAAAATATTAGCTGGGTGTGGTGGCAGGCACCTTTAATCTCAGCTAACATGGGAGGCTGAGGTGGAGGTTGCAATGAGCAAATCGCGCCACTGCCCTCCAGCCTGGGTGAAAGAGCGAGACTCTGTCTCAAAAAAAAAAAAAAAAAAAAAAGGCCTGTATATATGAAGAGGTAACCAGAAAGTCTGCAGCCAAAAACGTAGGGAAAAGGCATATTGGAGTTCCATGTCAGGCAGTCAATAAAAATATGTTGTTTGGGTTTTATGATGTTTATGGTGTTTGCTTGATAAATTTCTTTTGGTTTCCTTTCTCGGTGATTTTTCTCATTCTAAATAAATATTCCTGGCCAGGTGTGGTGGCTCACACCTGTAATCCCAGCCCTTTGGGAGGCCAAGGTGGGCAGATCACAAGGTCAGGAGATCGAGACCATCCTGGCTAACACGGTGAAACCCCGTCTCTACTAAAAATACACACACACACAAAAATTAGCCAGGCGTGGTCACGGGGGCCTGTAGTCCCAGCTACTCGGGAGGCTGAGGCCGGAGAATGGCGTGAACCCGGGAGGTGGAGCTTGCAGTGAGCCGAGATCGCGCCACTGCACTCCAGCCTGGGTGACAGAGCGAGACTCCTTCTCAAAAATAAGTAAATAAATAAATATTCCTTTTGCTACCTAATTTTGTATTCTTAAAGCAGGCCTCCCAGGCCCCACGAACTTGGATCTGCCCTTGTAGATAATACATCGCTTTTTGTTTCTGTTTCAGTGTAAAGAACTGGCCAAGTCCAAGGCAGAAGTGGCCTGCATCGCAGTGTATGAAACAGATGTGTTTGTCGTCGGAACCGAGAGAGGATGCGCTTTTGTCAATGCCAGGACGGATTTTCAGAAAGATTTTGCAAAATACTGTAGGTGTTGTAATTTTATCCTTTGTATTCCCAATCTCAAAAGGATCGCAGGCAAGACTTCCACAGTATTTTCTTCTAAGATATCATAAGCATTCTCCTAGAAACGATCCTAACACATCATTTTGGATTCAGCTTACCAAATAAACACTGCTTAACACTGCAGAGTCCAAGACAAATGGTCATTTTATTTTGTACTAGGTCCTCAGCAGTACTCTGCTTTATTAGAATAAATTTCAAGGACATAGAACAAATTATCTTTAATTCCTAAAATAAACACCATTTTACAGAATACTCTTACTTTAGTCCTTTCCAAAGGAAGGGGAAAAACTTTTTCAGAGCTTGTTGTGTATTACTGCCTGTTAATAGCCATTATACAATTACTCCTTTTTTCTTTTCTTTTTTTTTTTTTGAGACAGAGTCTCACTGTGTCACCCAGACTGGAGTGCAGTGGTGTGATCTTGGCTCACCGCAACCTCTGCCTCCCAGGTTCAAGTGATTCTCCTGCCTCAGCCTCCCGAGTAGCTGGGATTACAGGCACCTTCCACTATGCCCAGCTAATTTTTATATTTTTGGTAGAGATGGGGTTTCACCCTGTTGGCCAGGCTGGTCTTGAACTCCTGACCTCAAGTGATCTGCCCACCTCTGCCTCCCAAAGTACTGGAATTACAGGTGTGAGCCACTGCACCTGGCCGTTTTTTCCTTTTCTTAGTATGGCAGTTTCAGAGCCTTCAATATGCCAGGGTGTGCTGCAAGCATCCAGTGTGAGTGAGCATATGTGGCCATATGTCAAGGAACTACTCTACAGTGTTAAAAACTACACCTTCTGCCGGGCACAGTGGCTCACTCCTGTAATCCCAAAATTTTGGGAGGCCGAGGCAGGTGGATCACTTGAGCTCAGGATTTTGAGGCCAAGCTGGGCAACATGGCAAGACTCCATCTCTACTAAAAAATACAAAAAAATTAGATGGGTGTGGTGGCACTCGCCTGTTGTCTTAGCTGCTCAGGAGGCTCAGGTGGGAGGATCGCTTGAGCCCAGAAGGTCAAGGCTGCAGTGAGCTGTGATCACACCACTGCACTCCAGTCTGGGCCATAGAGCGAGACCCGGTCTCAAGACAAAACAAAACCAGACAAAAAACTACACCTTTTATGGTGGTAATCTCTAACACTGTAGGTTATTTACCAAGTATTGATATATCAATTTAATATTCCTTATAACCATGGAAGGATAAAAATCAGAAAGGTTTGTCAGATGGTATAAGGGTGTGTGTGTGTGTGTGTGTGTGTGTACAGAGAGAGGGGTCTCTATGGATTGGCAGAGGGTATATAAAGTGTGTGTGTGTGTGTATACATAGATTAGATAGATGGGTAGATAAGAGAGAGGAATTATATACATATGTATGTAGACAGATTAGATAAATAGATAGATGATGGATAGATAAGAGAGAGGAATTATATATATATGTATGTCAATAGCTTAGATGGATGGATAGATAAGAGAGAGGAATTATATATATATGTATGTCAATAGCTTAGATAGATGGATGGATAGATAGATAAGGGAGACAGGAATTTTATATAGGTAGATAGATAGATAGATAGAAAGATAGATTAGATGAATGGATAGAGAGAGAGAGAGAGAGAGAGATATGAAAGAGGGGAGAATTGAGTGATTGATTCAAATTTACTTCCAAGATCCCACATTAAGGTCCCCACTATCAAGAAGACAGATTAAAAAATGAAGCCATCTTTAAATAATACAGTGTGTAATTGATACACAAGAAGGGTATTCTCAATTCATTAATGTCAGATGCCAGTTGAATTTCTAATCATTGAAATTTACTTATAGATTTTTTTAAGATTCATAGCTGCATGTCAGTTTCGTTGTCGCAAATATTTTCTCTAGTATTCATCTTGTAATGAAACTTCTGAAATTGGTGTGATAATCTTTTTATATTTTCTTTTCTTTTAATAACGTCAACTTTTAGTTTAGATTCGGGGGGCACATGTGTAGATTTGTTACATGGGTATATCGTGTGATGCTGTGGTTTAGGGTACAGTAGTGAGCATAGTACCCCATAGTTCATTTTGCAACCCTTGCCCCCACTTCCCTCTTTCCTCTAGGAGCCTCCAGTGTCTGTTGTTCCCATCCCCATCTTTATGTCCATGTGTACCCAAAGTTTGGCTCCCACTTACAAGTGAGAACATGTGGTATTCGGTTTTCTGTTCCTGCATTAATTTACATAGGATAATGGCCTCCAGCTGCCTCCACATTGCTGCAAAGGATATGATTTCTTTCTTTTTCATGGCCGCAGGTTTTTCGTTTTTGTTTTTGTTTTTTGAGACAGAGTTTTGCCCTTTCGGCCAAGCTGGAGTGCAATGGCATGATCTTGGCTCACTGAAACCTCCACCTTCTGGGTTCAAGCCATTCTTCTGCCTCAGCCTCCCAAATAGCTGAGATTACAGGCAGCTGCCACCACACCCAGCTAATTTTTGTATTTTTTAGTAGAGACAGGGTTTCGCCATGCTGTCCAGGCTGGTCTTAGACTCCTGACCTCAGGTGATCCACCCTCCTCTGGCTCCCAAAGTGCTGGGATTACAGGCGTGAGTCATCGTGCCCAGCCTGTTTTTTTTTTATTTTTTTTTGAGACAGGGTTTTGCTGTATTACCCAGTCCAGTCATAAATTCCTGGGCTCAAGTGATCCTCCTGTCTTGGCCTCCCAAGCAGCTGAGATCTACACCTGGCATGCATGCTAAATATTTGGTCAAGGGTTTATTTCTGGACTCTCTATTCTGTAGATCTATTTGTCTTTATGCCAGTATCACGATGTTTTGATTACTTTATAATGTGTTTTGAAATCAGGAAGTATGTGACCTCCAAATTTGCTCTTTTTCAAGATTGTTTCTGTTATTCAGAGTCCCTTGGTGTTCCATATGTTTTTTTTTTTTTTTTTTTTTTTGAGACAGAGTCTCGCTCTATCGCCCGGGCTGGAATGCAGTGGAGAGATCTCGGCTGACCACAACCTCTGCCTCCCCAGTTCAAGCCATTCTCCTGCCTCAGCCTCCCGAGTAGCTGGGATTACAGGCACATGCCACCATGCCCAGCTAATTTTCTTTTTTTTGTATTTTGAGTAGAGATGGGGTTTCACCACGTTGGCCAGGATAGTCTTGAATTCCTGACCTCGTGATCCACCCTCCTCAGCCTCCCAAAAGTGCTGGGATTACAGGGTGAGCCACCGCACCCAGCCCTATGTGAATTTTAGAGTGGATTTCTTAATTTGTATGAGAAATACCCTTGAGATTTTGATGGGGATTGCAATAATTCTGTAGATGGCTTTTGGTAGTACAGATATCTTAGCAATATTAAGCCTACCAATCCATGAACATGAGATGTCTTTCCATTTGTTTGTCTTCTTTAATTTCTTTTCTTTTTTTTTTTTTTTTTGAGAGACGGAGTCTTGCTCTGTTGCCCAGGCTGGAGTGCAGTGGCTTGATCTCGGATCACTGCAACCTCTGCCTCCCAGGTTCAAGCGATTCTACTGCTTCAGCTTCACAAGTAGCTGGGACTACAGGCATGCACCACCACACCCAGCTAATTTTTGTACTTTTAGTAGAGACGGGGTTTTGCCATGTTGCCCAGGCTGATCTTGAACACCTAACCTCAAGTGATCTGCCTGCCTTGGCCTCCCAAAGTTCTGGGATTATAGGATTATAGGTGTGAGCCACCGCTCCCAGCCTGTCTTCTTTAATTTTGTTCAGCAGTGTTTTATTGTTTTAGCATACAGATTTTCCCTTCCTTGATTAGGTCTATCCCTAAGGATTTTATTCTTTTTGATGCTATTGTAAATGGAATTGTTTTATTTCCTTTGCAGATTGTTCATTGTTACTGTATAGAAATGCAATCGATTTGGTGTGTTGATGTAGTATCCTGCAACTTTGCTGAATCTGTTGGAGTTTGAATAGATTTTTGTGTGGAATTTTTAGGGTTTTCTACATACAAAATCATGTATCATCTATGAACAGAGATAATTTTACTTCTTTCTTTCAAATTTGGAGGCCTTTTTTTTCTTACCTAATTTAATTGCTCTGGCTAGGACTTCCAATACTGTGTTGAACAGAAGTGGGGAGAGAGGGCATCTTTGCCATTTCTTTCTTTCTTTCTTTTCTTTGAGATGGAGTCTCACTCTGTTGCCCAGGCTGGAGTACAGTGGCGCGATCTCTGCTCACTGCAACCTCCGGATCCCAGGTTCAAGTGATGCTCGTGCCTCAGCCTCCTGAGTAACTGGGATTACAGGTGCGTGCCACCACACCTGGCTAATTTTTATATTTTTTTTAGTAGAGGTAGGGTTTCACCACATTGGCCAGCATGGTCTCGAACTCCTGACCTCAAGTGATCTGCCTGCCTCTGCCTCCCAAAGTGCTGGGATTACAGGGGTGAGCCACCGCACCTGGCCCATCTTTGCTATTTCTGATCTTAGCTATCAGTCTTTCATTGTTGAGTGATATTAGCCGTGGACTTTTTATAAATGGCCTTTATTACATTGGTCATTTCCTTCCACTTCTAGTTGGTAGAGTGCTTTTATCATGAAAGGATGTTCAATCTTGTCAAATGCTTTTTCCGCAGCAATTGAGATGATCATGTGGCTTTTGTCCTTTACTCTGTCAATGTGGTATGTTACACTGATTGATTTAAATATGTTGAACCCTCCTTGTATTTGAGGAATAAATTCCACTTGGGGCCGGGCACGCCTGTAATCGCAGCATTTTGGGAGGCCAAGGTGGGCAGATCACTTGAGGTTGGGAGTTCGAGACCAGCCTGGTCAACATGGGAAAACCCCGTCTCTACTAAAAATACAACAATTAGCCAGGTGTGTGGTGGCAGGAGCCTGTAATCCCAGCTGCTCGGGAGGGAGAGGCAGGAGAATCACTTGAACCCAGGAGGTGGAGGTTGCAGTGAGCCAAGATCATGCCATTGCACTCCAGCCTGGGTGACAGAGCAAGACAAAAAAAAAAAAAAAAAAAAGAAAGAAAGAAAGGAAAGGAAAGGAAAAAGGAAGAAAGAAAATTCCAGAAGGAGGTTTCGCAGTGAATTTCAGCGGCACCATACCCACAGGCGGTTTCCTAGGGAGTTCCACCAGTTCCCCAGAGCATGGCTTCCCAGCAAATTCTCTTGGCATCACCCTCCAGGTAGCTTCCAGAGAGTTCCACTAGCACACTAGAGGCCATCTTCCTTATAACGCCCAGAAAGTGTTGCAGGCACCCACAGGGTAACTGTCTGGTGATTTCCTCCAGCACCCCCAGAAAGCAGGCCCCTGCTTACCAGTCACCACATGGACGCCCCAACAGGCTTCCCCACTATCCAGTGGGCCGTGGCCAAATCCTGTTTAATGAGGTCTGGATCTCGGCCCTGGGGGGCCACCCCATTCCTGGATTTGCTCCCTCCTGGGTCCCCTGCCTTAGCCCAGCAGTCACAGATGCTCTTGCAACCTGCTGCTTATGTTCTCTTTAGAGTCCTCAGTCCCTCTAGCAGCTAATCCCATGTTACCAGTTGACGACTCTTCTAGGAAACTTCACCTGTTGGTGTAAATTAGTACAAGCTCTATGGAAAACAGTATGGAGATTTCTCAAAGAACTAAACATAAACCCCCATTCAATCCAGCAAGCCCACTACTTGGCATCTACCCAAAGGAAAAGAAATCATTCTATCAAAAAGACACCTGCCTTGAACATTTATCACAGCGCTATTCACCATAGAAAAGACGTACAATCAAGCTAAGCATCCATCACCAGATGATGGGACAAAGAAAATGTGGTATGTACACTATGGGATACTATTCAGCCATAAAAAAGAATGAAATAGCTGGGCATGGTAGCTCATGCCTATAATCCAAGCACTTTGGGAGGCCGAGGCGATGGATCACTTGAGATCAGGAGTTCTAGACCAGCCTGGCCAACATGGCGAAACCTCGTCTCTACTAAAAATATAAAAATTAGCCGGGCGTGGTGGTGCGTGCCTGTAATCCCAGCTACTCGGGTGGCTGAGGCACAAGAATTGCTTGAACCCGGGAGGCGGAGGTTGCAGTGAGCCGCGATCATGCCATTGCACTCCAGCTTAGGTGACAGAGTAAGACTCTCTCAAAAAAAAAAAAAAAAAAGAATGAAATGATGTCTTTTGCAGCAACATGGATGGAATTGGGGGCTATTGTCTTTATCATTTGACTTAAGAAGGCAAATGCTGCATGTCCTAACTTACAAGAGGGGCTAAATAATAGGTACACATGGACATAGAATGTGAGGCCAGGTGCAGTGGCTCACGCCTATAATCCCAGCATTTTGGGAGGCCGAGGTGGGCAGATCACTTGAGGCCAGGAGTTCAAGACCAGCCTGGCCAACATGGTGAAACCCTGTCTCTACTAAAAATACAAAAATGAGCCTGGTGTAGTGGTGGGTGCCTGTAATCCCAGTTACTAGGGAGGCTGAGGCACAAGAATCTCCTGAACCCGGGAGGCAGAGGTTACTGTGAGCTGAGATTGCGCCACTGCACTCCAGCCTGGACGACAGAGTGAGACTCTGTCTCAAAACAAACAAACAAAAAACAAACAAACAAAAACATGGCCATAGAGTGTGAAATAACAGACACCGGAGACTCAGAGGGGTGGGAGGCAGGAGGTGGGTAAGGGATGATAAATTACTTCATGGGTACAGTGTACATTATTTGGGTGATGAGTACGCTAAAACCCCAGACTTCACCAACGACACCGTATATCCGTGCAAGAAAACTATACTTGGCGGAGTGCGGTGGCTCACGCCTGTAATCCCAGTACTTTGGGAGGCCGAGGCGGGCAGATCACGAGGTCAGGAGATCGAGACCATCCTGGCTAACACGGTGAAACCCCATCTCTACTGAAAAATACAGAAAAATTAGCCGGGTGTGGTGGCAGGCACCTGTAGTCCCAGCTACTCAGGAGGCTGAGGCAGGAGAATGGCGTGAACCCAGGAGGCGGAGCTTTCAGTGAGCTGAGATTGCGCCACTGCACTCCAGCCTGGGTGACATAGCGAGACTCTGTCTCAAAAAAAAAAAAAAAAAAAAAGAAAACTATACTTGTGCCCCTTACATTGATAACAAAAAAAAAAAAAAAAACCTTTCTGTGTTCAAATTACTATGTGGTTTCTCTCTTCTGACTAGACTGATGAAAACAATCAGTTTTAAAACTTTTGGAGGAGCAATTGATTCCGGGGCTGGTCTGGAATGGGTTCAGGGGTATAGTCTTCCTATACAATTATTGTCACGTTTCAACTGTATAGCATATCAGATTTCTGTTATAAAGATAATTTCTGGCTGGGTGCAGTGCCTCACACCTGTAATCCCAACACTTTGGGAGGCTGAGATGGGAGGATCACTTGAGGCCAGGAGTTAGAGGCCAGCCTGGGCAACATAGTGAGATCCCATCTCTAAAAAAATTTTAAAAATTAGCCAGGTGTGATGGGGCACTCCTGTAAGCCTAGCTACGCTGGAGGCTGAGGTGGGAGGACTGCTTGAGCCCAGAAATTTGAGGCTGCAGGGAACTTTGATCATCCCACTGCACTCCAGCCTGGGCAGCAGAGTGAAATCCTGTCTCTAAAAATAATAATTTCCTTAAGCTACTACTATTTCTTTATATGTTGATTTTTTTTATAGTTCTTTAACCTGTTTATCATAAATACCATTTTTTCTTGTTTTTCTTTAAAAGATCTTGTTTTATATTTATTCACTTTTTTCCCCTTTTTTCTGTCAATACCAGAAACAAAGTACGGAAGTGTACAGCACAAATGCTTAGATACTGACCTAATGCCAATCATCCATTTGCAGGTGTTGCAGAGGGGCTGCGTGAGGTAAAACCTCCCTGCCCTGTGAATGGAATGCAGGTCCATTCGGGCGAAACGGAAATACTCAGGAAGGCAGTGGAGGACTATTTCTGCTTTTGTTATGGTAACGTTCACTTTAAGCATGAATTCTATTTTTTTTTTTTTTTTGAGATGGAGTCTTGCTCTGCCACCCAGGCTGGAGTGCAATGGCGTGATCTTGGCAACCTCCCCCTCCTGGGTTCAAGCAATTCTCCTGCCTCAGCTTCCCAAGTAGCTGGGATTACAGGCACCCACCACCACACCCGGCTAATTTTTGTATTTTTAGTAGAGATGGGATTTCACCATGTTGGCCAGGCTGGTCTCGAACTCCTCACCTTGTGATCCGCCCGCCTTGGCCTCCCAAAGTGCTGGGATTATAGGCGTGAGCCACCGCGCCCAGCCAAGCATGAATTCTCTAAGTGGTTCACCCAGGAGTAGGACAGTGTCACAGACAGTCTTATTGCTGTGACTACCTAGAATGTTTTGAACATTTCAAAACCCATATGCTTATCAAGCGAGGAGCTAGTTCTTTTTTTTTTTTCTGAGAGGGAGTCTTGCTCTGTCACCCAGGCTGAAGTGCAATGGCGCAATCTCAGCTCACTGCAAACTCTGCCTCCTGGGTTCAAGCGATTCTCCCACCCCAGTCTCCTGAGTAGCTGGGATTACAGGTGCCCACCACCATGCCCAGCTAATTTTTGTATTTTTGGTAGAGATGGGGTTTCACCATGTTGGCCAGGTTGGTCTCGAACTCCTGACCTCAGGTAAATCCTCCTGCCTTGGCATCGCAAAATGCTGGGATTACAGGCGTGAGCCACCGCACCTGGCCACCAGTTCTTAATTACCAGATTAAGTGTTCTTATAGAAGGTGATGTAGATCTTGGATCTTCTGCTCTGTGGAAACTTCTGTATTGATCACTCTTTTTTCCTTGATCCCATTTTAGAGAGCACCCGCATCAAGGCCAGTGTATGGCTAAAGACAGTCAATGTTGGCTCAGTCACCTCCCTCACCCCTCAGTTGTCGCTCCACCTACCCATGTCTTTCCATAGGCAAGAAGATGGGAATTAAAAAAAAAAAAAAATACACTGGGCGTGGTGGCTTGAGCCTGTAATCCCAGCTACTTGGGAGGCTAAGGTGGGAGGATCATTTGAGCCCAGGAGTTTGAGACCAGACTGAGCAACATAGTAAGACCCTGTCTCTACAAAATAAAATAAAAATAATTTTCAAAAATCCTTTGCAGTGTTTTAAAAAGCTACATAACAGGCCGGGCGCGGTGACTCACACCAGCTACTTGGGAGGCTGAGGTGAGTGGATCACCTGAGATTAAGAGTTCGAGACCAGCCTGGCCAACAGAGTGAAACTCCATCTCTACTAAAAATACAAAAATTAGTCGGGCATGGTGGCAGGCGGCTGTAATCCCAGCTACTCAGGAGGCAGAGGCAGGAGAATTGCTTGAACCCAGGAGGCAGAGGTTGCAGTGTGCCCAGTCGAAACCCTGTCTCTTAATTAAAAACAAAAAAACTAGGCTGGGCTCGGTGGCGCACGCCTGTTATCCTAGCACTTTGGCAGGCTAAGGTGGGTGGATTGCCTGAGCTCAGCAGTTCGAGACCAGTCTGGGCAAGATGGTGAAACCTCATCTCTACTAAAATACAAAAGAAATTAGCTGGGCATGGCGGTGTGTGCCTGTAGCCCCAGCTACTCGGGAGGCTGAGGCAGGAGAATTGTTTGAACCCGGGAGGCGGAGGTTGCAGCGAGCCGAGATCTCGCCGTTGCACTCCAGCCTGGGTGGCAGAGCGAGACTCCGTCTCTACAAAACAAAACAAAAAAAAACCAAAAAAAACCTGGTAGAACGTTAGGTTCACACCATCTAAAGACGTTCGCATCTTCTTGTAGGTAAAGCCTTAGGGACGACGGTGATGGTGCCTGTTCCCTATGAGAAGATGCTGCGAGACCAATCGGCTGTGGTAGTGCAGGGGCTTCCAGAAGGCGTTGCCTTTCAACACCCTGAGAATTACGACCTTGCAACCCTGAAATGGATTTTGGAGAACAAAGCAGGGATTTCATTCATCATAAATAGGTGACACACTCTGCACCCCCGCCCCCTCAGTTCATTTAAAGATGAAACTGATAGCTTAATTTTAATTCACTCATGCATTCCGACTGTTGCGTTTCAGAGCTGACTGTTCAGATGTGTCATGCCTTTTTCATTTGTCCATGCTGTGTAACGGTGTTGCTTTTCTTGCAGACCCTTCCTAGGACCAGAGAGTCAGCTGGGTAAGTGACAGCTTCTCAGGTTTGGTGGCTCTTCTGAGCTGCTGAACTACTTCTTTTTCATTAAAACTTGAACTGGGGGCCAGGCGCGATGGCTCACACCTGTAATGCCAGCACTTTGGGAGGCCGAGGCGGGTGGATCACAAGGTCAGGAGATCGAGACCATCCTGGCTAACACGGTGAAACCCAGTCTCTACTAAAAATACAAAAAAAAAAAAAAAAATTAGCCGGGCTTGGTGGCGGGCGCCTGTAGTCCCAGCTACTCGGGAGGCTGAGGCAGGAGAATGGCATGAACCCGGTAGGTGGAGCTTGCAGTGAGCGGAGATCGTGCCACTGCACTCCAGCCTGGGCAACTGAGCAAGACTCTGTCTCAAAAAAAAAAAACAAGACTTGAATTTGGGTGAGGGGAGGGAACTTAGAGGACGGGCCAATAGGTGCAGCAAGCCACCATGGCACACATGTGCCTAGGTAACAAACCTGCATGTTCTGCACATGTATCCCTCCCTTTTTTTAAGAAGAAATAAAGAAAATTTTTTAAAAAGAAAAATACATTTGTAGCTATTAAAAAAATTTAGGCTGGGCACAGTGGCTCACACCTGTAATCCCAGCACTTTGGAAGGCAGAGGTGGGCAGATCACTTGAGGTCAGGAGTTCGAGACCAGCCTGGTCAACATGGTGAAACCCCATCCCTACTAAAAATACCAAAGTTAGCCAGGCGTGGTGGCGGTTGCCTGTAATCCCAGTTACTCAGGAGGCTGAGGCAGGAGAATCGCTTGAACCCAAGATGTGGAGTTTGCAGTGAGCCGAGATCATGCCACTGCACTCCAGCCTGGGTGACAAAATGAGACTCTGTCTCAAAAATAAATAAATAAATAAATAAATAAGAATAAAAGAGGATGTCTTGCTGAGACTGCCTAGGTGGAGTAAGGAGACGGCAGGGGTGGGGGGGTGGCACAGTTCACAAGGCACCTGCTGAGTGTATGACATGCTTCAGTTCTTCTTAGCCAGGGACTAAACACAGTGGAAAGTCTGTTTCGGGAGGGATGGTGAGTTCCTGTTATCCTCTAACTCACATTAAAGGAGAAATGAGAGGGGCAGGGTGGCAGGTGGCCATGGACTGTTGTCCCAACTGACTTGTATCATCATCATAGAAAAACAATAATACAGTGGTCCCCCCTTATCCTCGGGGAATATACTGCAAGACCCCCAGTGGATGCCTGGATCCATGGGTAGTACAGAACCCTTCATATACTATGTTTTCCCCTATATGTACATACCTATGAGAAAGTTTAATTTATAAAGCACAGGCCGGGCGCAGTGGCTCACGCCTGTAATCCCAACACTTTGGGAGGCTGAGGCAGGTGGATCACCTGAGGTTAGGAGTTTGAGACCAGCCTGGCCAACATGGTGAAACCCTGTCTCTACTAAAAATACAAAAATTAGCCGGGTGTGGTGGTGCGCGCCTGTAGTCCCAGCTACTCGGGAGGCTGAGGCGGGAGAATTGCTTAAACCCGGGAGGCAGACGTTGCAGTGAGCCGAGATCGTGCTGCTGCACTCCAGCCCAGGCAACAGAGCAAGATCCATCTCAGTAAATAAATCAATAAATCAAGCACTGTAGGAGATTAACAGTAATAACTAAAGATAAAATAAAATGATTATAACAATATGCCCTCATTACTACTCTTGCACTTTGGGGCTATTATGAAGTCAAATAAAGGTGACTTGAGCACAAGCACCCTGGCCTTCCTAGGACCGTCAGTCTGATAACAGAGCCAGCTACTCAGTGACTAGTGGGCGAGTAGTGTAGACAGCGTGGATTGCAGGACAAAAGGATGAGTCACGTCCCAGGCGGGACGGCACGACACTTCATCACGCTGCTCAGAACAACATGTGATTTCAAACTTCTGAATTGTTTATTTCTGGAATTTTCCGTTTACTCTTTGCAGACCTTGGTTGACCTTGGGGAGCAAACCGAGGACCGCAAAACCACAGATCAAGGGGGAGCTCGTGTCATAGCAGCTGTAACTTAGTGCTCACAACATGCAGGCACTGTTCTAGTCATTTTGCTTATATTCATGAATCCTGCCACAACCACCGTATTCACGAGGAAGCGGAGGCTGAGGGAGGTTTAGTGAGTTGCTGGAGGCAGCCCAGCTGGTGAGCTGAGGCTCGGCCGCACGACCGTGCTCTGGCCCCAAAACACTCCTCGGTAACCCTCATCCTGCCCACACAAATGGCCCTGGAACACAGGGGCTGCTTTGAGTCAGTTTCTCTCTCCATGACTTTTCCACGTTGGCTTCGATCTGGGAGTTCCGTTTTCTGTGTATTTGCTGTCAATTTCTATGCTTTTGGATGTTAGTCATTTTCCAAGATGCTAAAAGGGGCTGGTGTGTGTTTTTATTCCTCTACAGGTGGCCCTGGGATGGTAACAGATGCTGAGAGATCCATAGTATCACCAAGTGAAAGGTAAAAGATAAATCACAGCAACCAAAATCCACAACTATGCAGTGTTCATTTTTGGATGACAGAAAGGCCTCCTTACAGCATTTAAGGGGAATGTAAAGGGTTAATGTGCTTCTTCTCTTCCTTATTTTCTATCCTATTCTTTGTCCAAAAGGACCTTTGGAATTAGAAGACTATTTTCAGTAGACACGTTTATTTTGGGAACAACTTATTAAGAACGTTAATATTAAAGTGGAGGCATTGTTGCATTTGATTGAGGGGAGGAGGGGGATTTGGTGCTGCGGAGATCCAGGGCATTTGAGCTCAGCGTGTCCAGGCGACTGTGCCTGTTCCTCACCCTGCCCATCTGACCAGGGTTCCCTTCTCCTTGCAGCTGCGGCCCCATCAATGTGAAAACTGAACCCATGGAAGATTCTGGTGGGTACCGTGATGCTTTTAGAATCAAGTATCGGCCAAGAGTGGTAGCTCACGCCTGTAATCCCAGCACTTTGGGAGGCCGAGGCAGGCGGATCAGGAGTTCAAGACCAGCCTGGCCAACATGGTGAAACCCCATCTCTGCTAAAAATACAAAAATTAGCCAGTCGTGGCTGTGCATGCCTGTAATCCCAGCTACCAGGGAGGCTGAGGCAGGAGAATTGCTTGGACCTGGGAGGCTGAGGCTGCAGTGAGCTGAGATGGCGCCACTGCACTACAGCCTGGGTGACAGAGCAAGACCTTGTCTCAAAAAAACAAACAAGGCTGGGCACGGTGGATCACACCTGTAATCCCAGCACTTTGGGAGGCTGAGGCAGGCAGATCGCCTGAGCTCAGGAGTTCAAGACCATCCTGGCCAACATGGTAAAACCCTGTCTCTACTAAAATACAAAAAATTAGCTGGGCATGGTCGTGTGCGCCTGTAGTCCCACCTACTTGGGAGGCTGAGGCATGAGAATTGCTTGAGCCCCGGAGATGGAGGTTGCAGTGAGCCAAGATCGCACCACTGCACTCCACCTTGGGCTGCAGAGTGAGATTCTGTATCAAAAACAAAAAAAACCAAAAAACAAAAAAAAGAACCAAGTATGTAGCAGGTTATCATTTGACACCTTTCTTTTGTTTTATCAAATAAATAAATAAATAAAGACCAGGGCAACCTCAATGGGGCCTCATTTGCAGAAGAACCATTGTTTTACTCAAATATCTAGAAAACAAGCCTTGGCAGGGTGCGGGGGCTCACAACTGTAACTCCAACACCTTGGGAGGCCGAGGCAGGCGAATTCCTTGAACCCCGGAGTTCAAGACCAGCCTGGGCAACATGGCGAGACTTCATCTCTGCAAAACATATAAAAAATGGTGGTGCATGCCTGTGATCCCAGCTACTTAGGAGGCTGAGGTGGGAGGATCGCTTAAGCCCAGGAGGTCGAGGCTGCAGTGAGCTGTAATGGTGCCACTGCACTCCAGCCTGGGTGACAGAGACATTGTCTCAAAAAAAAAAAAAAAGAGAGAGAGGGAGCCTTCTAATTCAGTACACACTGGGGACTAAGATGTTATTAAATACACATATTTGTGGACAGAATATTATTTTATTTATAGTTGAATTAGAACCTGAATTTGAAATGAGTAAAACATTTTGAATATAAATTTGGAATTATTATTTGACTCACAAATAGAGCAGTGTTTTCATTTTTGGACATATATTACTGCTTTTTTGGACTTTTCTGTCATTTCTAAATGTTTTACAATATAGGTACATTACTATGACAGTGTATACTGGAAAAAAAATCCCTCTTCAGTGGGATTGACCCCATTCTTGCTTCTCCTCACTCCTCAATAAAAGAAAACCAGCATTAATTAGAGGAAAAATGTTAACAGGTTAAGATTAAAAAAAAAAAAACTTAGGCTAGGTGGTGCAGTGGCTCACACCTGTAATCCCAGCACTTTGGGAGGCCAAGGTGGGCAGATCACTTGAGGTCAGGAGTTCGAGACCAGCCTGGCCAACATGGTGAAACACTGTCTCTACTAAAAATACAAAAAATTAGTTGGGCATCATGGCAGGTGCCTGTAATCCCAGCTACTCGGGAGGCTGAGGCACAAGAGTCGCTTGAACCCAGGAGGCAGAGGTTGCAGTGAGCCGAGATCACGCCACTGCACTCCAGCCTGGGTGACAGAGCAAGACTCTGTCTCAAAAAGAAACAACAACAACAAAAATAATTTAAAACCCAAATGTTCAATCAAGGGATGGGAAAATACTGAAAGCATTAAAAGTGGAGAGGTTCACGCCTGTAATCTCAGCATTTTGGGAGGCTGAAGCAGGAGGATCACCTGAGTCCAGGAAGTTGAGACCAGCCTGGGCAACAGAGTGAGACCCTGTCTCTACAAAAAATATTTATAAATAAAAAATTAGCCAGACATGGTAGCATGCACTTATAATCCCAGCTACTTGGGAGGCTGAGGTTGGAGGATCACTTGGATCCAGGAGATAAAGGCTGGAGTGAGCCATGATTGCACCACTGCACTCCAGCCTGGGTGACAGAGCGAGACCCTGGCTCCAAAAAATAATGATTATAATCCAAAAGAAAAACAATATTCTGTGTTAAGAAACAAAGATCTGGCTGGGTGCAGTGGTTCACGCCTGTAATCCCAGCACTTTGGGAAGCAGAGGCAGGCAGATCACCTGAGGTCAGGAGTTTGAGACCAGCCTAGCCAACATGGTGAAACCCCATCCTTACTAAAAATACAAAAATTAGCCGGGCGTGCATGGTGGTGCACGCCTGTAATCCCAGCTACTTAGGAGGCTGAGACAGGAGAATCGTTTGAACCCGGGAGGCAGAGTTTGCTGTGAGCCGAGACTGCGCCATTGCACTCCAGCCTGGGCGACAGAGTGAAACTCCGTCTCAGAAAAAGGGAAAGAAAGAAAGTTCTAGAAAAAGGAAAAATAGAGCCTTTAGCATGAGTAAAATGAAGGAAGGACAGCGGCATCTCTAAGACAGTGAAGATGTGGTTTATGCTTCGCAGTTCCTGGGATTCCTTGGGAGGGTCCAGGGACACAGTGGACGAGTCTCCTTGGCCCGGCTCCTCCTTTGTCACACCCAAGGATCTTTTCGTCACAATGGTGCTTAGCAGAAGCTCCAGCTTCAGATGAGAGTCTGAACAAAAAATGGTGCTTCTCCTGTGCAGTGGTTCTAGGTCAAACCAAGACAAGTTGAATGGAAAGAAACGGGCACAGTATTTCAGCTCGGCACAATTCAGCTGTGAGCACAGGTCAGCTGTGGAATCTTAGTCTTGTTTCTGACATAACAGACCTCAAACTCTTGCCCACTCAATTTTAGCCTCGGATGTTTTCAGAGCTCAGATATCTTCTGCCTGTGTCTTACCTGGTCACAGAGAATTTAAAAAATACCCCAAGCCACAGGCTCCACATACAAACTGGGAAGATGAGGCCAGGCACGGTGGCTCACGCCCATAATCCTAGCAATTTGGGAGGCCAAGGTGGGCAGATCACCTGAAGTCAGGAGTTCGAGACCAGCCTGGCCAACATGGTGAAACCCTGTCTCTACTAAAAATACAAAAATGAGCCGGGCGTGGTGGCACACGCCTGTAATCCCAGCTACTTGGGAGGCTGAGGCAGGACAGTTGCTTGAACCCAGGAGGCGGAGGTTGCAGTGAGCCAAGATGGCACCACTGCACTCCAGCCTGGGTGACAGAGCAAGACTCTGTCTCAAAAAGAAAAAAAAAAGAAGAACCTGGGAAGATGAAGGGGGTGAGAGTGAGAGGTGATCAGTGTCCCCAGGGGCCGAGTTTCCTTCCTCACCAGCTGTTGGGCTAGATCTGTGTTTCCCACGTGCCTTTGTTGGAGATGTGGTTTCATTTGAACAAAAATATGCTTCCTTATTCACAAAACTTCCTACTGTAGACTTTATAAAGCAATATGGATTGCTGCCAGCTGCCAGCAGGCTCCTGAGAGCTGGTCCTTAATTGGTCCTTATTTCTTGTGATATGTATATAGCATTTGCTACATAGAACAAACATCTCCCTGGTTTTAATTTCTTTTCTTTCTTTCTTTTTTTTTTTGAGAGTCTCTCCAGGCTGGAGTGCAGTGGCGCGATTTCAGCTCACTGCAACCTCCGCCTCCCAGGTTCAAGTGATTCTCCTGTCTTAGCCTCCTGAGTAGCTGGAATCATAGGTGCACGCCATCACATCTGGCTAATTTTTTGTATTTTAGTAGAGACAGGATTTCACCGTGTTGCCCAGGCTGGTCTCAAACTCCTGAACTCAGGCAATCCGCCCTCCTCAGCCTCCCAAAGTGCTAGGATTACAGACATGAGCCACCGCACCAGGTCAATTTTTTTCTTTTCTTGAGACAGAGTCTCGCTGTCGCCCAGACTGGAGTACAGTGGTGTGATCTCAGCTCACTGCAACTCCTGCCCCCTGGATTCAAGCGATTCTCTTGCCTCAGCCTTCCGAGTAGCTGGGATTACAGGCACCCACCACCACGCCTGGCTGGTTTTTGTATTTTTAATAGAGACGGGGTCTCACCCTGCTGTTCAGGCTGGTCTCGGACTCCTGGCCTTAAATGATCTGCCCACCTTAGCCTCCCAAAGTGCTGGGATTACAGGTCTGAGCCACCATCCCCGGCTGACAATCAGGTTTTTAAATGTTTAGCTTCACTATCCTTATACCAACAGAGCTGTTAAAGGTTTTCAGACACCCCCTCAGAACTTATAAATTATGTTAAACAATGAACCCTAAGCTGTGCCACAGTTTTTTTGTTTTGCTATTATAAACATTCATAGTTAAATTACATGTACATTTTAGTATCAGTCATCTATTGCTGTATTTAAAAGTACCCCTGAAATGAGGCTGGGTGCGGTGGCTCACGCCTGCAATCCCAGCACTTTGGGAGGCCGAGGCAGGCGGATCACCTGAGGTCAGGAGTTGGAGACCAGCCTGGCCAACATGGTGAAACCTGGTCTCCACTAAACATACAAAAATTAGCCAGGCATAGTGGTGCGCATCTGTAGTCCCAGCTACTTGGGAGGCTGAGGCAGGAGAATCACTTGAACTTGGGAGGTGGAGGCTGCAGTGAGCCAAGATCGTGCCATTGCACTCCAGCCTGGGCTGGAAAGGGAAGGGGAAGGGCTCTAATGGAATGGAATGGAATGGCTGGAATGGAATGGAATATTTAGTCATTCCTACATTTCTGTGTTTTGGCTGGACTGGCTCAGCAAGGGCTGGATGGCTGTGTGTCTGAGGCCCCGGCTGGGACATCAGGGTCTCTCTCCTCATGGCCTCATACCCTTTGGAGGCACCCCAGGCTGGCTTCCATGGTGACGAGGTTCTAGAAGCAGCAGCCACAGATGATCAAGCCTCTTCTCAAGCCTCTGTTTGCATCCCATCTGCTGATGTCCCATTGACCAAAGCAAGTCACACAGCCAGGCCCAGATTTAAACGGCAGAGAATGGCCTGGCACCATGGTTTACAGCTGTAATCCCAACATTTTGGGAGGCCAAGGCAGGCAAATTGCTTGAGTCCAGGGGTTTGAGACCAGCCTGGGCAACATGGTGAAACCCCATGTCTACAAAAAATACAAAAATTAGGCAGGCGTGGTGATGCATGCCTATAGTCAGCTACTTGGGAGGCTGAGACAGGAGGATCGCTTGAGCCCAGGAGACAGAGGTTGCAGTGAGCCGTGATCGTGCCACTGCGCTCCACTGGGCAACAGAGCAAGACTCTGTCTCAAAAAATAATAACAAAATGGCAGAGAAACAGACTTTACTTCTAGAAAAGAATCATGGGAGAGTCACATTGCAAAGGGATGTACATCCTGGGATGGGAGAGGTCTTGAGCTAATTTTTGCAGCCTACCACACCTTTCTCTGATAAAGGCGTTTGGTTTTACTGATACAGCTTCTCCAGGTTTTGAAATCCATTCCATTATAGTGGGTAAGTTAAGATTATAAGTGCCTGGCTGGGCACGGTGGCTTATGCCTGTAATCCCAGCACTTTGAGAGACCAAGGTGGGTGGGTGGATCACCTGAGGTCAGGAGTTTGAGACCAGCCTGGCCAACATGGTGAAACCCCGTCTTTACTGAAAATACAAAAATTAGCCAGGCATGGTGGCACCGGCCACTTGGGAGGCTGAGGCAGGAGGGTCGCTTGAACCTGGGAGGTGGATGTTGCAGTGAGCTGAGATCATGCCACTGTGCTCCAGCCTGGGCAACAGAGTGAGACTCTGTCTCAAAAAAAAAAAAAAAAAACGTTATGCATGTCCGTTCAGGCTCCATGACAAAAGAATCTTTATAGCATTTCATGTAAATGCACTTGGATAGTCAGCCACCCTGAAGGAGAAAATCTCCCAAAACTAGGACTAGAACCAGGACTAAGCTCTCCCGCCTTCATGATGCCTTCCTTCATCCTCCTCTCCTTCCTTCCTTTTTTTTTTTTTTTTTTTTGAGATGCAGTCTCGCTTTGTCAACCAACTAGAGTGCAGTGGCTCGATCTCAGCTCACTGCAACCTCCACCTCCTGGGTTCAAGCAATTCTCCTGCCTCAGCCTCCCATATAGCTGGGGCTACAGGCGTTCGCCACCACTCCCAGCTGATTTTTGTAGTTTTAGTAGAGACAGGGTTTCACCATGTTGGCCAGGCTGGTCTCAAACTCCTGACCTCAAGTGATCTGCCCGCCTCAGTCTCCCAAAGTACTGGTATTGGAGGCGTGAGTCACTGCGCCCGGTCCCCTCCTTCCTTCTTTCCTTTTCTATTGATTTTACAATTGATATTATTTTTATACAAATATACATAAATACACAAATGTATGTTTTCTATATGTATATTATTTTATATTTATAGTATTTCTATTTTTGTATCAAGAGGTCAAATTTGTTCATAGTGAGTGAGCTACAAGTTCTTTTGCTGATTGTAACATTGCTGTATTAATCAACTTATATTAGCTAGTCATATTTCTCTGTTGGCAAACTTAACCTAACATACAATTTTATAATTTCCATTGCATTCCAAGGCATTTCACTGAAAGCAGAAGCTGTCTCAGTCAAGAAAGAATCAGAAGATCCTAATTACTATCAATATAATATGCAAGGTAATACTGTTTGATAATAATTTTCTTCCCCAAAAGTTATTTGGGATGGAAGATTTTAATTACTACCTGTCTGAAAAACTGGCGAACACCCATGTATATTTACCTAGGATATAGCATACTGCCATTTAGAGTAAATAATCCTACAGTTATAAAATGGATTCTATTTAGCCTAAATCCATGTACTCTTTTGTTTGTTTTTTACAGAGATGAGGTCTCACCTTGTTGCCCAGGCTGGTCTCTAACTCCTGGGCTTAAGTAGTCCTCCAGCCTTGGCCTCCAGAAGTGCTGAGATTATAGGCGTGAGCCACCATGCCTGGCTAAATTTTTGTATTATTAGTAGAGACGGGGTTTCGCCATGTTGGCCAGGCTGGTCTCGAACTCCTGACCTCAGGTGATCCACTCACCTTGGCCTCCCAAAGTGCTGGGATTACAGGAATGAGCCGTCACACCCGGCCCATAAGGCTTTTAAAAAGAAGTCATAAATTGTCATGACTGTCATGATTTTGCACCACCTAATGAAGCAATGCATCTTGGCAATAATTGTCAGTGGCCATTAAAACCATTTTATAAAAGTCTGATGGGGACTTTGTCATGGGCAGACCTGACTGACAGTTCCTGAACTGACCGGTCACTGGTCTCCTGACAGGATCCAGTAGGAGGTACACCACACCACCTTTGTCAAGGATTCTTAAAAAAAAATATCAAACCTGGCCAGGTGTAGTGTCTCATACCTGTAATGCCAGCACTTTGGGAGGCCAAGGCAGGTGTATCACTTGAGCCCAGGAGTTCAAAACCAGTCTGGGCAACATGGCGAGAACTTGTCTCTACAAAAAATACAAAAAGTAGCCCGGCGTGGTGGCACATGCCTGTAGCCCCAGCTACTTGGGAGGCTGAGGTGGGAAGATCACTTGAGTCTGGGAGGTCAAGGCTGCAGTGAGCTGTGATCACACCACTGCACTCCAGCCTGGGTGCTGGAGTGAGACTGTGTCTCAAAACAATAACAACAACAAAAACAAAACAAAACAATCAGACCTAAGTCTGATCCAGCCTTTAGATCTAACCAGCAATTTTTAGGAGATGCATGGAATACAGGCACATATGAAAACATCACCACAAGGATGTAGTCAATAAAATCCAGAATGTGAGAAACTCAGAGAAATTAATTTGTTTACATTTTTTGTTTGTTTTTTTTAAGACAGAGTCTTGCTCTGTCACCCAGGCTGGAATGCAGTGGCGTGATCGTGGCTCACTGCAACCTTCACCTCCCAGGTTCAAGTGATTCTCCTGGCTCAGCCTCAAGATTAGCTGAGATTACAGGCGTGTGCCACCACACCCGGCTGATTTTTGTATTTTTTTGTAGAGAAGGGGGTCTCACCATGTTGGCCAGGCTGGTCTCGAACTCCTGACCTCAGGTGATCTGCCCACCTCCACCTCCCAGAGTGCTGAGATTACAGGTGTGAGCCACCGCGCACAGCCAGTTTTATTTCAAGGAGTAGAAGTATTTCAAGTGTATTCCTGTGTGGGTATTGACTTGTTTGCATTGTATTCAGTGATTTCTTTTTACATTTTTGTATTTCTCCGTTTGTTATATATTATTTATTTTTCTTTCAGGAAGCCACCCTTCTTCCACAAGCAATGAAGTAATAGAAATGGAATTACCAATGGAAGGTTAGAAAAATGCAGCATTTTTTCTCTCTCTCTTTTTAAAAAAGTTTATAGCATTTTACAAAGAACATACTTTTTTTTTTTTTTTTTGAGACAGAGTCTCGCTCTGTCACCCAGGCTGGAGTGCAGTGGCGCGATCTCGGCTCACTACAACCTCTGCCTCCTGGGTTCAAGTGATTCATGTGCCTCAGCCTCCTGAGTAGCTGCGATTACAGGCGCACGCCACCACACCTGGCTAATTTTTGTATTTTTAGTAGAGACAGAGTTTCACCATGTTGTCCAGGCTGGTCTCGAACTCCTGACCTCAAGTGATCCGTCCGTCTCTGCCTCCCAAAGTGCTGGGATTACAGGCATGAGCCACCGTGCCTAGCTGAAAGTTTATAGTATTTTACACAGAACATACTCTTTTATACATGTAAGTTGGAAAATAAGGAAGGTGACTTTCTGGCATGCCTGTCTTCTCAGAAAACTATGAATAGTTGAGCTCTTGCCCTAAGATATAACATGAAGGGCTCTATCACTTCTTGTGCTTCTGATCTGTGAGTGATTCTACTTAAAGCACCCGAATATGGAAATTAACTTTGCAGTGGTGCTGTTTCTTGCTTTGTCTTTTGCTTGGCATGACAGAATTCTTTTGGACAGAGTTGAATAGTATTTAGGAAATTCTTGCATTAGAAGTAAAATTTGATAATTTTCCCTCCATTCATATATAAATCTTGAGCATCATATGAATAAAACCTAAATTCCTAAGGTGGTTTGTGTATGTCCAAGATAAAATTAATAATTAAAAAAAAGGGCCAGGCATGGTGGCTCGCCTGTAATCCCAGCACTTTGGGAGGCTGAGACGGGTGGATCACCTGAGGTCAGGAGTTCAAGACCAGCCCGGCCAACATGGTGAGACCCTGTCTCTACTAAAAATACAAAAATTAGCCAGGCGTGATGGCAGGCACCTGTAATCCCAGCTACTTGGGAGGCTGAGGCATGAGAATTGCTTGAAACTAGGAGGCGGAGGCTGCAGTGAGCCGAAATCGCACCATTCCACTCCAGCCTGGGCAACAGAGTGAGATTGTCTCAACAACAACAACAACAACAATAATAATAATAAAGATTTCCTTTCCAAACCTAGAGGCATGGGACATCTTTGTCCATTTATAGGCAATGTGATCTTACTTTTAGTTGTATATCTGCCTTAGAGAGATAGTGACACATGGACTACCAAAATGATTCTATTTTTTTTTTTTTTTTGAGACAGAATCTCACCCTGTCACCCACGCTGGAGTGCAGTGTGTCATGACCTGGGCTCACTGCAGCCTCCACCTCCCAGGTTGAAGCAATTCTCCTGCCTCAGCCTCCTGAGTAGCTGGGATTACAGGCGTGCACCACCACGCCTGGATAATTTTGTATTTTTAGTAGAGATGGGGTTTCGCCATGTTGCTCAGGCTGGTCTCAAACTCCTGGCCTCAAGTGATCCGCCCACCTCGGCCTCCCAAAAGTGCTGGGATTACAGGTGCGAGCCACCATGCCCGGCCCAATTACTGTTTATTATCCTATTATTATTGCTTATAAAATTAAAATTATGTTTATATTTATTATATATGAAATGTATTTAAAATGCCAGGATAAGCTACTTTTTTGGTATAGGAGCAGTCATGTGTTGGAATATGAGGAGAATACTTAATAATGAATGTCATTTTAGACATTTTTTTTTCAAGATTCCACTCCGCTGGTCCCTTCAGAAGAATCAAATAAGGACCCTGAAGCTGAGGTGAAAATCGAAGGTTAGTTGCCCAAAACCCCATTGCCAAGTCTGGTTTTCATTCTTTCTAACAGGATTAATTGTGGAGAGGATGGCAGAGCTCAGTGGCTCAAGCCTGTAATCCCAGCACCTTGGGAGGCCAAGGCAGATGTATTGCTTGAGCCCAGGAGTTTGAGACCAGCCTGGGCAACATGGTGAAACCCTGTCTCTACTAAAAATACAAAATTAGCCAGGCTTGGTGGTGCATGTCTGTATTCCCAGCTACTTGGGAGGCTGAGACAGGAGGATTGCTTGAACCTGGGAGGCGGAGGTTGCAGTGAGCCGAGATCTCACCATTGCACTCCAGCCTGGGTGAAGAGCGAGATTCCATCTAAAAAAAAAAAAAAAATTGTGGGGAAGAGATTGAAATCTCTAATGTGTGTATATATAATAGAGCAGCCCATATTCCCATTAGGGCCCAATGCTTTGGGCTGTTGTAGACAACATAATTAGCTGTGCAAAAAAATTAGAAAGAAAAGAAAAATAATAACCAGGCATGATGGTGCATGCTTGTACTCCCAGCACTTTGTGAGGCCAAGGCAAGAGGATCATTTAAACCCTGGAGTTCTAGATCAGATTGGGCAACATAGTGAGACTCTATCTCTGCAAAAAATAAACATTAAAAAAAATTAGGCAAGGCATGGTGGCTCACGTCTGTAATCCCAGCATTTTGGGAGGCTGAGGTGGGCAGATCACTTGATCCCAGGAGTTTGAGACCAGTCTGGGCATAGTGAAACCCTGTCTCTACTAAAAATACAAAAAGTTAGCAGGGCATGGTGGCACACACCTGTAGTCCCAGCTATTCGGGAGACTGAGGTGGGCCAATCACCTGAGCCCAGGGAAGTCGAGGCTGCAGTGAGCTGTAATTGTGCCATAATACTCCAGCCTGGGTGATGGGAGTGAGATCCTGCCTCAAAACAAACTAACAAAAATATTAGCCAGGCATGGTGGCATGCATCTGTAGTCTCAGCTACTTGGGAGGCTGAGGTGGGAGGATCACTTGAGCCCAGGATTTCAAGGCTGCAGTGAGCTGTGATTATGCCCCTGCACTCCAGCATGGTCAACAGAGCAAGACTCCATCTCTAAAAATAAAAATTAAAAAAAAAATTTTTTTTAAGTCTTGCACATTAGCACTGACCCACAACTGGGCCTCAACTGTGCTGTGTTCACTTGAGGAAAGAATGAAGGGTCGAGGGTACATAAGGGGGGAGAATGGAAAGAAAAGGACGATTCACTCAGACATAGCCCCTTTGCTACCAGAGAGGACAGATAACTATCAAAGGTAACTCCTCAGGCCTGCAGCCAGTGAACTCAGTTTAAGTGCAAGTATCTAAAAGAAGTGAAGTTGAAAGTGTGATTTAAGGCTGGTGTGGTGGGTGGCTCACACCTGTAATCCCAGCACTTTGGGAGACCCAGGTAGGTGAATCCCTTGAGGCCAGGAGTTCGAGACCAGCCTGGCCAACATGGTGAAACTCTGTCTCTACTAAAAATACAAAAATTAGAACCGGGCCTGTTGGCTCACGCCTGTAATCCCAGCACTTTGGGAGGCCCAGGCAGGTGAATCACTTGAGGTCAGGAGTTCTCAACCAGCATGACCAACATGGTGAAACTCTGTCTCTACTAAAAAAATTACAATTATGAGCTGGGCGTGGTGGTGGGCATCTGTAATCCCAGCTACTCAGGAGGCTGAGGCACGAGAATCACTTGAACCTGGGAGGCAGAGGTTGCAGTGAGCCGAGATCGCACCACTGCACTCCAGCCTGGGCGATAGACTTAGTCTCAAAAAAAAAAAAAAAAAAATTAACCAGGCATGATGGTGCATGTCTGTGGTCCCAGATACTCACAAGGCTGAGGTGGGAGGATCACTTGACTGTGGGAGGTCGAGGATGCAGTGAGCTAGGATCACACACTGCACTCCAGCCTGGATGGCAGAGTAAGCACCTGTGTCAAAAAAAAAAAAAAAAAAATTCAGTCTGGGCTTCTGATCAAAGCAGCACTTAGACATATTTAAAGGAGAATTGGTCTTATTCTTGGTAAATTCTAAACTTCAACTTCTGTTTTAAGGAAACACAAATTCATCCAGTGTTCCAAATTCTGCAGCAGGTGTTGAAGATCTTAACATCGTTCAAGTGACTGTTCCAGGTATGGACTAATGTTACATTTTTCCTTTTGTCTTAATTATTTTTTGACGTAGGGTGGTCTCTTGGACCTGCCATTTTTCACTTAGTTCACCCTGACAACTAAGAAATGACAGTTTGGGAATATAAAATATTCTGCAAGTTGCTACACACCAAGCATCTTGCTCATATCAGACATTATTAATCAGATATTTTGCTTCTCCTGGCCAAGCCCGAGCATTACCTGGAAAATGCATCTCAGAGCAGGCAGCATGGAGCACCAGCTATGGTTGAACTGGAATTGGCCACAGAGGTGAAATGTTTTGTTACTCATCATTAATAATCTTCTGGCCGGGCATGGTGGCTCACGCCTGTAATCCCAGCACTTTGGGAGGCTGAGATGGGCAGATCATGAGGTCAGGAGATCGAGACCATCCTGGCTACCACGGTGAAACCCCGTCTCTACTAAAAATACAAAAAAATTAGCCAGGCGTGGTGGCGGGCGCCTGTAGTCCCAGCTACTCGGGAGGCTGAGGCAGGAGAATGGTGTGAACCCAGGAGGCGGAGCTTGCAGTGAGCCAAGATCACACCACTGCACTCCAGCCTGGGCGACAGAGCGAGACTCTGTCTCAAAAAAATAAATAATAATAAATCTTCTTTTCTGAATATGTGTACGTGAAATGTATCTGGAAAGATACAAGAGAATCTAATAACATAGTTCCTCCAGGGAAGGAAACTGACCACTGAGATAGGGATGGGAGAGAGACATTTGAGATGTTCCTGTATATTACTCCTCTTGAATGTTGAGCTATGTGATTGCTTTAGTTATTCAAAAATAAATAAAGTTTTAAAGTGTTGAAAAATATCTAAAAAATAAAAACAAAAAAAAAGGACCAGCATGGTGGCATGTGCCTGTAATCTCAGCACTTTGGGAAGCTGAGGCAGGAGGATCACTTGAGCCCAGGAGTTTGAGACCAGCGTGCACAGCACAGTGAGACTCTGTCTCTAAAAAACAAAAAGAAAAGAAAAACAGACCGGATGCGGTGGCTCACACCTGTAATCCCAGCACTTTGGGAGGCTGAGGCAGGTGGATCACCTGAGGTCAGGAGTTCGAGACCAGCCTGGCCAACATGGTGAAACCCTGTCTCTACTAAAAATACAAAAATTAGCTGGGTGTGGTGGCAGGTGCCTGTAATCCCAGCTACTTGGGAGGCTGAGGCAGGAGAAGTGCTTGAACCCAGGAGGGGTGCAGTGAATTGCTTGAACCCAGGAGTTTGCAGTGAGCCAAGATTGTACCATTGTACTCCAGCCTGGGCGACAAGAGCAAAACTCAGCCTCAAAACAAAAACAAAAAAACAAAAAACAAAACAAAACAAAACAAAAAAACAAAAAAGAAAGAAAAGAAAAGAAAAAAAAGAAAGAAAATAAAAATATACCTTACCTTCTAATCCTAGTACCTCTTATTCCTTTTACTTGTCATATTTCATTGGCTAGGATTTCTATTTTAAGGCTGAAAAGTGGTGGTGGAAGTAAACATGCTTGTCTTGTATGATATTGAAAATATTCCTTAAAAGTAGTATGTAGTATGTTTATATAGGGTTATAATTTGGAAAATTCTCTATTTTCTATAATGGCTTCCATTTCCAAATTTCCAAGATGCTTAATTATTGCTAAAAGTAAACTGAATAACAATCCAGGTTGGGGGGAGGGGGGAGGGATAGCATTGGGAGATATACCTAATGCTAGATGACGAGTTGGTGGGTGCAGCGCACCAGCATGGCACATGTATACATATGTAACTTACCTGCACATTGTGCACATGTACCATAAAACCTAAAGTATAATAATAATAATAATAAAAGAAAAAAAAAAAGAAAAAAAAAAAAAAAAAAAAAAACAAATAAAGTGATCCAATATAAAAAAAAAAAAAAAAAAAAAAAAAAAAAAAACAATCCAGGTAACGCACTTTCTCGGGTGCTAACAGGCATTTCTCCCAACAGCTTTCTTGGGAGAAAATACATGAATAACCTTGGTTTGTTTATTTGTTTAATTATTTTTAGATAACGAGAAGGAAAGATTATCAAGCATTGAAAAGATTAAACAGCTAAGAGAACAAGTTAATGACCTCTTTAGCCGAAAATTTGGTAAGTTTTTATATCTTTTTATATCCAGAATTCATATACCTAAAATACTTCTTTTTAACAGAATACTTGGCCAGGTGCATTGGCTCACACCTGTAATCCTAGCACTTTAGGAGGCCAAGGCTAGAGAATCACTTGAGCCCAGGAGTTTGAGACCAGCCTGGGCAGCAAAGTGACACCCCAGGTCTACAGAAGAAAAAAAAAATACTTTATCTTATAAGAAATTGATCTTGGCTGGGCGCAGTGGTTCAGGCTTTTAATCCCAGCACTTTGGGAGGCCAAGGTGGGTGGATCACTTGAGGCCAGCAGTTCGAGTCCAGCCTGGCCAACATGGTGAAACCCCATCTCTACTAAAAATACAAAAAATTAGCTGGGTGTGGTGGTGCGCGCCTGCAATCCCAGCTACTCAGGAGGCTGAGGCACGAGAATCACTTGTAACTGGGAGGAAGAGGTTGCAGTGAGCTGAGATTGTGCTATTGCACTCCAGCCTGGGCAACAGAGTGAGACCCTGTCTCAAAAAAAAAAAAAAGAAACTGATCTTTTTGTGAAAGAGCTATGATAAAAATTAGTCAATATGTCTTTTTACAGAAGAGCTTTTGCATGGTAGCATTGACTAATTACAATAAAAATAATAATAGCTATCTTTGTTTTACTGAGTGCTTACCTTGGGTATTATTTTTTGTGTTCAACATGTGTTTGATCATTTAATCCTCACATGAAACCTTTCAGGTAGGCGCCATGATAACCCTGTGTGATGGATGGAGAAACTGAGTTTGCCTCCTACCCATGCTAATTTCAAAATTTTAAAATTATATTCACACATCATAGTACCACTGGGAAATAAAATGACTGATCATAAGTATTGTCGTTTGATACTTCTAAATCCTGACATTAAAGATGAATCCTCGTTTAGGAAATGTAAGGAACAAACTCAGCTAGTTTTATTTGTGTTTTTTTTTTTTTAATTTGTTGTTTTATTTTGTGTTGTTTTGTTTTGAGGCAGGGTCTTGCTCTGTCTCCCAGGCTGGAGTGCAGTGGGGCGATCTCGGCTTACTGCAACTTCTGCCTCCTGGGTCCCTCCCGTGTAGCCGGGATTACAGGCATGCGCCACCACGCCCAGCTAATTTTTGTATTTTTAGTAGAGACAGGGTTTCACCATGTTAGCCAGGCTGGTCTCGAACTCCTGGCCTCAAGTGATTCACCCGCCTCAGTCTCCCAAAGGGCTGGGATTACAGGTGTGAGCCGCCGCGCCCAGCCAAACTCAGCTGGTTTTATGCTGCTCATCCCGTCACAGGTGAAGCAATTGGCGTGGATTTCCCTGTGAAAGTTCCCTACAGGAAGATCACATTCAACCCAGGCTGTGTGGTGATTGATGGCATGCCCCCGGGGGTGGTATTCAAGGCCCCCGGCTATCTGGAAATCAGTTCCATGAGGAGGATCTTGGAGGCAGCTGAGTTTATCAAATTCACAGTCATCAGGTAAGTGAGTCAAGAGAAAGAATCTGGAGACTCTGACTTGCCCGAGGTGGGCATTTGGCTGCTCAGGAATGTCTGTCCCATGATTTGGGCTGGGGGTTTATTCCCGCAGTTGACCGCTGGGCCATGCTGCCTCTCACACTGACTTCATCATCTTCTGCTTCCTTGAGATGTATCCATGTCCATGTTCCTCGGTGATCACGGGCAGCCCATCCCAGTTTTAGCTCACACAGCACCTAGCATAGAGTTAACACTCCGCAAAAGTTTGTCCAATAAAACTAAGTGGGGCCGGGCGCGGTGGCTCACGCCTGTAATCCCAGCACTTTGGGAGGCTAAGGTGGGCAGATCGCCTGAGGTCAGGAGTTTGAGGCGAGCCTGGCCAACATGGTGAAACCCCGTCGCTACTAAAAATACAAACGTTAGCCGGGTGTGGTGGCGTGTGCCTCTAATACCAGCTACTCAGGAGGCTGAGGCATGAGAATCACTTGACCTGGGAGGTGGAGGTTGCAGTGACCTGAGATGGCATCACTGCACTCCAGCCTCGGCAGCAGAATGAGACTCCATCTCAAAACATAAATAAATAGGCTGGGCATGGTGGCTCAGGCCTGTAATCCCAGCATTTTAGGAGGCCGAGGCAGGTGGGTCATTTGAGGTCAGGAGTTCGAGACCAGCCTGGCCAACATGGTGAAACTCCATCTCTACTAAAAATAAACATTAGCCAGGTGTAGTGGTACGTGCCTGTAATCCCAGCTACTCAGGAGAATCACTTGAACCTGGAGTGCGGAGGTTGCAGTGAGCCCAGATGACACCACTGCACTCCAGCCTGGGTGATGGAGTGAGACTCTGTCTCAAAACAAAAACAAAAACAAAAACAAAAAGCTCGATGTAGTGGCTCATGCCTGTAATCCCAGCACTTTGGGAGGCCAAAGTAGGTAGATCTTCTGAGGTCAGGAGTTCAAGACTAGCCTGGCCAACATGGTGAAACTAAAAATACAAAAAAATTAGCTGGGCGTGGTGGCGGGCACCTGTAATCCCAGCTACTCAGGAGGCTGAGGCAGGAGAATGGCTTGAACCCGGGAGGCGGAGGTTGCGGTGAGCTGAGATCGCGCCACCGTACTCCAGCCTGGGTGACACAGCGAGACTCTGTCTCAAAAAAAACAAAAACAAAACAAATCAATAAATAAATATTCTTCTGTAAAAAAATAAGTAAAAATAAAAAAAAAAAACTAAGTAGACAAAAGAGGAAACATGAGCTTGTCGCATTTATCAATGTGTCTTTCTCTTCAGGCCGCTTCCAGGGCTTGAGCTCAGTAATGGTGAGTATTCTACATGGTGAGAAGAACGTTCTGGCAATGTTGGGCCGTGGGAAGTGTCTCGGTGGGCGCTCACCACAGGGCTTTTGCTTCCGTGAGCCTGAGACCCAAATATGCAGCCTTCGATGCATGCTTTATTTTTCCGGCATGTGATAAAGTTAGATAACTCTGTTACTTGAGTTTGATTAACCAGGCATTTTTTTTCTCATACGACAGTCTGAAGGAGCGTGATCTGTATCACACCATGAGTGTGACGTGTGATGTGGCACATTCTTTTTTTTTTTTTTTTTTTGGAGACGGAGTCTTGCTCTGTCACCCAGGCTGGAGTGCAATGGCACAATCTCGGCTCACCGCAACCTCCGCCTCCCGGGTTCAACCGATTCTTCTGCCTCAGCCTCCCGAGTAGCTGGGACTATAGGCGCATGCCACCACGCCTGGCTAATTTTTGTATTTTTAGTAGAGATGGGGTTTTGCCATGTTGGCCAGGCTGGTCTCGAACTTCTGACCTCAAAGGATCCGCCCGCCTCCACCTCCCAAAGTGCTGGGATTACAGACATGAGCCACCATGCATGGCTGATGTGGCATGCTATTCAAGTGTGCTTTGTGGTGGGGGCTCCCCTGAGGCCACCCGCACAGCTGCACTCAGGATCACAGTACCGATCTCCTCTGTGTTAGTTGGTAAATAGTGCCTGCCTGGCCACCCGGTCCCGCCCTAATACCCCCCAACCTTGGCTTGACCTTCCTACAGTGCTGAAGCAAAAGGGGTTCCACCGGGCACAGCAGGGGCCCCCAGAACCCTTCCAGTGCTGAGACTAGCGTCTGTTCTTTTTTTTTTTTTTTGAGACAGAGTCTCGCTCTGTCACTCAGGCTGGAGTGCAGTGGCAAGATCTCGGCTCACTGCAACCTCCGCCTCCCGGGTAAGCGATTCTCTGCCTCAGCCTTCCGATTAGCTGGGATTACAGGTGGGGGCCGCCACATTCGGCTACTTTTTGTATTTTTTAGTAGAGACAGGGTTTAGCCATGTTGGCCAGGCTGGTCTCAAACTCGTGACCTCAAGTGATCCACCCGCCTTGGCCTCCCAAAGTGCTGGGATTACAGATGTGAGCCACTGCACCTGGCTCAGCATCTGTTCTGATTGAGCAATGCCCAGGCACTCTGCTTCTTAAATATTCTCTTTTTTTTCCCCTTCAACATTTATTTTAAGTTCTAGAGGATGTGCAGGTTTGTTACATAGGTAAACGTGTGCCATGGTGGTTTGCTGCACCTATCAACCCATCACCTAGGTATTAAGTCCAGCATGCATTAGCTATTCTTCCTGATGCTCTCTCTCCCCCCACCTGCCCCCACCTGCCCGCACCCTGTTAAATATTCTTAATGTCTTCCCCGGAGCCCTTGCAAGTGAGTCAGTATCCTGTCAAGTAGAATACAGAGAGGTGTTCTCACAAGCATGAGTCACCAGGGAACCTCCTAATGTAACGTTTGAAAACCAAAGTAGGCTGGGCGCGGTGACTCATGCCTGTAATCTCAGCACTTTGGGAGGCCGAGGCGGGTGGATCATAAGGTCAGGAGATGAAGACCCTTCTGTACAACGCGGTGAAACTCCATCTCTACTAGAAATACAAAAATTAGCCAGGCATGGTGGTGCGTGCCTGTAATCCCAGCTACTCGGGAGGCTGAGGCAGGAAAATCACTTGAACCAGGGAGTTGGAGGTTGCAGTGAGCCCAGATCGTGCCATTGCACTCCAGTTTGGCTACAGAGCAAGACTCTGTCTCAAAAAAAAAAAAAAAAAGAAAACCAAAGTATCTTATTAAAATGCTCCATTCTTATTCCCAAACGCATCTGATTGCTAAATGATTTTTTGATCTTTTATAATAGCTTTATTTATTTATTTTATTATTATTGGGGTTCTTTAGAGACAAGGTTCACTCTGTCACCCAGGCTGGAGTGCAGTGGTGTGATCATAGCTCACTGCAGCCTGGAACTCCTGCCCTCAGGTGATTCTCCCACCTCCACCTCCCGAGTAGCTGGGACAGCACTGCCATGCCCAGATAATTTTTTTTTTTTTTTTTCTGTAGAGACAGGGTCTCGCTATGTTTCCCAGGCTGGCCTTGAGCTTCTGGCTTCAAGCGATCCTCCTGCCTCAGCCTCCCAAAGTGCTGGGATTATAGGCATGAGCTGCTGTACATGGCCTACATTTTCTCAAGGTGCACTTTTATGTGTGTGTACTCTGGAAATACCTTGATTACTTGCAGGGTGGCCAGGTTCTTTAAATCTAAAACACTAGCCCCTGTACACTCAAACACACTTATATGAATGAGTTTTGTGTGGGTCTGTGGCCGTCAACCTCGTCATTTGAGACTCACAGTAGGTAAAAATCATATGCCTTTCTGTGCTCATTCCCATCTCTGTTATTGCAAAGTTTTCTTGGGAATCAAATGAGAAAATATGTTAAAATGCTCACGCCTATAATCCCAGGACTTTTGGAGGCCAAGGCAAGAGGATTGCTTGAGGCCAGGAGTTCGAGACCAGCCTGGGCAACATAGCAAGACCCCATCTCTACAGAAAATTTAAAAATCAGCTGGACACAGTGGCTCATGCCTGTAGCCCCAGCTACTTGGCAGGCTAAAGCAGGAAGATCACTTAAACTCAGGAGTTTGAGACAGCAGAGAGCCATAATTGCAATACTACACTCCAGCATGGGTGACAGAACAAGACCCTGTCTCTAAAAAGAAAATGCAAACATATTATCAAATAATTCCTGTTTAAACTGGACATAACAAGCACAGCTACATGCTGAACCCCATTAAAGGTGTCTTTTGTTTGGCTCATGTACTTTTAAAAATAAGAATGAGGCTGGGCACAGTGGCTTCTGTAATCCCAGCACTTTGGGAGGCCAAGGTGGGTGGATCGCTTGAGCCTGGGGGTTTCAGACCAGCCTGGGTAACATGGTAAGACTCCAGCTCTACAAAAAAAAAAAAAAAGAAGAAGAAGAAAAAAAGAAAAGAAAGAAAGAGAGGAAAATAGCTCCGTGTGGTGGTGCATGCCTGTAGTCCCAGCAACCGGGGAGCTGAAGTGGGAGGATCACCTGAGCCCAGGGAGTTCCAGGCTTCAGTGAGCCATTATCACACCACAAACCAGGCACTCTTTCATAGAAGTCAATCTTCAGGTTTTCTTTAGAAAACCTGAAGATCTGGCTGGGTGCAGTGGCTCATGCCTGTAATCCCAGCACTTTGGGAGGCTGCAGTGGGCGGATCACCTGAGGTCAGGAGTTCGAGACCAACCTGGACAACATGATGAAATCTCATCTCTACTAAAAATACAAAAATTAGCTGGGCGTGGTGGTGGGCGCCTGTCATATCAGCTACTTAGGAGGCTGAGGCAGAAGAATCGCTTGAACCTGGGAGGCAGAAGTTGCACTGAGCTGAGATTGAGCCACTGCACTCCAGCCTGGGCGACAGAGCAAAACTCCGTCTCAACAACGACAACAAAAATTTAGTCTTCAGGTTTTCTTTAGAAAACGTGAAGATCTGGCCACAGCTGGCGTCCTGGCAGCGCTTTGCTGGAGTTGAGGGTCAGCCGTCCCTCTCTGCAGGGTGGGTCACCCTCCTGTTAACCACACCCCTCCCCGCCCGCTTCCTCCCTCACGTGCGTCATCAAGCATTTGCTGTTGTTTTCCTCATAGTAGTGATAAGAGAAAAGTGAAATATCTTTGTCTCCCTTTCTCTGTCAAAAGTGGGAAAACGAAAGATAGACCAGGAGGGCCGTGTGTTTCAAGAAAAGTGGGAGAGAGCCTATTTCTTCGTGGAAGTACAGAATATTCCAACATGTCTCATATGCAAACAAAGCATGTCTGTGTCCAAAGAATATAACCTAAGACGCCACTATCAAACCAACCACAGCAAGCACTATGACCAGTATACGGAAAGAATGCGTGACGAGAAGCTTCACGAGCTGAAAAAAGGGCTCAGGAAGTATCTCTTAGGCTCGTCAGACACCGACTGTCCCGAGCAAAAACAAGTATTTGCAAACCCAAGTCCAACCCAGAAATCCCCCGTGCAGCCTGTAGAGGACCTGGCTGGGAACTTATGGGAGAAGTTACGTGAAAAAATCAGGTCTTTTGTGTCATATTCTATCGCAATCGATGAGATCACGGATATAAATAATACCACCCAGTTGGCGATATTTATCCGCGGCGTCGATGAGAACTTCGATGTGTCCGAAGAACTTCTGGACACGGTGCCCATGACGGGTACAAAATCTGGAAACGAGATCTTTTCGCGTGTTGAGAAGAGCCTGAAAAAGTTCTGTATCGACTGGTCGAAATTAGTAAGCGTGGCCTCCACTGGCACCCCAGCGATGGTGGATGCCAGTAACGGGCTTGTCACGAAACTGCAGTCCAGGGTGGCGACGTTCTGCAAGGGTGCGGAACTGAAGTCCGTCTGTTGTATAATTCATCCGGAATCACTCTGTGCTCAGAAGTTGAAGATGGACCACGTCATGGACGTGGTAGTGAAGTCCGTGAACTGGATATGCTCCCGGGGACTGAACCACAGTGAGTTCACAACCTTGCTCTATGAGCTGGACAGCCAATACGGTAGCCTCCTGTACTACACGGAGATTAAGTGGCTCAGTCGCGGGCTGGTGCTAAAGAGATTTTTCGAATCGTTGGAAGAAATCGACTCCTTCATGTCATCCAGAGGGAAACCCCTGCCTCAGCTGAGCTCCATAGATTGGATCCGAGACCTGGCCTTCTTGGTTGACATGACGATGCATCTGAACACTTTGAACATCTCTCTCCAAGGACACTCCCAAATCGTCACGCAGATGTATGACCTGATCCGGGCGTTCCTAGCAAAACTGTGCCTCTGGGAGACTCATTTGGCGAGGAATAATCTGGCCCACTTTCCCACCCTGAAATCGGTTTCCAGAAATGAAAGCGATGGCCTGAACTACATTCCCAAAATCGCGGAACTCAAGACTGAATTCCAGAAAAGGCTGTCTGATTTCAAACTCTACGAAAGCGAACTGACTCTGTTCAGCTCCCCGTTCTCCACGAAGATCGACAGTGTGCACGAGGAGCTCCAGATGGAGGTTATCGACCTGCAATGCAACACGGTCCTGAAGACGAAATACGACAAGGTGGGAATACCAGAATTCTACAAGTACCTCTGGGGTAGCTACCCGAAATACAAGCACCATTGCGCAAAGATTCTCTCCATGTTCGGGAGCACCTACATCTGCGAACAGCTGTTCTCCATTATGAAACTGAGCAAAACAAAATACTGCTCCCAGTTAAAGGATTCCCAGTGGGATTCTGTACTCCACATCGCAACGTGATGGAGAGAAAACTCCTGGCAGGGCCCTATGGTGGGAAAGGCTGGAGTCTTCTAGTCCCAAGGGATTGGGAGATGATAAAATGAATTTTTTTTTTCTTTTTTGAGGTGGAGTCTTGCTCTGTCACCCAGGTTGGAGTGCAGTGGCATGATCTCGGCTTACTGCAACCTCCAGCTCCTGGGTTCGAACAATTCTCCTGCCTCAGCCTCCCGAGCAGCTGGGACTACAGGCGTGCGCCACCATGCCCGGCTAATTTTTGTATTAGTAGAGATGAAGTTTCACCATGTTGGCCAGGCTGGTCTCCAACTCCTGACCTCAGGTGATCCACCCTCCTCGACCTCACAAAGTGCTGGGATTACAGGCATGAACCACTGTGCCCAGCCGACAAAATGAGTTCTTAAACATTTGTTTTTTTTTCAGTTTTTTTTCCACTTTGAATCAAAAATATAATCTGCAGTATCATACTTGTTTATATTACATTGTATGCCTCACTATTCAGTAAAAATCAAGAAAGTTTTATTGTATTATTGGTAGTTGCCTTTTCTTATGCCTGGCCTGTTTCATTCATTCACATTACCTGCTTGCCACCCTGATAGTCACTGTAGTTGGCATCTTGAAGTTTAAATCAATCAACAGAGAAATAGGGAGAGAGACGTGTATATTTGCTTTTTGGTTTTGGGGGTTCTTTTTTTGGGACGGAGTCTCACTCTGTTACCCAGGCTGGAGTGCAATGGGGCGATCTGGGCTCACTGCAGCCTCTGCCTCCTGGGTTCAAGTGATCCTCTTGCCTCAGCCTCCCGAGTAGCCGGGGTTACAGGTGCCCACCACCACACCCAGCTCATTTTTCTATTTTTAGTAGAGATAGGGTTTCACCATGTTGGCCAGGCTGGTCACAAACTCCTGACCTCAAGTGATCTGCCCGCCTCGGCCTCCCAAAGTGCTAGAATTACAGGCGTGAGCCACCGTGCCCAGCCCGAGACATGTATATTTGTGGAGGAGTATATATGAACCCACATTTATCCCCCGTTCCCATCTGCGTGGTATCCCACATGGTCTAATATGTTTCCAAGTTTCAGGAGAAATAGTTGAAAACATACTGACATACTATAATCCTATGTTATCTGTCTCTGCCTTCACCTGGAACCAGAAAGGTCAGGTTTAAAATGGAAAACCCCAGAGCAAATAACATAGGCTTTGTCTATAAAAGTTAGACAAAGTAAGTTAAGGTTTAGAGGTTTTTTTTGTTGTTGTTGTTTCTTTTCTATGAATAGTTACAGAAAAGTTGTGGCCAAGCACGTGGCTCACACCTGTAATCCCAGCACTTTGGGAGGCCAAGGTGGGTGGATCACTTGAGGTCAGGAGTTCGAGACCAGCCTGGGTAACATGGTGAAACCCTGTTTCTACTAAAAACACACAAATTTGCCGGGTATGGTGGCACGCGCCTGTAATCCCAGCTACTCAGAAGGCTGAGGCAGGAGAATCACTTGAACCCAGGAGACAGAGGTTGCAGTGAGCCGAGATTGTGCCATTGCACTCCAGCCTGGGCGACAGAGTGAGACTTTGTCTCAAAAAAAAAAAAAGAAAAGTTGCAAAAATAAAAATAGTATGGAAAATACTCACATGCCCTTTAGCCAGACTCTCAATTGTTAACATTTTACCCTTGTTTCATTATTGGATCACTTTGTCTCCCTCCCTGCTTCCCTCCCTCTCCCTCTCACTCATATGTGTGTATGTGTATCTATAATCAGTGCCTATGGTAAGTGTGTATAAGCAAATGTCTATGAGTATCTATGATATGTGTATAAATGGATGTGCATTTTTTTTCCTGGACCGTTCAAGGGAAAGTTACATACATCATTTACCCCTAAATACTTCAGTGAGTATTTTCAGAGAACAGGGATATTTTCTTACACAATAACGTTTCCTTTACCAACTTCAGTAAATTGAACATTGTTGCAATTATTTTACCCAGTTTACTGTTTATACTCTAGTTTTCTCTGTTGACCCAATAATATCTTTCCCTTTTTTATTTTTGGAAACAAGGAAATGGGCTCGCTCTGTCACCCAGGCTGGAGTGCAGTGGTGCGACCTTGGCTCACTGCATCCTCTGCTTCCTGGGTTCAAGTGATCCTCCCACCTCAGCCTTCCAAGTAGCTGGGACTACAGGTGCATGCTACCATAACCAGCTAATTTTTGTGGGTTTTTTTTGTTGTTGTTGTAGAGACGGGGTCTCCCTTTGTTGCCCAGGCTAGTCTCAAACTTCCGGGCTCAAGCGATCTACCCGCCTCGGCTTCCCAAAGTGACATCTTTCCCTTAATAGCATTTTTCTCCTGGCAGGTTGTCATTTGAAGGTGTGTGTTTGTGTGTTTGTGTGTGTGTGTGTGTGTGTGTGTGTGTAATCTCTATTAGTCACTGGAATTAGTGACACAAAATTGTGAATACTTTCCAGATCGGGGGAATTCATGTGACCAGGGTGGAGGAAGGCTGTGGATCTCCATCTAATGACCCACTCAGGAAGCGATGGAGAAAAGGACTTTGATAAAAATGACACGGGGTGCAGGAGGGACAGAGCAACCCCCAGGCCAGGAGCCCAGTTGGAGCCCAGGTGCTTATCCTTAGACACAGGGAAATGACCCCCCTCCACGCGGTTCCTGTCGTTGACTTCAGGTACAGCTGGGTCTGGCAAGCTCAGCGCTCTTTTGGAGAAGGAATCCCAGATGGGCTGGTTTATAATGGGAGTTGGAGGGGAGTCCAGGTCTTGATGGAAGTGAGCACTTGTTCACACCACATATCAGAAGTGTGGCCGTGCAGCAGGACCAGAGCAGCCCCCTCTTTCATAGATAGGAAACTGAAGCTCAAGAGTGGCTAAGTGGCTCGCTCCAGGTCACACAGCCATTATAGGAGTTGTCAGGATTCAAACCAGGGTCCATGTGACTCCAAAGTCCATGTGCTTCACTTTTTGTTTTTGAGATGGAGTGTCGCTCTGTCGCCCAGGCTGGAGTGCAGTGGTGTGATCTTGGCCCAATGCAACCTCCGCCTCTCAGGTTCTAGTGATTCTCGTGCCTCAGCCTCCCGAGTAGCTGGGACTACAGGCATGCGCCACCACGCCCAACTAATTTTTGTATTTTTTAGTAGAGACGGGGTTTCACCATGTTGGCCAGGCTGGTCTTGAACCCCTGACCTCAAGTGATCCGCCCACCTTGGCCTCCCAAAGTGCTGGGATTACAGGCATGAGCCACGACACCCGGCCCATGTGCTTCAATCCTAAGCAGCCACTGTGCCTGACACGGAGACCTAGCAGGTATCTGTCATGCAGCCTCTGTCCTCATCATCTGTCATGTGTGTGGCTCCCTGGTGGTCCACCAATCAGATGATAGGGAGGGGACAGTAGGGTTCAGCCTAGGCTGCCTTCTGTTGGCCGGACCGTTCATGAAGCTGTTCTGCTTAGAATCAGTTCCCAAGGCCCCAGGAATGTGTGTTGGGACCAGGATGGCTTGAGATATGATGGCCACTGACATGCACTGTCACTCATGGGACTGAGCTGAGACTGTGGGAATGACTGAATGGCTGGGAAAGGTTTTTCGTTTGTTTTTTTTTTTGAGATGGAGTCTTGCTCGGTTGCCCAGCCTGGAGCGCAGTGGCACGATCTCAGCTCACTGTAACCTCTGCCTCCCGAGTTCAAGCAATTCTCCTGCCTCAGCCTCCCGAGTAGCTGGGATTACAGGCGCCCCCCCCGCCACACCCAGCTAATGTTTGTATTTTTAGTAGAGACGGGATTTCACCATGTTGGCCAGGCTGGTCTGGAACTCCTGACCTCAGGTGATCCACCCAACTCAGCCTCCCAAAGTGCTGGGATTACAGGCGTGAGCCACCGAGCCTGGCCGAGAGAGGTTTTTAGTAGGGCAATGGGGTGTCTCAAGAGCCCTTGAGAGTGGTGTGGTCCAGGGAGATGGGCAGGGGCCCAGCCTAGGAGTAGGGGCTGGATTTGGTGGGTCTTTGTCAGTTTTCAGGGGCAGGGGTTGCACTGCATCTATCCCAAGTCCCCGACTTCTCATCCCAGGATGGGCAGAGGAAAGAGCCAATCTCTCCACTAACACAGGCCCTGGGACTAGGGGTCTACAGAGGGCCCTGGAAGCCAGACCCCCTCACACTTGGGCTGGCACGTACCTGTGTGTCGTATTCCCTCCTCTGAGCCACAGGCCTGAACCACAGATCCTGAGCTCTGCAGGGTCAGGATAAAGTACTGGATCTGGAAGGCCTTAGAATCAAAAAGAAAAGCCTAGGCCAGCCGCGGTGGCTCATGCCTGTAATCCCACCACTTTGGAAGGCCAAGGCAGGCGGATCACCTGAGGTCAGGAGTTCAAGACCAGGCTGACCAACATGGTGAAACCTCATCTCTACTAAAATTACAAAAAATTAGCCGGGCAGGGTGGCGGGCACTTGTAATCCCAGCTGTCCTGGAGGCTGAGGCAGGAGAATCGCTTGAACCCGGGAGGCAGAGGTTGCAGTGAGCTGAGGTCACTCCATTGTACTCCACTTGGGTGACAAGAGCGAAACTCCATCAAAAAAAAAGAAGAGAAGAAAAACCTGGTTCCACCTCCCAGCACTGTCACTTTCTTGCATTAGTTCATAAGCAAACCACTTCATTAATTTTATGAGCTTTGGTTTCCTCATCCATAAAACACCTACCAGACAGTGTTGGTCTCAGAGCTGGAGATGATGCAATGAGCCTAGCACTATGACTGGCCTCAAGAAAATTGTTGGCTAAACAGAGGTGCAGCCCTTAGAACAGGCAACTTTAGTTTTTTACTCCCTTCCCTGTGGGCGTGGCTTCCCAATCACCCACCCACGGAGAGGCCTCCTCCCCAGCACGCTGCAAGGGCCACTTTAAGGGGATTAGAAATATACAAAAACCATGGGGAAACATTTGGTCAGGACCTCAGCTTGGAAAAAAATGAAACAATCACGAAAATAAGTATTTTCTCTTCTTTTTTATATGTATGTATATTTTTTATTTTTATTTATTTATTTATTTATTCATTTATTTTTGAGACAGAGTCATGCTCTGTCGCCCAGGCTGGAGTACGGTGGCGCGATCTCGGCTCACTGTAACCTCTGCCTCCCGGGTTCAAGCGATTCTTCCGCCTCAGCCTCCTGAGTACCTGGGATTACAGACGTGTACCACCACACCCGGCTAATTTTTTTGTTGTTGTTGTATTTTTAGTAGAGACAGGGTTTCACCATGTTGGCCAAGCTGGTCTCGAACTCCTGGCCTCAAGTCATCCACCTGCCTCGGCCTCCCAAAGCGCTGGGATTACAGGTGTGAAACATTGTGCCTGGCCTTTAATTTGTTTTTTTTAGAGACAGGGTCTTGCTCTGTCACCCAGGCTGAAGTACAGTGGCACAATCACACCTTACTGCAGCCTCAAACTCCTGGGCTCAAGTGATCCTCCCACCCAACCTGGGACTACAGGTGCACACTACCACACCTGTCTAATTTTTAAAAATGTTTGTCTAGACGGGTCTCACCATGTGGCCCAGGCTGGTCTTGAACTCCTGGCCCCAAGCAATCCTTCCACCTTGGCCTTCCAGAGCACTCGGATTAGAGGTGTGGTATTTTATACTGTATTTAATAAAAGGGTTATAACTGCAACTGAACAAGCAGAAGGGGTGAGGGTTGGTGATTCAATTTCCCACAGCTTTGTATGATAGCCTTTGGTGCTGGGCTTTTCCAGCAAACCAGGGTCTGCAAAAATGCAGAACTAGTTTAGAGCTGCAGTGGTTTTCTTTTTTTTCTTTTTTTTTTAGAAGGAGTCTTGCACTGTCTCCCAGGCTGGAGTGCAGTGGAACAATCTCGACTCACTGCAGCCTCTGACTCCCGGGTTCAAGCCATTCTCCTGCCTCAGCCTCCCGAGTAGCTGGGATTCTAGGCTTGTGCCGCCACGCCTGGCTAATTTTTATATTTTCTGTAGAGATGGGGTTTCACCATGTTGGCCAGGCTGGTCTCGAACTCCTGACCTCAAGTGATTCACCCGCGTCAGCCTCCCAAAGTGCTGGGATTACAGGCCTGAGCCACTGTGCCCAGCCGTCCAGTGGTTTTCTGAAAGCTTCTGCCAGTCCTTCGATGGTCAGCCTATTCTCTTGACAACCATCTGCTCCCCTTATGATTTTCTCTTATATCTCCCCTTATGATTGTCTCTTATCTCTAAGGGACCCGCCTCCCCCGTCCTCACATAGCCACTTCCGCAAATGTGGGACAGCTCTCCCTGCCACTCGTGGCCTTCATGACAAGTTACATCTTTTGCAAGACTGGCAGCTTCACTTTGCACCTTCGTGTCTGCATTTTGGGGAAAGACCTGCCCTCAAAGCAAAGGCTTTCAGGCTACAGGCTGGCAGCAATGCTAGGGTGAGCGGTGAATAGTGTGCATAGTGAATATTTGCTTTCTGGTACAACCTCATAACCGGGGCACGGTCTCAGTGAGTAACAGAGGACATCCTGCCCCTAAGTTACTTTTTTTTTTTGAGATAGAGTCTCGCTCTGTAGTCCAGGCTGGAGTGCAGTGGCGCCATCTCGGCTCACTACAACCTCTGCCTCCCGGGTTCAAGCGAGTCTCATGCCTCAGCCTCCCCAGTAGCTGGGATTATGGGCGCATGCCACCACGCCCAGCTAATTTTTGTATTTTTGGTAGAGACGGGGTTTCACCATGTTGGCCAGGCTAGTCTCGAACTCCTGAGCTCATGCGATCCTCCCACCTCGGTCTCCCAAAGTGCTGGGATTACAGGCGTGAGCCACCGCGCCCGGACCTAAGTTACAATATTTTTTTTTATCCCAGCTATAAGGTCACCCCTGCACCCTGGACAGCAGCCTGTCTCCTGTCATGAGACAGGGCTGCCCCGCTGCACTGTGTCCACCCATCTTCAGGACTCTTCTGCCAGAGTCCGAGCAGGTGGTTTCTGACCAAACGGTCAGCAGGAAACCGGAGTTCCTCTTGAACTTGGCCTTGTGCAAACCTGTTCTTGGCCAAGACCAGGGCAACATGCAACCAGACCTTGGCTCTTGCAACTTCCCCCAAGCAGAACTCACAACCTCCTGTCCTCAACTTAGAAATAAACCTGGGGCGGAGCCCGGCCCTCCCTGCATCCCTGCAGAGCCTCGGTCCACTCCAAGCAACATTTATTGAGGGTGGCGGGAGCCGCGCTGGACAGGGGCCGGGGCTGTCCTCGGCGTCCAGACACCAGGCTCTATAGAACACGTATACACAGGCACGGGGCGGGAAGGGCCGAGACGCTAGCTGGGGACTGCGCTCCAGCCTCAGACGGCAGACGCCAGCTTCCGCTTGGTGCTCTCGCTGCAGCGGTTCAGGATGAGGTCGGCGCTCGGCCGCGGGGGCACCGCTGGCTGCGGTTTAGAGCGCTGCGTCTGCCGCTCCTCCTCTGCCGGCAAAGAGCGGGGCCGAGTCAGACGTCCCGCCCCACACACTGGCCCCGCCCACAGCGCTCTCTGGCCCCGCCCCGCCGCGTTCTCTAACTCCTGCTCCGCGCTCTGGCCTCGCCTCCCGCTTGTGCCTCGCCCTCTGACTCCGCCTCTTAGGGATCGCTCCGCCCCCCTAGCTCTCGCTCCTCCTCTTGCCCCGCCTCCAGTCCCCGCCTCTCCCTCTGATTCCGCCCTCTGGTCCCGCCCCGCTACTCTCTAGCCCTGCCTCTGGCCCCGCCTCTCCCGCTGACTTTGCCCCTAGGGCTTGCCCCTCCTGCCCTCTCCCGCTGCACTCACCGAGCAGGCTCCCGGGGCTCTGCGGTCCCGGCCGCGCCTGGCGGCGTCGCTCCTGCAGAAAACGGACGCTGTTGCGGCGATAGGCGTCCTGGCTGAGGCGCTTCCGCGACCGCTGGTGGATGCTGTGCGCGTTGCGGATGGACGACCTGGCCCAGCGGGACGGGGCGTCGTCAAAGCCCGAGCGCGCCCCTGCCCCCAGGGACTCGGATGGGCACCCCTGGTCCGAGGAAGTGGGGGGCAGCAGGGGGCCGGTAGTCTGCACGACCCGGGCGGGACAAGAGGCGGCTGCCCTCGTCACGACACGGACCCTTAGCCTGCAGCAGAGTCCGGGCGGTTTTCCACGCCCCTCACCAGCCTTCGGTCTGCCCCCCTCCCGGGGAGCCCCCCTGGATTGCCCATCCCCAAAGCCCCCGGGCATCGCCGCTTTCCTTCCGCCCCCGTGCCAGCCCCACACCGCGGCCAGGCGCGTCCAGCCCCTTTCCCCGGTGAGGGTCCTGCCTCTCCTCCCAGGCTGAGAGCCCCTGCCCCGGCACTGCCAAGCTACGGCCTAGACAGAGCGAACCCGTGGTGCGCCCCCCTCGACCCCGCCCAGCCCCGGGGACCCCCGCTCACCTGCGGGGCGGCGCCCCCCGCTTGATCTGGCGTTGGGCCTGGGACACGTCTTGCCCCGACTTTTGCAGGTACATGGACGGGAAGTAGCCTGTGACATCGTCTTTCCTGCAACAGAGGCAGCCCTTGAGGCTGGGGCAGTCACCCGGGGGCGCTCAGAGGAGGGGGTTTCAGGGCTCTCTCTGAACAATTGGGGTTAGGACAGGCTGAGAGGTTGCAAACAACCGGACACCTGCCTCTGTGGACCTCAGTTTCCTGGTCTGTGCAACTGAGACCCTTCTAGCAATCCTTCCACAGTCTAGGCAGTGGTGGGGGTTAGCAGATCCAGGTCACCGCAGGGGACAGGTATTTGCTATAAGACATTGGCAAGAATGGGCAGGGCACGGTCGCTCACGCCTGTAATCCCAGTACTTTGAGGGATCTAGGTGGGAGGATCGCTTAAGGCCAGGAGTTCGAGATCAGCCTGGGCAACATAGCAAGACCCCTATCACTACCTCCCAAAAAAATTAAAGAAAAAAGAAGACATTGGCAGATTATATTTGCCAGTTTTTTTATGTTAACTGCCTTCTGTCTCCTACGAACCTTTGCCTACCTCCAAGCCACCAAATTCTATGCTTTCTTCCAAATGCTTTTCCCCCGCCCAACCCCAAGACAGAGTTTTGCTCTTGTTGCCTAGGCTGGAGTGCAATGGCATGATGTCGGCTCATTGCAACCTCTGCTTCCCGAGTTCAAGCAATTCTCCTGCCTCAGCTTCCCAAGTAGCTGGGATTACAGGCATGCACCACCACACTTGGTTAATTTTGTAGTTTTTTAGTAGAGACGGGATTTCACCATGTTGGTCATGGCTGGTCTTGAACCCATGACCTGAAGTGATCCATCTGCCTCAGCCTCCCAAAGTGCTGGGATTACAGGCGTGAGCTCCCCGTCTGGCCCCAAATGGTTTTTAGTTTCAGGTTTTACTCTGGGATAAACCCGTGATCCATCTGAAGTAAACGTGTGTACAGTGTGAGGCAGGGGTCTAGGGTTGTTTTTTGCTTTTTTTTTTTTTTTTCCAGTATGGAAATCCATCTGTTCCAGCACCATTTGTTGAAAAGACTTTCTTTCTATTCTCAATATTATATTTGGGAGTAAAAAAACCAAAACAAAACTTTGCATAATACAAGGTTCACATAAAACCCAATTCTTGGCTGGTGGGAGAATCACAAGAAGATTATCAGGGACACAGGATGGGGGTTAACAGAGTGTGTATCTAAAAGGCTGAGAAATGCTGCCTCAAAGCCCTCTGGCCCAGGGCCCAGCTGCAGGTATGCATATTGTGGTCCTAGCTTTAAGATAAGCTTGTGGCAGGGCGCCAGGCTGGCCCTGTGACCTAGGGCTCTGAAGATGCCAGCAAAGGCCCAGTAAGGAGGCTCATTCCTGTAATCCCAGTACTTTGGGAGGCCAAGGCAGGAGGATCTCTTGAGGCTAGGAGTTTAAGACTAATCTTGGCAGCATAGTGAGACCCTGTCCCTACAAAAAAATAAAAAAACATTAGCCGGGCGTGGTGGTGCTCACCTGTAGTCCCAGCTACTTGGGAGCCTGAGGTGGGAGGATCGCTTGAGTGAGCTATGAGTGCTCCAGCCTGGGAGTCAGAGCAAGATCCTGTCTCAAAAAAAAAAAAAAAAAAAAAATTGTAAAAAATGAAGACACAGGAAAGGACCTGGGAGGCCCTGTGGCTCCAGGAAAATGGCTCCACAAGCCGCTAGAATTCTGTGTTCCCCAGAACCAGAAAAAGGATAATTATTTCTGCATTCATTTGGAGGATAAACAGATGGGAATTGCAATGGAAGCTTTTATTTTTTTTTGAGACAGGGTCTTGCTCCATCACCCAGGCTGGAGTGCAGTGGTGCAGTCATAGCTCACTGCAGCCTCCAACTCCTGGGGTCAAGTGATCCTTTCACCTCAGCCTCCTGAGTAGCTGGGGCTACAAGTGTGTGCTACCACATCCAGCTAATTTTTAATTTTTTTTGTAGAGACAGAGGTCTCCCTACATTGCCCAGGTTGGTCTTGAACTTGTAGCCTTGAGTGATCCTCCCACCTCAGCTTCCCAAAGTGTTGGGATTACAGGCATGAGACACCACACCTGACCGCAAGAAAGCTTTAAAAGATAAAGGGATGATAAAAATAAAAATAATGTAATCTTTTTTTTTTTTTTTTGAGACAGAGTTTCGCTCTTGTTGCCCAGACTGGAGTGCAATGGCGCGATCTTGGCTCACTGCAACCTCCACCTCTTGGGTTCAAGCGATTCTCTTGTCTCAGACTCCCGAGTAGCTGGGATGACAGGCTCCCGCCACCACACCCGGCTCATGTTTGTATTTTTAGTAGAGATAGGGTTTTGGCATGTTGGCCAGGCTGGTCTCGAACTCCTGACCTCACGTGATCGTCCTGTCTTGGGCTCCCAAAGTGCTGGGATTACAGGCCTGAGCCACTGCGCCCAGCCAGGAATGTAATTATTTATACAACAGTTCACCACGTTGCCAGAGAAAGAATAATAATAGATGGTTGGGAAGAGACCCTAAATCACAAAGGAGAAATGCACCCACTTGGACAAGGACATTGGATCCCCACAACACAGGCAAGGGTGGGCTCATCCCTCCCTGCTACTGAGATGGAAACTAAGCCCAGAGAGGGGCAGTGGCTTACCCAGAGTCCCAGAGACAAGTCACCCCAGATCCCCAAACACCCCGTCCTGGCTGGGGCTGACTCAGGTGGGTGCTCTGGATGGAGAGGGGCCCTCCTACCTGATGACCCACCAGCCGTCCAGGAGCTTGTGAATGACCTCAACAGCTTCACCCTCGAGCAGGGACACCTCGTCCCCCTCCACCGCATTGTAGGCCTTGATGGCGACGTACGGCTCACCTGGTCCACGGCGGGGGCACAGAGCACAGTGTGAGGTCGGCCCAGCCTGGGGCTCGCCACCCATCCCGTCTTCTCCTCTCTGCGCCTGGGCTTCCTCCAGGCACTCCAGACCCACCCAGGGCCCGCAATTAACCCTCTTCTGGGTCTCCTCCCTCCACCCTCCTGCTCCATCCCAGATCCCTCGGCAAGCTCCTGCTGGCACCCACTCTGGGGGTACACTCTGGACTTCTGCCCTCTGCCCCCTACACCCAGGTGAGCTTGTCCACTCCCATTCATTGCCACCCACTCTGGGGACCAGAGATCCCATAATGATGAAGGTCTGTCCAGACACCTAACTATGACAAGAGATCAGCCGTGAGTAGGTGGGTGGAGCATCCGTCTACGTGGTACTGGGAACTGCTCAGCTGCAGCTAACTGTCGGCCTCGGGGCTGCAGGACTTCCCAGTGTTTAAACAATAGCCACAGGCTGGGCGAGGTGGTTCCCACCTGTAATCCTAGCACTTTGGGAGGCCAAGGCGGGCGGATCACCTGAGGTCAGGAGTTCGAGACCAGCCTGGCCAACATGGCGAAACCCCATCTCTACTAAAAATACAAAAAATTAGCCTGGCGTGGTGGTGCATGCCTGTAATCCCAGCTACTCGGGTGGCTGAGACAGGAGAATTGCTTGAACCCAGGAGGCTAAGGTTGCAGTGAGCTGAGATTGCATTACTGCACTCCAGCCTGGGTGACAGAGCCAGACTTCGTCTCAAAAAAAAAAAGCTGTAAATCCACATAAAAGGGTGAAATCACTCCATTTTAAAATGTGGGTAACCAGGCCAGGGACAGTGGCTCACATCTGTAATTCCAGCACTTTGGGAGGCAAAGGCAGGCAGATCACCTGAGGTCAGAAGTTTGAGACCCGTCTGGCTAACGTGGTGAAACCCCGTCTCAACTAAAAATACAAAAATTATCCAGGCATGGTGGCGCATGCCTGTAATCCCAGCTACTCGGGGAGGCTGAGGCTGGAGAAACACTTGATCCTGGGAGGCAGAGGTTGCAGTGAGCTGAGATAGCACCACCGCACTCCAGCCTTAGCAAGGGAGTGAGACGCTGTCTCAAAAAAGTAAAATAAATAAATAAATAAATAATAAAATAAAATGGTAACCAATTCTATTATAGTTTTTTTCAAGTTCAATGCAGGCCCCATCCCGCCCTGGCACTGCCAGTTTTCCCTTTCTGGTCAGTGATGACACCCCCACTTCCAGGCAGCCCTCCTTCCTGAGCCTAAGGTCTGCTCATCCTTCAGCTTCCCACTGAACCTGGCCACATACCCACAGACACCACTGACCTCTCACTCTCCCCACTTGTCCGCTCCTTCCTCCTGGTTCCCTGTCCAGACCAAGAGCATCGCAACCTGCCAGAGCCCCCAAGCCAGAGCCGATGAGGTCTCAGCCCTGACTTTTCTGCCAAGCCAGCAACCAGCCCAGACTCCAAAGCAGTCACTCAATATCCCTGAGCCCCGCCTGCCCCTTTCTCCCACACCCCTATGGCCTCGGAGGGCAGGGGGCACCTGCATAGTTGGGCTCAGGGTCTTCCGTCTCGTCGGGACTTTCCAGGGGCTCGAGGAAGGACGCTGGGATCCAGCCTCGCTTTGCTTTCATCTGACAGAACCACCAACCTGTGCCAGAGGTGTGGGAATGTGACTGAGGGGCAGGGCCCAGCGGCTCCCTGCAGCCATCAGGGATGGTGAGGACACAGGGACACAGACACACTGATGTCCAATGCTCAGATTTGGAAATGTCACCTTCACCACACTGGACAATGAGGTCACATGCATGCATGCACATATGCTCACAGAATCACAGCCCTGAGCCCACTTCATAATGAGCAGATGGTCCCATACCCATCCAGACAGAACACGCAGACATGCCCCGCCCCGGCCTGCCATGCACAGATGCCCACAGCCACCACAGGGTGCACACTCAGAGAGAGGGTGACCCGCAGTGTGGGGAAGACATTCAGGGCCCCTAACGGAGCCGGAGTCCTCCCAGGGGCCAGGCTGCCTAAGCCTTGGCAGGGGGCTTGTGGCTGTGGGTTCCTGAGCACCAGGGGAAGGAGCCCTGTAGGGTGGGAGGTCTGACCGCTCTCGCTCTTCTCCACGACCTCCACCACGTCACCCGCAGACAGAGCCATCTCGGAGCCCGAGGTCTTCTCGTAGTCGGCAATGGCACGGTACGTCTGCAGGATGATGGGGCCGGTGATGTCTGGGGCAGAGGAAGGCCAGGGTGAGTGGGCACTGCAGGGCCCATCTGGGCCTCCAGAACAGGCGCTGGCATCCTGAGTCTCTGCTGCCCTGCATTTCCTGGGCGCATAGCGTTCTCCAGGCTCCGGCCTCACACTTCAAACGTGTCCTTGTTCTCATCTGATGAAGTTAGCAAGCCTTTCCCAACTTTATTTTCTTTTTTGGAGACAGAGTCTTGCTCTGTTGCCCAGGCTAGAGTACAGTGACGTGATCACAGCTCACTACAGCCCTGGACTCCTAGGCTCAAGCGATCTCCCTGCCTCAGCCTCCCGAATAGCTGGGACTACAAGCATATGCCACCACACCTGGCTAATTTTCTGTAAAGACAAGGTCTTGGGACAATGCCCAGGCTGGTCTTGAACTCCTGGGCTCAAAGGATTCTCCCACCTCAGCCTCTTAAAGTGTTGGGATTACAGGCATGGAGCCACTGCACCTGGCCTTTTCCCAACTTTTTTTTTTTTTTTTTGAGACAGAGTCTTGCTCTGTCGCTGGAGTGCAGTGGTGCAATCTTGGCTCACTGCAACCTCCACCTCCCAGGTTCAAGCAGTTCACCTGCCTCAGCCTCCCAAGTAGCTGGGACTACAAGCACCTGCCCACCCGCCACCACACCTGGCTAATTTTTGTATTTTTAGGAGAGATTGAGTTTCACGATATTGGTCAGGCTGGTCTCGAACTCCTGACCTCAGGTGATTCAACCGCCTCGGTCTCCTGAAGTGCTGGAATTACAGGCATGAGCCACAGTGCCTGACCTTTTCCTAACTTTAAGGTGCACCCGAATGCCTGGGATTTTGCTAAAATGCCTATCCTGTTCAGTAGGCCCACCGTGGGACCTGAGTGTGCATTTCTGACCAGCCCTTCATCCAACCATGGAGGTGCTGATGCTGTTTGTTATTGGCTGAGATCCGTCTTCTCAAAATTCATATGTTGAAGTCCTAACCACCCAGTACCTTACAGTGTGGGTGTATTTGGAGATAGGGTCTTGCAAGAGGTAATTAGGTTAAAATGAGGTCATTAGAGTGGGTCCTAACCCAATGGGCCTCGTGTCCTTATAAGAAGAAGAAAAAGCCAGGCACAGTGGCTCATGTCAGTAATCCCAGCACTTTGGGAGGCTGAGGCAGGAGGGTTGCTTGAGGCCAAGAGCTTAAGACCAGCCTGGGCAATGTAGTGAGACCCCATCTCTGCCAAAAAATTAAAAATTAGCTGGTCATGGTGGCACACACCTGTAATCCCAGCTACTTAGGAGGCTGAGGTGGGAGGATCGCTTCAGCCCAGGAGGTCGAGGCTGCAGTGAGCTATGATCACACCACTTCACTCCAGCCTGGGCAACAGAGCGAGACCCTGTCACTGAAAACAACAAAAACAAAACAGTGGCTGGCACAGAGTAAGCGCTCCATTAATGTTAGGTATTATTATTATTATTGTTATTAGCAGTGACTGTGCAATAAGTATTAGAAACTGCCACAGCCCTGCATCGCCTCTGAAGACCACGTTGGCCTCCAAAACCTGTTCATGCATTCAGCCATAAACACGCCCCCGGCTGCCAGGAGCAAGGGTCTGCGCCGGTCTCTGCACTGCCACCTGCAAAGGGCTCTTTTCAGTCTCCAAGGACCTTCCAAAGACCCAATTCCTCTTTTTTTTTTTTTTTTTTTTTGAGATGGAGCCTGGCTCTGCCGCCCAGGGTGGAGTGCAGTGGCACGATCTCGGCTCACTGCAAACTCCGTCCTCTGGGTTCAAGCAATTCTCCTGCCTCAGCCTCTCAAGTGGCTGGGACTACAGGCACCCACCACCACGCCTGGCTAATTTGGATTTTTAGTAGAGACAGGGTTTCTCTATGTTGGCCAGGCTGTTCTCAAACTCCTGACCTCAAGTGATCCGCCCGCCTCGGCCTCCCAAAGTGCTGGGATTACAGGCATGAGCAACCGCACCTGGCCCAAAGACCCAATTCTTCAGCAGGGTAGCTATGAGCCCTCCCAGCCTGCTCCCAGCCCCTGCTTTTTTCCCTGAACACTCTGGGTCTCCTCAGGGTGACCCCGCCCCTGGCTGCCCCCGTCCTCTCACCTGTCGCGGTACTCTTGCTATCTTTGGGCATCAAGTATGTCTCTGGCTTTTTTGTCCTGAGGAGAGAACAGTCTGGGTGAGACCCTTGGCTTCCCACGGAGGAAGGAGAAGCGCTGGGTAGACCTACAAAAGAACTTCCCAAGAGAAGAGGGACCCGGGGAAGGGAAGGGGCACTGCAGAGAGAAGACAGCAACTGGACTGGCTGAGGAAGGGCTTCAGGAAGTGACGGGGGTGGGCAGATCTGCTTGGGCAGCCCAAGGGAGGGACATGAGGAGGACACTACATAGCTTTCTGCAGACCCAAAGGATGCCCTAAGCCTGGAAAATGCTCTTGTGGGCTCCCAGGCCATCTTCTTTCTTTTCTTTTTTTTTTTTTTTTTTTAGACAGAGTCTCGCTCTGTCACCCAGGCTGGAGTGCAGTGGCACAATCTCAGCTCACTGCAACCTCTGCCTCCCAGGTTCAAGCGATTCTCCTGCCTTGGCCTCCCAAGTAGCTGGGATTACAAGCGCACGCCACCGTGCCTGACTAAATTTTTATATTTTTGGTAGAGATGGGATTTCACCATGTTGGCCAGGCTGGTCTCGAACTCCCAACCTCAGGTGATCTGCCCACCTCGACCTTCCAAAGTGCTGGGATTATAGGTGTGAGCCACTGTGCCTGGCCTCTTCCTCCTTCTGGAGCCCTGAGAGAGCAGGCAATGAGGAGTGGACCCCACTGCAGAGTTCATCCTTCCCCCGCCTCCCGGGATGATGAGAACTGCCCTTCCTTGGACCAGGGGACACCTTCAAGCGTCAATAAGTGCCGGCCGGAGCAATGCTGCTTGTCTCTGTCTTGGCAGCCTGGGTGCCTTGACGAGGGGTAACGTCCTGTCCTCATGCTCCCCACTTCGAGCTTCAGTGACCAGAGAGGGGTGGAGAAGGGGACTTCCCCAGCCTGCCTGGAGCTCCCTCAGCCTCTCAGGTGCCTTCCACACAGGGTCCTGGGTATAGGAGACCCCAGACATGCTCAGCACTTAGCAGAGGCATCAACCCCACATCCTTCTGGGGGGCTCCGCAAGACACCCAATGCTTCACCTGATCCTCACTGCCCATTATAGAAATGGAGAACCTGCATTCAGAGAGCAGGGGTGACCGGCTCCAGGTCCCATGGCCAGGTGGCCGTAATGTCAGGATGAGGACCCAGGACTTTGGACCTCCAGCCCTGAGTGCTTCCCCCAGTGCCCTGAGGTGTGAAGGATTAAGGTGGAGGCTTGGCGGGGTCACAGGGGCTGGAGGTGGAATCCGCCTCCTCTTTCTGGCTGTGTGGCTCTGGGAAGGTGGCTTTCCCTCTCTGAGCCTCGGTTTCCTCATCTGCAAAACACAGAAAGTCCCACCCCTCCTTCCCTCTCCCGCCTGGCAGGGTGAAAAGGTCACTCACTGGTTGTCCGTGGGGAGCTTGAGGTCATCGGGGCGCACCTTGAAGAAGTCGAGGAGGTGGGGACAGCGGGAGATCTTGGTGGGCAGGCTCATGAGCATGCTGCAGTACTCGGTAAGCGTGCCCTGGCGGTTCTCGGCGGCCCGTTGCCCATCGTACCACTTGGGAGCTGGCACCAGAGAACAGGAGGTCAAGCCCAAGAGGGGCTGTGAGGGAAGGTGAGCCCCCGCCAATCACCCCCCGACAGGCGGCTCAGCCCCCGTGCTCACCTGGGAGGTGGGGGATGATCCTGTTCTCTGCATTGATTGCCCCTGCCTCAATAGGGAACATTTCTTTTAAGGTTTTCTAAACATTAAAAAGACAAGAAGACGTGAAGGAATATTTGTAGTTTACAACACTTGGAAAAGCACGAGATTGGAAGTGACCTAAATACCTCTCAAAACCACCTAAAAGGCTGAGTGTGGTGGCTCACGACTGTAATCCCAGCACTTTGGGAGGCTGTCGTGGGTGGACCACTTGAGGTCAGGAGTTCAACACCAGCCTGGCCAACATGGTGAAACCCGTCTCTACTAAAAATACAAAAATTAGCCGGGAGTGGTGGCACGTGCCTGTAATCCCAGCTACTCAGGAGGCTGAGGTGGGAGAATCGCTTAAACCTGGGAGGCGGAGGTTACAGTGAGCCGAGATGGCGCCACTGCACTCCAATCTGGGTGACAGAGTGAGACACTACCTAAATATCTCGGGCCTAGAAATTTCGGTGGCCATCTGGATTCCTTGATTAGCAGAGGCACTGGCCTCTCTCTCTCACATGTGCAAGTCACCAGCAAATCCTTTTGCTTCCAATCCCCAAATCTCTTTGGGATCTGACCCCTTCCCACCAACCCCATCCTCCTGGCCCTAGCCACTACCAGGCCTGGATAACGACAATGGCCTCCTTGTGTCCCCTGTCCACTCTTGTCTGTCCTCAATCCAGTCGCCAGAGGGATCCTCTTAAAACTCAGGTTGGCCAGGTGCAGGGGCTCAAACCTGTAATCCTAGCAATTTGGGAGGCTGAGGCGGGAGGTTCACTAGAGTCCAGGAATTAGAGACTAGCCTGGGCAACATAGCGAAACCCCATCTCTACAAAAAACAAATCAGGAAAAGGAGCCAGGTGTGGTGGTGCACACCTGTGATCTCAACATGGGAGGCTGAGATGGGAGAATCGCTTCAGCCCTGGAGGTTGAGGCTGCAGTGAGCCGTGATCGCACCACTGCACCCCAGCCTGGGCAACAGAGCAAGACCCCATCTCAAAAGAAAAACAAATATAAAAAACTGATAACTCATTCTTAAAAAGGTACAAATGTAAAATTTAGGAAAATAACTAACATAGGGATGAGAACCACAAGGAGAATGTTTACCAGCAGGTGCATTAATTTGGGATCTAGAACTTGGCTTTGTTTTTCAAAAGCGACAAGAACGGTTCCATTCTAGGAAGGTTCTGGGAGATCCTGTCTGTTTTACTTTAAAATGAGAATCTGGTGTTTCTGTGTTTTATTGTTTTCAGTAAGACTACTTAAATGTTTCAGGGGGAAAAATGTTTTTTTCTTATAATGCCCCTTTAGCTTTGGGAGGCCAAGGAAGGAGGATCACTTGAGGTCTGGAGTTCAAGACCAGCCTGGGCAACATAGTGAGATCCCCATCTTTATAAAAAATACAAAATTTAGCCACACATGGTGATGCGCACCTACAGTCCCAGCTACTCAGGAGGCTGAGGCAGGAGGATTGCTTGAGCCCCAGACGTTGAGGCTGCAGTGAGCTATGAGTGTGCCCCTGCACTGCAAACCTAAATACCTCTCAAAACCACCTAAAAGGCTGAGCATGGTGGCTCATGCCTGTAATCAGAGAACATGAGGTGTTCAGAGTGGTGACAGAGCAAGACCCTGGGTGACAGAGCAAGACCCTGTCACAAAAATATATATAAATAAATAAATCCCCTTTAACTGTGGTCTGGGAGGGGATTCTGGGTTCTGCAGTTTCCCCACCACCTGGGCTAAGGTCCTCCCCAAAGGGTGGAGCTGGAACGGTGGGTCCCTGTCCCTCCTCTGTCCCCACACTCACATGGAACTCATAGATCTCGGTGAAGCGCCGGTAGACCACCTTCTCTGACAGGTCCTGCCATTTCACCAGGAACATGTACACCTGGGGGAAAGCCAGAGTCGGGGGACCCCATTCAGCTTCCAAAGAGGCTTTGCTGTGTGCACCCAGGATCCCACTACCCCCGGAGGAAGCCCAGAGGATTGGGGTGAGGAACATCTTTGCTGTTGTCCTGGATTGCAGAAAGGGCACAAACGTGGAGCCAAGTGCTGCCACACCCCAGCCTTGAGACCCAGGGCAAGATGGTCAGCTTCTCTCAAATGGACTCATCTGTAAATTTGAGATAAAAGTAGGACCTAGGCTGGGCACGGTGGCTCACACCTGGAATCCCAGCACATTTTAGGACCGAGGTGGGAAGATCGCTTGAGTCCAGGAGTTTGAGACCAGCCTGGGCAACATAGCGAGACCCCCATATCTACTAAAAACACAAAAATTGGCTGCACACCTGTGGCTCCAGGTGAGGCAGGAGAATTGCTTGAGCCTTGGAGGTCGAGGCTTTAGTGAGCTATGATTGCACGACTGCACTCCAGCTTGGGTGGGGAGGGGAGGGGAAGGGAGGGGAAGGGAAGGGAGGGGAAGGGAAGGGAGGGGACAGGAGGAGAGGGGAGGGTAGGGGAGGGGCAGGAAGGCTGGGCATGGTGGCTCCCATCTGTAATCCCAGCACTTTGGGAGGCCAAGGCCGGTGGCTCACCTGCGGTCAGGAGTTCAAGACCAGCCCGACCAATATAGTGAAACCCCGTCTCTACTAAAAACACAAAAATTAGCCGGGAGTGGTGATGGACACCTGTAATCCCAGCTATTTGGGAGGCTGGGACAGGAGAATTGCTTGAACCCGGGAGGCGGAGGCTGCAGTGAGCTGAGGTTGTGCCACTGCACTCCAGCCTGGGTGACAGAGCGAGACTCCCTCTCAAAAAAATTAAAAAGAAGACAGCATCGCATCTAAGATCCACTGCCCTGGATACACAAACTGAATCTAATGAAGATAAACCCAAACTAAGGGACATTCTACAAAGTAACTGGCCTGCTCTCTGCAAAACATCAAAGTTGCAAAAGACAAAGACTGATTAAGACCGATTCAGAACCGGCTGGCATGGTGGCTCACGCCTGTAATCTCAGCACTTTGGGAGGTCGAGGCGGGCAGATCACCTGAGGTCAGGAGCTCGAGATCAGCCTGGCCAACATGGTGAAACCCTGTCTCTACTAAAAATACAAAAATTAGCCAGGCATGGTGGCGTATGCCTGTAATCCCAGCTACTCGGGAGGCTGAGGCACGAGAATTGCTTGAACCCGGGAGATGGAGGATGCAGTGAGTGGAGATGGTGCCATTGCACTCCAGCCTGGGTGACAGAGCAAGACTCCATCTCATTAAAAAAAAAAAAAAAAAAAAAAAGCTGATCCAGAATCAACATGGCAAAACCCTGTCTCTACCAAAAATTACGAGCTGGGTGTGGTGGCAGGCACCTGTATTCCCAGCTACTCGGGAGGCTGAGGCAGGAGAACCTCTTGAACCCAGGAGGCGGAGGTTGCAGTGAGCCAAGATTGCACCACTGCACTCCAGTGTGGCGACAGAGTGAGACTCTATGTCAAAAAAAAAAAAAAAAAAAAAAAGACTGCTCCAGATTAAAGAAGGTTAAAGGCTATGACATTGATCCTTGAATGGATCCTAGACCTGAAACAAGTATTTACTGCAGAGGACAAGTAGGATAATCGGGGAAACCTCAGTAAAGTCTGTGGGTGGATAATGGTGTTTTGTCCATGTTAATTTCCTGATTTTGACACGTGCGTTGTGATTATGTAAGAGAATGCCTTGATTTTAAGAAATGCCCAACAACTAGTATTTAGAGGTAAAGAAACACGGCTTCAACTCACTCTCAAATAATTCAGAAAATATCCCCAGAAAGAGAGGTGTGGATGAAGGTGGGTGAAAGACTATTGGAGTGACTGGTACCGTTTTGACACCCAGTAGCCTTTCTGTAAATTTGAAATTTCAAAACTGAAAGTTACAAAGAAAAGGAGAAAAGTGACTAGGCACGGTAGCTCGCGCTTGTAATCCTAGCACTGTGGGATCCTGAGACCAGAGGGTTGCTTAAGCCGAGGAGTTCAAGATTAGCCTGGACAATGCAGTGAAACCTCATCTCCACAAAAATTTTAAAAACTAGCCAGGCATGGTGGTGTGCGCCTGTAGCCCCAGCTACTCAAGGGGCTGAGGCAGGAGGATCGCTTGGGCCTGGGAGGTCGAGGCTGCAGTGAACTATGATTGCACCACTGCACTCCAGACCTCATTTCAAAAAAACAGGCCAGGTACGGTGGCTCATGCCTGTAATCCCAGAACTTTGGGAGGCCGAGGCGGGTGGATCACTTGAGGTCAGGAGTTTGAGACCAGCCTGGCCAACATGGTGAAACCCCGTCTCTACTAAAAATACAAAAATTAGCCAGGCGTGGTGGTGGGCACCTGTAATCCCAACTACTCCGGAGGCTGAGGCAGGAGAACCGGTTGAACCTGGAAGGCGGAGGTTGCAGTAAGCTGAGCTCGTGCCACTGCACTCTGGCCTGGGCGACAGAGCAAGACTCTGTCTCAAAAAACAAAAAACAATAAAAAAGAGAAAGGTCTTGGCACGTAGGACTAAATGTTCCATACAAGCTTCATTCAATTTCCTAAATGTAGTTCCTCCCTGGCCTTCCTATGGGATTAGGGGACCCAGTGGACTTGTGTGTCTGAGCAGGCATTTGTCCAGCCTCCTGGGGGACAGATGGGAGGACTCTATTGGCCCCTGTGGTGGTGTCACCCTACTGGAGAGGATAAGACTCTAACTGACACTACAGGCAGCTGGGGAGAGAGAGAGCTTTAGTTTCCAGGCCTCCCTCCTGGGAGGGCCACTCTCTGATAGCTGGGCTAGTCAGGGAAGGCTTCCTGGAGGAGTGGGCCTTGGACCTGAGAGAGCGCTGAGCTGCCTGACCATGGCAGGGGAGCAGAAAGAGGACTCCTGGCTAAGGCTGAGGGCCTGGCTGGGGACATACGCGGGGACAGTAAAGGGCTGGGGCCCAGGGCGGGTCCAAGGGAACTGTCTTCCCAGGGATCAGAGGGGTAGATCCAGGCTCAAAGACCAGGGTCTGGGTGCCCAAGACCCTGCCCCGTTAGTCCTCACTGGAGCTGGTCAGCCCTGGGACTGCAAGGGTGGCCGTGCTGTCCCTCCCGTATCCCCACCCCCGCCACGGGATGCCCTCCACCAGCTACTCACATAGTGCTGGCTGGGTACGAAGCGCTTCTCAAAGCCCAGCAGGACGATGTGACGGATGAAGGTGTCCCCCATGACTGGGTGGCCTCCAGTGCTCCCTGGCACTTCCAGGCTGCACCTTAAATGCACTGGAAAGAGGAAGTCGCTTTTGTCGCGGTCGGGACAGGGGGCAGGGAGGGTACAGAAAGGGCTTTGCTTCTTCTTTCAGTTTCTGGGGACTCTTCAGGCTTGCAGGGTGTAAACATGGGCAGACTCACATTCACACACACCTGCAGGGACAAGGAAAAGGGTTTACACTTGTCCTTCCCGTCGCCTACACGGGCCCCAAGGGTTTTGGGGGTGAACCAAGCTGCTCCTGCCTCAGGGCCTTTGCATTTGCTGCATCCCCTTGACCATCTTTCCCCCCTTGACCATATTCCTGGTCTTGACCATGTTCCCCCCGTTCACCATCTTCCCTCCATAACTCTCTCCTCCATTTCTCTGCTCAAATATCACCTCTTCCAAGAAGCCTTCCTTGATAACTTCACATTGCATAGCAAACCTCATACCTTCCTCAGCCTCTTCCTGCCTCCTTTTTCTGCAGAGCACTTATCACTGATGCATCACAAATTGCATTTAATTTTTCTTTATTATTATTGCTGTTGTTATTTGAGACAGGGTCTTGCTTTGTTATCCAGGCTCAAGCGCAGTGGTGGGATCACAGTTCGCTGCAGCCTCCAACTCCTGGGCTCCAGCGATCCTCTTGCCTCAGCCTCTGGAGTAGCTGGGACTACAGGTGCGTGCCACCATGCCCGGCTAATTTTTTTAAATTTTTTTATACATACAGGGTCCTGCTATGTTGCCCAGGATGGTCTCAAACTACTGGCCTCAAGTGATCCTCCTGCCTCTGCCTCCCCCTCCCTTTTTTTTTTTTTTTTTGAGATGGAGTCTCGCTCTTGTTTCCCAGGCTGGAGTGCAATGGCGCGATCTCGGCTCACCGCAACCTCCGCCTCCTGGGTTCAAGCAATTCTCTTGCCTTAGTCTCCTGAGTAGCTGGGATTACAGGCATGTGCCACCACACCCGGCTAATTTTTTTTTATTTTTTATTTTTTTATTAGAGACTGGGTTTCTCCATGTTGGCCAGGCTGGTCTTGAACTCCCGACCTCAGGTGATTCACTCGCCTGGGCCTCCCAAAGTGCTGGGATTCAGGCATAAGCCACCGTGCCTGGCCTGACTTAATTTTTTTAGTCTCCCCTTACCACAATGTGTGTCCCAGGAAAGCTAGGGCATGGCCGAGTTATCGGGGGCTCTAGCCCCAGCCCCTCCATCTCGTGCCTGGCACACAGAGGCCATAAATATTTGGATCATGACTGCAACATGCACTGAGTGAATGAATGAATGAGTGAGTGAATGAATGAATGAGTGAATGAGTGAGTGAATGAATGAGTGAATGAATGAGTGAGTGAATGAGTGAGTGAGTGAATAAATGCGGACATGGGAGTGTGCACGCAAGCGTTAGGTGCTCATCCTTGGGTGTGTGTGGATGAGGGCCAGTGACAGCTGGGACGAAAATGGCACAGACTTTGAGTGAGACTTGAGTTCCAATCCTCAAGTAAGCAAATGGTTCATTGAATTGTTCCTTAGGGCTGACTCAGTTTCCTCTAGAGTGATATAAGACTGTCAGCTTTGCCAGGAAGGGGATTTGGGACAAAGAGGTGAGGAGGGGAAAGCGTGACCAGCGACAGGCTGAGGCCTCTCTCTCCCACTCCTCCTAGAGCCTGGGAGGCCCAGAGCTTTTGGAGCTCATTCAAGGTCATGAGTTCGTGAGTGGCCGGCCTCAGCCCCAGGCAGCCTGCTGCAGCCTGTGCCTCCCAGCAGGCCGGGGCTGCACCAACTCACCCTTGCCCGAGTCCAGGGTCAGCTCGTGGTCTGGACCTGATCTCCTGGGGGTGAGGGTTGAGGTCTGGCAGATGAAAGCCAAGACATACTGGGCGCTTATTTATTTGTTTGAAGCGAAGTTTCGCTCTTGTTTCCCAGGCTGGAGTGCAGTGGCACGATCTCGGCTCACTGCAACCTCTGCCTTCCGGGTTCAAGCGATTCTCCTGCCTCAGCTTCCTGAGTAGCTGGGGTTACAGGTGTGTGCCACCACGCCCGGCTTATTTTGTATTTTTAGTAGAGAAGGGGTATCACCCTGTTGGCCAGGCTGGTCTGGAACTCCTGAGCTCAGGGGATCCACCCGCCTCAGCCTCCCAAAGTGTTGAGATTACAGGCATGATCCACTGTGCCTGGCCGTTTTTTTTTTTTTAAAAAAAAAAAAAAGACAGGATATCCGTCTGTCACCCAGGCTGGAGTGCAGTTGCCTGATCATAACTCACTGCAGCCTCCAACTCCTGGGCTCAAGCAGTCTTCCTGCCTTGGCCTCCCCAGTAGGTTGGGACTACAGGCACGTGCCACTGCACCTGGCCTGTTCCTGCTTTTATTATCCAGTGCGTTTATTATCCAAGAGATGTAGGGTCCACTCCATTTGCTCTGAAAGATTTGCTTGGCAAGTGCTTCACTTCTTTTTTTTTTTTTTTTTTTCGAGACAGAGTCTCTTTCTGTCCCCCAGGCTGGTATGCAGTGGCGTGATCTCGGCTCACTGCAACCTTCACCTTCCGGGTACAAGCAATTCTCCTGCCTCAGCCTCCCGAATAGCTGGGATTACAGGCATGCACCACCACATCCGGCTAATTTTTTGTATTTTTATGGTGATGGGGTTTCACCAAATTGCCCAGGCTGGTCTTGAACTCCTGACCTCAAGTAATCTGCCCACCTCGGCCTCCCAAAGCGCTGGGATTACAGGAGTGAGCCACTGCACCCGGCCTTCACTTCTTTATAGAGAAGAAAAGTCACATCACCTGCCGGCACTTGCTCCCTCTGGTCCTTACTGTCCCCCACCTCCACCCTGAGGTCCCCAGCCCTGGGTGTGAGCAGCTTTGCCAGACCTTCCTATGGTGATTTCCATCTATGTATCTTGGATCTTTCCATGAAGAGAGATAGGCATTTGAAACAGGTTCTACTCAGCAATGACAAGGACCTGTCCCACAGGGCGACACAGTGGAATCTTCCAGACACATCACTGACGGAAGGAAGGCAGGCACAGAGCACGTGTTCTGGAGGATGTCATTTATACGAGGCTTGAAAACTGCCCAAGCCAGGCTGTGGTGTTGGAAGCCAGGGTGACCTCTGGGATGATGGTGGGGACAGTGGTGACAGGAGGGAGCGGGAGGTGGTGGGCGATGTTTGCCTCCTCTCCAGATAGATGCTAGTTCCACAAGTGAGGCCAGGTGCGGTGGCTCATGCCTGTAATCCCAGTACTTTGGGAGGCCGAGGCAGGTGGATCACCTGAGGTCAGGAGTTCGAGACCAGCGTGGCCAACATGGTGAAACCCCCGTCTCTACTAAAAATACAAAATTAGCCAGGCGCGGTGGCACATGCCTGTAATCCCAGCTACTCGGGAGGCTGAGGCAGGAGAATTCGCTTGAACCTGGGAGGCAGAAGTTGCGGTGAGCTGAGAATCTGCCATTGCACTCCAGCCTGGGCAACAAAGGCAAAACTCCATCTCAAATAAAATAAAATAAAATAAAATAAAATAAAATAAAATAAAATAAATAAAATAATTAGCTGGGCACGGTGGCACCTGCCCGTAGTCCCAGCTACTTGGGAGGAGGCTGAGGCAGAAGGACTCCTTGAGCTCAGGAGTTCAAGGCTGCAGTCAGATAAGTTCAAGGTGATTGGTAGGGTGGTCCTGCAGCTCAGGCACTGGGCTCACCCACTGAAACTCGTGTGCTCTCCTGTAATTTTTCTATCAACATCCCTTCCCTGACACTCAATTTGTCTCTCATCTTCCCTGACAAATGCGTCCTTGAAAGGCCCAGCACAGTAGCCGGGCATGGTGGCTCATAGCTCTAATCCCACAACTTTGGGAGGCTACGATGGGCGGATCACCTGAGGTCAGGAGTTCGAGACCAGCCGGCCCAACATGGTGAAACCCAGTCTCCACTAAAAATACAAAAATTAGCTGGGCATGGTGGCACACACCTGTAATACCAGCTACTCGGGAGGGTGAGACAGGAGAATCACTTGAACCAGGGAGGCGGAGGTTGCAGTGAGCCGAGATCATGCCACTGCACTCCAGCCTGGGAAGCAGAGTGAGACTCTGTCTTAGGGGAAAAAAAAAGGCTCAGCACAGAGGCCAGACCTGCAGCGGTGCTCTCTTGGGCATGTGAGGCGGGGCAGAGGAAGGTTCTAGTGGGGCTTGTTGTAAGCAGAGAATTTTGTGGGCTCTCGGCACTTCCTTCCCTTCCTCTAGCAGTCTTTCCACTCTTGTGTAACTGCCAGGGTGCTTGTCCTGTAGACACTCTGAGCCCCTGGCTGTGATCTTTCCACTCCCCTCCCGTGGCGTCCCGAGACCCCATTATGTTCCCTCAAAGTGCTCTGCAGACGGGGGGTATCCAGCAAGTTTGTTGGATGAGCAGAGGCAGGAAGAACTCCGAACTTGAGTTTGACCTTGTAATGACCTCTGTAAGCAGGCTCACAGCCTTTTTTCAGGATGACGTAAGATTTTTTTCCACTTTTTATTTTTTATTATTATTATGATTATTTTTTTTTTTGTAGAGACGGGGTCTCGAGATGCTGCTCGGCCTGGTCTCAAACTCCAGTATCAAGCAGTCCTCAAGCCTCAGCCTCCCAAAATGCTGGGATTACAGGCATGAGCCACTGTGTCTGGCCAGGATTTAATTTAATGCATGGATGAAACAAGGTACCAAATAATTTTTTTAATTAAAAAAAAAAGATAAGTGCAGTGGCTCATGCCTGTAATTCCAGCACTTTGGGAGGCCAAGGTGGGTGGATCATCTGAGGTCAGGAGTTCGGGACCAGCTTGGCCAACATGGTGAAACCCGGTCTCTACTAAAAATAAAAATATTAGCCAGGCATGGTGGCGCAAGCCTGTAATCCCAGCTACTTGGGAGGCTGAGGCAGAAGAATCGCTTGAACCTGGGAGGCAGAGGTTGCAGTGAGCCGAGATCACGCCATTGCACTCCAGGCTGGGTGATAGAGTGAGACTTGGTTTCAAAAAAATAAATAAATAAAATAAAATAAAATAAAGTTAAGGAAGGAAGTAATAAAGAGATAAGAGAGTTTTTTCAGGGGAAGGAAATAGAATTTCTAAAAATGTTTGTGTTGTGAAATATGTAGAAAACCACATCTCTTACCTAATTATTATAAAGGAGACAGCTGGTGAACCATCACTGGGTGTTAGAACAATACCAGGGCTCCAAGAATTCCCCCACGTCCTGAGTGCTAACAGGAAGGGCCTCCGCACCCCGCCGCCCCGCCCTACGTCAGGCACTATTCTGAGTGCTTTCTATTTATGATCACTTCTTCTCCTCACAAGGAGGCTGGCAGGGAGTGGGTACAATTTTCCCCACTTCACAGATGGGAAAACAGAGAGGAAAACAGATTGCCACAGCTGGTATATGCAGAACTGGGATTTGTTTTGTTTTTGTTTTGAGACGGAGTCTTGCTCTGTCACCCAGGCTGGAGTGCAGTGGAGCAATCCTGCCTCACTGTAACCTCCGCCTCCCTGGTTCAAGAAATTCTGCGTCAGCCTCCCGAGTAGCTGGGATTACAGGCTCGTGCCACCACGCCCGGCTAATTTTTGTATTTTTTGTAGAGACGGGGTTTCACCGTGTTGCCCAGGCTGGTCTCGAACTCCTGACCTCAAGTGATCTGCCTGCCTCGGCCTCCCAAAGTGCTGGGATTATAGGCGTGAGCCATCGCGCCAGGCTAGAACCGCGATTGAACTTGGGCAGTCTGGACCCAGGCCCACGATTTAACTGTTGCACTCCCCTGCCTTGCCCTTGAACAATGTGAATGAATGAATATGAATGAATGAGTGGGGTAGGGGGCTCATGAAGGAGGCTCTCACCTCAAGCCAGGCTGGCAGGGAGTGGGGTCTTCCAGGTCTGAGCTGCCGGTCCTGGCCTTTTTCCAAATGTCACCTTCTCCACCCTCAGGCCACTTGGACTTCCCCAGATGGGCTGAGCTCGCTCTTTCCTTAACCAGGAAATCCCCAAGGCCAGGCCAGTGGGGACCGTATCGGGAGAAAGGGGGCTTGGTGTCAGGGCATGGGACCCACGCAGTGCCCTCTGGGACATTTTCTCAGGAGAGGGAATCTAGCAGTTCCCAGGACTGGAGCAAATCAGCCTTTGTGTGGGACAGTTCTTTCCCAGATCTAACGTAAGCCCCTCCTGCTGCCTCTTCTTGAGCGAGTGACAGCCAGGATCCATCCCCTTGGACAGCTCTGGGTGATGGTCTCCTGGGCCAGCCCACAAGACCAGCTCTCCTTCCTGCCTAGGGCAGCACGATGGGCCCCAAGGTACCTATGATGCTGGCTCTGTGTGACCGACCCTGTATTGGCAGTCAGGTGTCAGTAGGCAGAAACGCTGGCCACTCCAGCCTGGCCAACATGGTGAAACCCCATCTCTACAAAAAATACAAAAATTAGCTGGGCATGGTGGCAGGTGCCTGTAATCCCAGCTACTCAGGAGGCTGAGGCAGGAGACTCGCTTAAACCCGGGAGGCGGAGGTTGCAGTAATCCGAGATCATGCCACTGCATTCCAGCCTGGGAGACAGAGTGAGTGAGACTCCACCTCAAAAAAAAAAAAAAAAAAAAAAGCAAAGAAGAAACATGGGCCACTCACTGCCTCCCCAGAGACCCGTCTTCCCGTCTTCCTTTATCAGCCAAATCACCTGCGCTGGGCTCTGCTTGGCAGGGGTGGACCCTGAGGCCTCGGCAGAGGGGAATCAGGGACCTGCCCTTGGGAGACTGTCCCAGGACACACCTGAACCACACCCCTGGGAATTCCCTTCTCCCCTAGACCTGATTTCCAGCCCTTGGCCTAGGGACACGAGAGAATGGGCTCCAGGGCCCCAGGCATTCAACTCAGGGGAGTCAGACAGAGGCCCAGGCCCTGTGGGCAGACGTGCAGGCTGATGGCTGAGCTTTGCACATGCCTGAAGCTCCCTGAGCCTCCGTCTTTTCATCTGTGAAATGGCACTAACCACTGTACCCACTTCATGGGCTGCCGTGAGGATTAAATAGGGTCAAGTACTAAGGTGGCAAACGTTGGCCATCACCAGATGCCAACTGCGCAGGGGCTGCCTCCAAGGTGCGGGGCAGGGAAATTGCCAGGTAGGAGGTAGGGCGGCTTCTTGCTGTTTAAATTGAGCTTTGAATGAAGAAAATGTCACACGAAGGAGAGCAGGCACCCCAAGTTGCTGGGACCACCGGCCCGGGGCTCTGACAGTGGAGCAGTCTCATGATGTCCCTTGGAGAGCTGGTCTGGGTGTGGTGCAGCTGTGTGGGTGGCCTGGAATCCTTCCCTGACATGGCCAGGCTGACAGTAACCAAGCCCATGGACAGGCTGGGTCTGTCCCCACTGCACTGCACTGTGGCTTCTGGCCCAGCTCCAGGCACGACATGGGCCCTCATCAAATATGCACCACAGGAATGGGGACCTTCCAAGCCAGCCCCACCCCCTCGGGAGCCCACTTCTGTGCTCAGGGGCCCAGATGCCCTCTGCCACCCAGGAAGGCTATAAACTCCGCAGTGCACCACCACCCCCAGGGGCTTTGGTGAAAAATTTTTTTTTTTTTTTTTTCCTGAGGCAAAGTCTCACTCCGTTGCCCAGGCTACAGTGCAATGGCGCAGTCTCGGCTCACTTCAACCTCCACTTCCTGGGTTCAAGCAATTCTCCTGCCTCAGCCTCCCGAGTAGCTGGGATTACAGGTTTCCGCCACCACACCCGGCTAATTTTTGTATTTTTAGTAGAGACGGGGTTTCTCCATATTGGCCAGGCTGGTCTCGAACTCCTGTCCTCAGGTGATCCACCCGCCTCGGCCTCCCAAAGTGCTGGGATTACAGACGTGAGCCACCGCGCGTGGCCAATGGTGATTTCTGTACACTTGAAACAAATTTCAGCAATGAGGAAATCACATCCTAAGAGCCAGCCAGTCACTGGGTCTGGAGTGGCGGTTTCCACATCTCCCCAGCCCCAAGAAGCACAGTGAAGTCAGCCGTGGTGCGGTCCCTCTGGGACTCACCGAGGGCCAGGCCCCTGCGCCACTTCCCAGGGGAGATCTGGGACAGTCGCTAAGTCACACAAGCCTGGAGTTGGGGGCGGCACACCCGCAGACAGGTGGCTTTCTCGGTGAGGGTTTACCCAGGCGCAGAGGCACCGCAGAGCCCCATCATGCAGGAGGACAACCTTGTCACCTCTGTGGGACCGAAGCTCATCTCCTGCGGGCCAGAAAAAGAAACTTGGGGCTGTGGTGTCGACACTTGCCACAGCTTCCCGAACATGCACCCGGGGTTCCCTGTTCCGGCCTTGTCTTTTTGGAGACCTGCAGTGACTGCTGTTTATCCAGGGGTCTCCCCTGGAGGGTGTGGGCACCGTACAGGAGGGGACAGTTTTAGTGTCAATCGGGGCAGGATGTGGATGCAGCTAGAGCTAGACCTTCTCAGCCTGTGGCATTTGGGGCTCTGGGAGGTGGGCCCTCTGCTCTGTCGCTGGCCCTACCTGTGTCCACCAAATCACCCTCACACCTCTGGAGGGGTCCTCCTGGGTGGGTCCTTACTGCTTTGTGTAGCCTGAGGAATGAGCAGCCTTGAGCCCCCGCAGGAAGTGGATGCCACAGCAAGCCCCGCTATTGCTTCTGGGGAGGAAGTCAGGCAGGAAACACCTTCCCCAGCTGGGCTTGCCTCACAAGAGATGTCAGAGCCAGCTTTCCCAACACTTCCTCAAAATTAAGGTGTGGTGCCAGGCGCAGTGGCTCACGCATGCCTGTAATCCCAGAACTTTGGGAGGCCGAGGCAGGCGGATCACTTGAGGTCAGGAGTTCGAGACCAGCCTGGCCAACATGGGGAAACCCGTCTCTACTAAAAATACAAAAATTAGCTGGGTGTGGTGGTGGACACCTGTAATCCCAGCTACTCGGGAGGCTGAGGCAGGAGAATAGCTTGAACTTGGTAGGCAGAGGTTGCAGGGGGCAGAGATTGCACCGCTGCACTCCAGCCTGGGCAACAGAGCGAGACTCCATCTTGGAAAAAAAAAAAAAGAATTAAGATGGGGTGGGGGTGCGGGGGGCAGGTAAGGAGGGACCTCGAGGCGGCTGGGGGGACAAAAGCATGGGCCTCAGTCTGGGCTTGGTTTTTAGCCCAGTTCCCAGGATGAGAAGGCCTCTCCGGTGCAGCCACACCAGGTCCACCTGACCTTTGTCACTGATGGGCCACTAGGCCCCTAGGGATCTGTGATTTCTTTTTTTTGAGATGGAGTCTCGCTCTGTTGTGCAGGCTAGAGTGCAGTGGTGCAATCTCGGCTCACTGCCAGCTCTGCCTCCTGGGTTCACGCCATTCTGCCTCACCCTCCTGAGTAGCTGGGACTATAGGTGCCCAGCACCACGCCCGGCTAATTTTCTTGTATTTGTAGTAGAGACGGGGTTTCACCGTGCTAGCCAGGATGGTCTGGATCTCCTGACCTCGTGATCCGTCCGCTTCGGCCTCCCAAAGTGCTGGGATTACAGGCGTGAGCCACCGCACCCGGCCAGGGACCTGTGATTTCTACAACCGGCTGAAAGCTGCGTCCAGTCTGCCCTGTGAGCCAGGTGAGCGGGCAGCCGTGGGGGGAAGTACAGAGAGCCAGAGCTCCCTTCCCACTGTGGATCCAGGCAGGATCTGAATTCCAGGCAGGGGAAGTGATGCTTTTGAGAGTAAAGAAAGGCCCCACAGCCCTGTTTGCAGTCATCCCCCTGGACTTGCAGGTCTAAGGACAGGGACAGTGGCCTCCAGGTCACCTCCATTCCTAAAATCTGTCCCCTTTCTCTTTCCCCATCATAGGGAAACTGAGGCACTTTGGGAGACCATCAGATCCTCAAAACACATCCAAGTCCAGAAACTGGGGCTTCCATTTAGGAAGATGAGCAGCGACCTTCCAGAAGATGGAAGTGGTTACTGGGCAGTGACTTTCCAAAAGATGCCCGTTTGGTGTGTAACAATTATCTGCCCCCAAATGGTTAAGCCCACCAGGTGCCTTGAATTTACTAAGACCAGCGCTTAGAGCGTAATGTGGAAACTAGAAAGGCCTGGTCCCTCGATCTTCCTCTCTGGTGGAACTTTTGGTCTTTGGAGAAAAAACAAAAACAAAAACAAAAACAAAAAAACAGAAATGGGAGCCAGGAGGAGGCTCAGAAAAACCAAACTACAGCCGGGCACAGGGGCTCATGCCTGTTATCCCCACACTTTGGGAGGCTGGGGTGGGCGGATTGCTTGAGATCGGGAGTTCCAGACCAGCCTGACCAACATGGTGAAACCCCATCTCTACTAAAAATACAAAATTAGCCAGGTGTGGTGGCACATGCCTGTAATCCCAGCTACTCGGGAGGCTGAGGCAGGAGAATCGCTTGAACTGGGAGGTGGAGGTTGCGGTGAGCTGAGATCGTGCCATTGCACTCCAGCCTGGGCAACAAGAGCGAAACTGTCTCAAAAAAAAAAAAAAAGAAAGAAAGAGAGACCAACCTACTTCAAAATGGAACTGGCGGCTGGCTCTATATGAGTGCCAGGTCCTAGGGGACCACAGACCCAGGTCCAGGTTGCATCCTCAAGCTTCTGAATAAGACTGGAGCAACGATGTTCTCATCTATACAGCTCCAGAACAATCTCCCAGACCTCACTTTACATGTCAGCTGACTTAAACCAATTAGAAGATTAAGGCATCATGTAATGCGCTAACTCTGATGTGCGCTGATGGCCTGGGAGGGAAGGGGGTGGGGACAGGCAAAGGCGAAACCTTCTCACAAGCAGATGACAACTGCCAGCTCTAGCATTTGAGAGCGGATGCGTCCCTGGCCATTCCCGCAGGACCTCCTTCCAGGGACAAAGCTTTGGTTTCCTCCCCACTGAGGACCAGGGGCTTGGAATGGAGTTGTCACTTGGCAATCAGCGGGCAGGGTTTAATTCATCCAGTCCTGGGAGGGAGACATGTCCTTGCTTTTACTGTTTTTCTGATAAAAATGTCCCCAATATAATGGCTGTCCAGAAGTGGATTTGTTCTTAGTCACTCTACTGCCTTACCTGGGAAGTAATTATGTTTGTCCCTTGAATTATTATGAAATCAGGAGGCGGCCGGGCGCGGTGGCTCATGCCTGTAATCCCAACACTTTGGGAGGCCGAGGTGGGCAAATCACGAGGTCAGGAGATCGAGACCATCCTGGCTAACATGGTGAAACCCCATCTCTACTAAAAATACAAAAAATTAGCCGGGCGTGGTGGCGGGCGCCTGTAGTTCCAGATACTCTGGAGGCTGAGGCAGGAGAATCGTTTGAATACAGGAGGCAGAGGTTGCAGTGAGCCGAGATCGCACCATTGCGCTCCAGCCTGGGCGACAGAGCCAGACTCCGTCTCAAAAAAAAAATCATCAGGAGGTTTTTGTTTTTTTGAGACAGAGTTTCACTCTGTCACGCAGGCTGGAGTGCAGTGGCGCGATCTTGGCTCACTGCAGCCACCGCCTCCCAGGTTCAAGCAATTCTCTCCTACCTCAGCCTCCCGAGTAGCTGGGATTACAGGTGTGCACTACCACCGTCAGCTAATTTTTGTATTTTCAGTAGAGATGGGGTTTCACCATGTTGACCAGGCTGGTCTTGAGCTCCCGAACTCAAGTGATCTGCCCTCCTTGGCCTCCCAAAATGCTGGGATTACAGGCGTGAGCCACCGCGCCCAGCCAAGGAATCAGGAGTTGTTTCAGAAACAAGAGCTTATTAGATACACTGAAGAAACCTACTTGAACTATATTTTGCTTTTTCAATCCAGACTACTGGGCTAATGAAGATTTTACTGGGCAAGTTTAACTTCCCCTTCACCCTCTAACAATCACATTATCCGCCTTTTAGAAATGCACTGCCTGAGGCTGGGTTTGGTGGCTCACGCCTGTCATCCCAGCACTTTGGGAGGCCGAGGCAGGTGGATCACTTGAGGTTGGGAGTTCCAGACCAGCCTGACCAACATGGGGAAAGCCCAGCTCTACTAAAAATACAAGAATTAGCCGGGCGTGGTGGCAGATGGCTGTAATCACAGTTACTGGGGAGGCTGAGAAGGGAGAATCTCGAACTTAGGAGGTGGAGGTTACAGTGAGCCAAGATTGCACCACTGCACTCCAGCCTGGGCAACAGTGAGACCCCATCTTCAAAAAAAAAAAAAAAAAAGAACAGAAATGCACTGCCTGTTCATTAATTAATGCAGGCAGCTAAGGCTTCTTCTTTTTCTTTTAAGAGGCAAGGTCTCACTGTCACCCCATCTGGAGTGCAGTGGTGTAATCACCGCAGTGGCTCAAGAGATCCTCCCACCTCAGCATCCCTAGTAGCTGAGACTACAGTTGTACACCACAGCACCTGGCTTAAATCCTTTATGTGTGTGTGTGTGTAAAGATATGTGTATATACCTGAGGCCAGGAGTTTGAGACCAGCCTGGCCAACATGGTGAAACCCCGTCTCTACTAAAAATACAAAAATTAGCCAGGTGTGTTGGTGGGTGCCTGCAATCCCAGCTACTCGGGAGGCTGAGACAGGAGAATTGCTTGAACCTGTGAGGTGGAGGGTGCAGTGAGCTGAGACTGTACCACTGCGCTCCAGCCTGGGCAACAGAGCAAGACTGTCTCAGGAAAAAAAAAAAAAAAAAAGGAAAAAATGTGTTACGTACACACACAATTGTTGTAATGGATTGAATCATGAATCTCCTTGGCAAGTCTGTGACCTCACAAATGAGTGTGAAACCAGTAACTGAACGGAGATTCATGACAGAGCTGGGCTTTCGCCAACGGCAGCCTTGCCATGGCCCTGATTCTCCAGGAAGGGCGCTGGGAGGTATGGCTGAGGGTGGCATGGCAGGACACATTTTAAGAACATGTTAAAAGAACCGTGAGATGCTATCAGAGAAGCGGTATCCTCCCAGGTTAGCAGGCAGGCGAATCGTGAGATCAGTTTCCCTTTCTGGCACACACGGATAGGGCACGGCGGAGGCAGGGACCACGCTGAGAAGAGAAGAGCCTCAGAGCCGGAGTGTGGGCTCAGGCAGGAGGGGCTGCTGCATGAGCTCTCGATGGCAGGGGCTTTTGGCCCCCAAAATTCTATGTGAGCTGCTCTCCATCCACAGCTGGCATGGCCCAGATGGAAGGGTGGGGGCCCTGGCCCAGCTCAGAGGAGATGGGCAGCAGTGGTCTGAGAAACACCTCAAGTGGCGCTGTCCCCGGGAGGCCCGGCGGGCTCTGCCCAGCGCCAGCCTCGGCCCAGCGCCAGCCTCGGCCTTGGTCTGCGTCCCACCTACGCCGAGCCACCCCCAAGCTTCCCCAGACAGAACCATGAAAACAGCCGAGAGCAATGACTTAGTGTGTGAAAGGCATGGATGGATTTTATTGATTACCCTATATCTACAATTTGAGGTAAAATAGAAGCAACACATAAAAGGGCCTATTTCTGCTACCATGTCATATAATTCTCCATTGTGAATATTGTGATAAAGCTACTGAAAACTATGCCGTCACAGAGCCTAGCTTCTTGTAGAGCTGGTATTTTACAACTCACATTGCTTGTGAAATCTCAACACATGTAAGACTCTCCTAGGAAGGCGCAGAACGTCAGAGTTGCACCCTTAGCCCCCTGACCCCTCCTCACTCCCCGCGCTGGCACCTCAGGGTTACAAGAAGAACTAGGAAATAATGCCGGCCACGGCGACCCCTGGAGAGGGGGCCGGCTAGAACAGCGTTCCTAAGAATCCGTGCCACAGCAGGTCCCGCGATGTTGGGGCCTTAGTGTCATCGAGCTAGCCCCAATCCTCAACCCGATCTTCAACTTCTGGTACACCATGCATTTTATTTGGACGAAAAGTAAAAGTGGAAGAGGTTCTCTCTGTATTTACTCTATAATTCACACGCTGAGATACTGACCTCTGACTGTTAGGTGATCCAGATGGTTTTGCTTTTAATTATGATAAAAAAACATAGGAACCATGAGAGATAGCTTAGGAAAAGGTTTAGTCAAATATACAGATAGGAACTGTTCACTCAGTCATTAAGGAGAGCCGTGAACAAAGGATCATTTAAATGATTTTTTTTTTTCAAATAGAAAAACTAAAGAACTGAACTATCACAGGAATTTTTCTTCATTGCAGAAGCTGAGATGTTCCAGTAGGAGAAGTAGGAGATATCTTCACTTGATTGGAAAATAAACACCGTAACTCAAGGCTCTGCTGAGTACATAAAAAATCTGGTGAGATTCATTCCTGTCATTTTCCCTGTCATTTCCCAGCATTGCTGTAAAATCCTGATAGTACATTCCCAAGTACACCAGCCATTCCAGACCCACAGTCACTCTGCTCTTTAATTCACAGAACTGCTGAAAAAGTAGACATTTCTATCTAAAAGTAGAAAAAAAGGTTTGTATAGAAGGTATTTCTGTTATACAAGTATATTACACAGCTTGGGGTAGTAACAGGTCCGAAAAGCTCTTCTCAACCACTGATACTTTAAGCTAAAATAGGAGAGAAAACAAACAAGCAAGCAAAGAGGTTAATCTAATTACAGGAATTTAACAGTCACGAATATCACAACTCAATTTGCAAATTCGGGTAACAATGACTTGGATTCAGATGCACTCATAAAGCGGGATGAAACCTTATGTCCATGAGCTGACAGGGTAAGGCAAATTCCAGTACAAGTCTCTGGATTAAAAAAAAAAAATCCATTGTCAAAGTTTCCTGACTTCGGGTCTCAAGCTACTGCTCCTATTATAACTTGGCCAAATTTAAGAAATCTGGAATAACAGGATCAGACTTGTTAACTCAACTCTGCAAGATGAACAAAAGATCTGCAGCTCTGTGAGACTCTGCAAAATACTATTACTATGGAAAAAAAAAAAGTCAGTCTAATGATTCTGACTCATAGTGAATTCCAATGAGGAGGACAACGTTTACTCTATTTAGAAACAGAACATTCTTTTTAAGGCAAAAGTGCTTTTACATCTTTGACTGAGAGACATATATTGATCCAAGGAGAATCTCCCTGTAGAATCTTCTAGCTTAAATATCCGGGAAGTCTCCCACCTGGCTCCCACATTCCCTGAAGGCAGGGCCACCATCTTATGTGAAAGTGGGGCGATCACATTAGCTACGCGTATGCAGGGGGTTCAGAGGGACACCACACGGCATCCCTGACACAGAAGCTGATTTACCCTAGGAGGGAAGAGGTCTACCACGTGGGGTCTGGTTCTTGCTTGATCTGAGAGCTTCCATCAGTCTCTTTTATTTCTATCAACAGAAACAAAATGGTACCGATTAATTATTTTGCAGACCTGCTCAGTGATAAATCCATTCGTACCAAACTATTTACTAAGATATGGTTTAATAAGAAGGACAAGACACCAAATATCAAAAGAGCTTCAGAGAGACATCTCTTCAGCAATACATTCAAAATTTTGTTACTTATGTTTTCAAAGTAACATACATCTTCTGGCTTACATGCATTTAAAGGACACACGTTAGGTTATCTAGGTTATGTGGCAGAGTCATTCACGGAGAATTTACCAAGTCATCTGGGGGAAATGGAGGAAAGCAGCTATGCGTCATCACTCAACAGCATAACCTGCAAATCCAATTCACCCAGAAGAAAGAGAGCAAAACCACCACCCAGTTCTAGCGAAATAGTTTAAATGCACAATCCTTTGTCCTGATAAAAAAGTCTTGGCTGGGCAAGGTGGCTCGTGCCTGTAATCCGAGCACTTTGGAGGCCAAGGCTGGCAGATCACTTGAGGTCAGAAGTCTGAGACTAGCCTGGCCAACATGGTGAAACCCCGTTTCTACTAAAAATACAAAAATTAGCCAAGCATGGTGGTGCAGGCCTGTAATCCCAGCTACTCGGGAGGCTGAGGCAGGAGAATTGCTTGAGCCCGGGAGGCTGAGGTTGCAGAGATCGCGCCACCTCACTCCACCCTGGGTGACAGAGCAAGTCTCTGTCTTTAAAAAAAAAAAAGAAGAAGAAGAAAGAAGAAGTCTTAAGGACTTGCAGGACCACCCCACCCTTTTACCTTCTGTGGCTGGAACTTCCAACTGGCTTGGTTCAGCTGATTCTAAAGAGAAACACAGAGATTGGTTTCCACATTGTTCAACAGCTGCTTTATACTATGTAAAGAATCCACGAGCAGGAAGAGGAGAAAAGCCCTCCAGACTCTGTACAAACACACGTGCATGATGAAACAATGCTCACGGTCTTGAGATGGAGCACATGATTATCCAAGTGTACTTTCAAATTTCTGTTTCTCAAATGTGGTCCTAAGTTCACATATACAACTGAAGTCTGAAAGAGCAGAGTCTTAACATAGCTCTCCCATGAAAACAACAAGTTCCTTAGTTATGCTTTCTCCCTCATCCTTGTTTACTCCCTTTAATAAAAGCTTTTCATTACCTTTTTTTGTTTTTCTTCGTATGTTTGTTTTTTTGAGACAGAATCTCCTCTTGTTGCCCAGGCTGGAGTGCAGTGGCACGATCTTGGCTCACTGCACCCTCCGCCTCCCAGGCTCAAGCGGTTCTCCTGCCTCAGCATCTCGAGTAGCCGGCACACGCCACCATGTCCGGCTATTTTTTGTATTCTTAGTAGAGACGGGGTTTCACCATGTTGGCCAGGCTGGTCTCGAACTCCTGATCTCAAGTGATCTACCCTTCTCAGCCTTCCAAACTGCTGGGATAACAGGCGTGAGCCACCGCGCCCAGTCTCATTACTTTCAATGACTCACACAGCACCAGGCCATTCCACTTGTTTTTTAAGGAATTTTTTAAGAGCACAATCTGTACATTTCTACTGGAGAACATTTTGCTCACTGACTTACGGCAGACATTAGAAACGGATGGCAGAGTCAGGTTAAAATGATGGCCCTCTTGCTCCGCCATTTCATCCTATCCATTAATCCTGGGGTTCCTGATGTTAGGCCTGAGCTGGGATAGGGGGTGCAAATGGTCTGTAGCCCCCAGTTCTCAATCAGGACCCACAGCTTGAATTTATGTTTTGATCAGCTGTCAAACCCAGGAGTGAAAACCACAGAGAAGTACGTGTGTGCTGTGTAACTGAGTCCCCTCAGGGCAGGTGACTGAGAGCCGAAGCCACACGCAGGCACGCTATGTGTGCCACCGTGCAGGCAGGAGTAGCTCGGGGCCCTCCCCTGCCTCACTCACCTTGTATCACGGGGCCTTCTGACTCACTCTGATCAACCAGCTCTGAAAATGAAGCAGATTGGTTTAAATAATGTAAGGACGTGTTGTTCTCTTGGAAAAGCATTTTAACACACATTTGCTGTTTCCCTCAAGATGAGAAGGAAACAAACCTCAGAGTTCTGATACGTCCCTCAGGATCACTAATTCATAGTAATTACCATAAAACTCTATTCCACACTACCGCACAAGAACAGGAACAAAAGAGAATGTTTTATTTATTTATTTATTTATTTATTTATTGAGACAGAGTTTCACTCTTGTTGCCCAGGCTGGAGTGCAATGGCACGATCTCAGCTCACTGCAACCTCCGCCTCTAGGGTTCAAGCCAACTCTCCTGCCTCAGCCTCCCGAGTAGATGGGATTACAGGCGCACGCCACCACATGCAGCTGATTTTTGTATTTTTAGTAGAGACGGGGTTTCACCATGTTGGACGGGCTGGTCTCCAACTCCCAACCTCAACTGATCCACTTGCCTCAGCCTCCCAAACTGCTGGGATTACAGGCATGAGCCACTACGCCTGGCCTCACTTTTATACATTTTTAATAATAAAGTTAAGACAACAAAACACACTTGCAAAATTAAGTTTGGCTCAAAATACTATTGAAAATGACATCAACGTTAAGGAATTGAAAGGACATTTGTTCATTTGCTCAGCAATATTTGAGAGCCCCATGTGTGCCAGGCACTGTGCTGAAATGCTAACAGAAGCAGGCACATTGTGACTTACTTTGTCACGAAATCCAAGCACAGTAATTATAACAGTCATAAAAGCAGTAATAAATATAGATTGTATTCGCTGAGCACATACTGTAGGCTAAACACATACTAGAGCCTAGACGCTGTTCTAGGTTAGGGGGCTGCAAACTCTTTTCTTGCAGAGCCAATTACTAAATATTTTAGGTTTTGCAGGCACACACTTGCTGCTGCCATCTCTCAATTCTGCCATAAACAAATGGACACGATGGTGGTTTCAATAAAACTTTATGCACACACATCAGCAGGAGCTTGCTGACACCTGTTCCAGATGCTTTCCATCTACTGGAACGACTCCCCCAAAATCGGTGCTATTGTTACCATTTTATGATTAAGTGCATCGAGGATGGAAGTTAAGAAGCTGGAAGAATTTTACAACTAGGACGTGCCCGGTGTTTTTACTGAGGGCTAAAACAAGTATTTGGCATGGTTACTGACATAGGTGAAGTAACGCGATATACGTTAAGCATGTATACACACTCACACGCACACACATCAGACCCCAGGAAAAAACAAGAACAAAAACACTTCACAAAATACTCACGGTTATTAATCACAAGTCCTGGAAATGGTCTAAAGAGAGAAACAAATTGTAAAGTATAACAATTTATTTTCACTCTGTAAGAATTTACAGGTATAATTGTTTATTCAACTCATATCTAGCCCACGTCATTTACGTACTACAATGAGAAGTATTATCCACGACCTTATAAGCTTATGGAAGAGATAGATAAGTATCAATAATAAGAACACTGTTAGAAAGTGTTACGCTACTAGTAAATGGAGGAAAACCAAAAAATAGAAACGCAGAGCAGGGAACAGAGCGATTCTAAGTTCAACATACAGAAGAACGGAAGGGGCTTTTTGCCTAACTCCTGGGAATGACATGGAGAATGACCGTGGGTGAAGTGGAACCAAAATATGAGATTTTGAGGGAAAGAAGACTGGAAGAAGACAAGTGAATGAGAAGCCTCAAGAGGATTTATTATGAGATTTCTGAGTGCCAGTCCTAAGAGATCTGAACTAGAGACAGTGGCAATTTCATGATGAACTGATTGGGTAGGTTCAGTCGTAGCTGTTTCTGGGAGGCTGGAAGACAGAGGGGAAGATAACCTGGGGTTGGTGCTCAGATGGGCGTCTCTTACGGTAACAAGGACACGGGAAGGAATGTGGCGCTCACAATGGTGTCAGAGGTGAGTATAATCATCGTGCCTGCTCTAAGGGAAGGAGCTGACACTCTCAGTGGGAACAACGATCAATCTCATTTACAGACAAAGAACAGAGTGACCTGGCTAACAAATGGCTGATGCGAGGTTGAATCCGTCTGACCGACAAGGTGCCCTAAGACAGAGGTTGACAAAGTTTTTCTTTTTTTCTTGTGATGGAGTCTCACTCTGTCATCCAGGCTGGAGTGCAGTGGCATGATCTTGGCTCATTGCAACCTCCACCTCCTGGGTTCAAGCGATTATCCTGCCTCAGCCTCCCGAGTAGCTGGGATTACAGGCACCCGCCATCATGCCCAGCTAACTGTTGCATTTTTGTAGAGATGGGATTTCACCATGTTGGCCAGGCTGGTCTGGAACTCCTGACCTCAGGTGATCTGCCTGCCTTGGCCTCCCAAAATGCTGGGATTACAGGCGTTAGCCACTGTGCCTGGCCAAGGTTTTTCTACAAAGTGCTAGAGAGTAAATATTTTAGACTTTGGAGGCCATGCCGTCTCAGTCCCAGCTACTTACTCACTGTGACAGGAAAGCAGCCATGGATAATACGGGTGTAGCTGTGTTTCAGGAAGACTCTAAAAACAGGAGGCAGGCTGAATTTGGCAAACAGTCCTAGTTTGCCAACCCTTTGCCAAAGAATTAAAAGAGTCAGCTTAGTTCGTAGAAGCACATCTAACATTCTAATGATGAAACAAGTTATTTTGATTTGTTTATTGCACAGCATAGGAAGCCTGATTCGATGACTACCTGTGGCTGCATTTTAGATGAGTCAGCCTCATGAGTTCCAGATTCGTTCCTGTGACTAAGCAGGAAACTCTCACTTACCTAATGACCGTGAATTTGATAAACTCGGCAGAATCTAAGATCCTTCTCATGGAGCTGATTTCCAGGTAGCTGGGGGCTTTGAAGGACACTCCCGGGGGCATGCCATCAACCACCACACAGCCAGGGTTAATTGTGATTTTCCTGTAGGGAACTTTCACAGGAAAACCCATACCAATAGCTTCACCTACAGGGACAGTGAGACAAACAGCACAACAGCACAGATTAATCCACTGCCTTAAACAGTCTGTCAGAAGCACAAGATCAACATTTATTTTAGACTGTCTCTGCTGTTAACTAAGGTCTTTGTACACTTCAAACAAATTTAAATATGAACCTTAATTTTTTTTTTTTTGAGACAGAGTCTTGCTCTGTCACCCAGATTGGAGTGCGGTGGCTTGATCTCAGCTCACTGCAATCTCTGCCTCCCAGGTTCAAGCAATTCTCGTGCCACAGCCTCCTGAGTAGCTGGGATTACAGGTGTGTGCCACCATACCCGGCTAATTTTTTGAATTTTTTAGTAGAGATGGGGTTTCACTATGTTGGCCAGGTTGGTCTCGAACTCCTGGCCTCAACTGATCCACCTGCCTCGGGCCCCCAAAATGCTGGGATTACAAGTGTGAGCCACACTGCCAGATGGTGAACCGCAAATTCACTAACTTTCATACTGACAATCAATAGTGTAACACTAATGGTATCTTATTAAATACATTTAGCACAAACAAAAAACTCACTTTTAAATTTTAATTCCTTTTATATAGGATTACAACCACCTAACCATCATCTGCTGAAAAGATCTTATTAAAACAAATCTCTTCGCTTATAGCAACTGTACTTTTCAAATGCAAAACTTACCAAATTTCCGACTAAAGAGGTCATTCACTTGTTCTCTTAGCTGTCTAGCTTTTTCAACTTTCGAGAGTCTTTCATTATCATCATCTGAAACAGTTCAGAGAAAACCCAAAACTTAAATACTGCTTTTTTTTTTTTTTTTTTTTGGTAAAGAGATGGTATCTCACGATGTTGCCCAGACTGGCCTTGAACTCTTGGGCTCAAGCAATCCTCCTGCCTTAGCCTCCCAAGTAGCCGAGACTACAGGTACAAGCCGCTGCTCAATAATGCACTTTTAATCCCAATTTTTAGGAGCTCTGTGTAATGTTTTCAAGCATTTTCCATTTTTTAATGATTTAAGTATTTGAGCACTTTGAGCTAATTAAATTTGAAATTGTTTAAAATAATGCCTAACTAAAAATGCTACAAATTTATTCTTGTTATAAAGACCTTTACCTGCTGTTTTATATATATATATTTTTTTCCCAGATGGAGTATGGCTCTGTCACCAAGGCTGGAGTGCAGTGGCGCCATCTCAGCTCACTGCGACCTCCGCCTCCCAGGTTCAAGCATTTCTCCTGCCTCAGCCTCCCAAGTAGCTGGGATTACAGCCACGCACCACCAGGCCTGGCTAATTTTTTTTGTATTTTTAGTAGAGCCAGGGTTTCACCATGTTGGCTAGGCTGGTTTTGAACTCCTGACCTCAAGCAATCCTCCTGCCTCAGCCTCCCAAAGTGCTGGGATTACAGGCATGAGCCACTGTTGCCCGGTCTTATACAGACTTTACAGACTAGACATTTGGGTGGTTAACAGGATTTAGCTCATGCCAAATGCCAAAACTTGCCGGAGCTGTTTGGAGAGCAACTGTATTTGGAAGGCAACTACTGTAGGAGTCTGGGAGGAGCACCAGGCAATGTGTAACGTATCTGGGTCCCCGGATGAGCTGAGCAAACCTCTCTAGTTGGGAAAGTCCAAGAGGCCCTGAAGAGACCCCCAAAAACTCTGATGGAAGCAGAGAAATCATACCTGGAATTGTCACCTGAATGATGTTAAGGTCTTCAACACCTGATGCAGTAGTATTAACATTGGGTGATGAATTTATTTTTCCTGAAAATATACATTTAAAATCAGAATTTGTAGAAAACATGGTCAACATCTCTAATAATCACGCTATCTGAGACTGTTTTATCTCAGTCCTGTTCAAGGTTCTTTCTTTCCATGGTAGATCATTTCAAGAAGACATGATGGCCCCTGAAGGGCTGCCTTTCACTGTTTTTCTCTTCCTGGGGGTGCTCAGGAGATCATCACACACTCACAGAGCCACCCAATTATTAAAGCACTAAAAATTGTGAAATAGCCCAAACTACAACTTTGAATGGGTTTTCTTTTTTTTTTTTTTTGAGATGGAGTCTTGCTCTGTTGCCCAGGCTGGAGTGCAGTGGTGCGATCTCGGCTCACTGCAACTTCTGCCTCCCGGGTTCAAGTGATTCTGCTGTCTCAGCCTCCTGAGTAGCTGGGATTACAGGTGCCCGCCACCACGCCTGGCTAATTTTTAAAATATTTTTAGTAGAGACAGGGTTTTGCCATGTTGGCCAGGCTGGTCTCGAACTCCTGACCTCAGGCGATCCACCCACCTCGGCCTGCCAAAGTCCTGGGATTACAGGTGTGAGCCACCATGCCCAGCCTCAATGGCTGTTCTTTAAACAATGTTTGTAAACCACAGCTGCACAATGTGTGCCTAAGAGCATGTGTTCTATAGCAGTGAAAATACAGAAAATACACTCACTGGGAGGGCTCTTAGAGGAGGTGCTCTCCTTAATCGCCGTCTCAAACATTTCGGGCCTACAGATAAAAGAGAAAAAAAAATGTGCTGATCAAACAGTAAAACTCTGACATTAAAATGTAAACAACTCAAAGATTTACAAACCAGTAACTCTGTAAAGTCTAAATTCATTCTTAGTCATGAAGAACAGAAATCACATGCTCATCTAAAGAACCACAGCCAAAAAGACAAACCACAATTGTAAATTTAACATCCACTGCTGCCTCTCATTGGCCGCCCTTCCCCTATGCTGGTTTTATTGGCATCTTCTTTCCAAGGTTAGAATGTATCCTGAAAAGAATCAGCGCCAGACTTGAGGATGGAAAGAGAAAACGCCCCACATACGCAGCATGGAAACACAAGATGGGCTGTGAAAACAGGAGCACTTGAGGCTCTCACTCCAGAAGCAGAAGCAGAGGGCTTAGGGGCTGCCAAACCTCTGCAGACCTGGCCAAAAGTATAAAAGGTGGCCACGGGCCAGGCGCGGTGGCTCACGCCTGTAATCCCAGCACTTTGGGAGGCCGAGGCAGGCGGATCACGAGGTCAGGGGTTTGAGACTAGCCTGACCAACATGGTGAAACCCCTTCTCTACTAAAAATACAAAAATTAGCTGGGCATGGTAGCACATGCCTGTAATCCCAGCTACTTTGGAGGCTAAGGCAGGAGAATCGCTTGAACCCAGGAGGCGGAATTTGCAGTAAGCCGAGATCACACACCACTGCACTCCAGTCTTGGGTACAGAGCGAGATTCTGTCTCCAAAAAAAAAAAAAAAAAAAGAGGTGGCCAGCTTTGCTTGAGAGCATCCCTGGGTGACTCAAAGTTAAGCCTGACACCAAGTAAATGAAACCTAAAATTCATTTCAATTAATTTCAAATAATTCATGTGCATTAGCATGTACTATAAAATTCCAATTATTCTTATTTCTTTTTTTAATTTTTTTTGAGACACAGTCTTACTCTGTCATCCAGGCTGGAGTGCAATGGCACGATCTTGGCTCACTGCAACCTCCGCCTCCTGGGTTCAAGCGACTCTCCTGTCTCAGCCTCCCAAGTAGCTGAGATTATAGGTGCCAGCTACCACCCCTGGCTAATTTTTGTATTTTAAGTAGAGATGGGGTTTCACCATGTTGGCCAGGCTGGTCTCGAACTCCTGACCTCAAGTGATCTGCCCGCCTTGGCCTCCCACAGTGCTGGGATTTATGGCCGCACCCAGCCCATTCCTATCTATTTCAATTATGTTAGCCTAATCCACAGATGTTCAAGCAAACAGGAGAAATTAAAAATATTCTATTAAGTTGAAGAAATAAAAGGACTTACAGCTGCTCAGATTCCAGCAGCATCAAGTAGTAACAACATAGCTGTGTAGATTTAGCAACCAAAAGTCATTATATCTCTAGTATGGTGGAGTCCTCCTTCCCTTCTACTAGCAGCATAAGGAAAATTTCTTTTTCTTTCTTTTTTTTTTTTGTTTTTGAGATGGAGTTTTGCTCTTGCTGCCCAGGCTGGAGTACAGTGGCACGATCTTGGCTCATTGCAACCTCTGCCTGCTGGGTTCAAGTGATTCTCCTGCCTTAGTCTCCCAAGTAGCTGGGATTATAGGCACGTGCCACCACGCCCAGCTAATTTTTGTACTTTTAGTAGAGATGGGTTTCATCATGCTGGCCAGGTTGGTCTTGAACTTCTGACCTCAGGTAATCCACCTGCTTTGGCCTCCCAAAGTGCTGGGATTACAGGTGTGAGCCACTGCACTTGGCCGGAAAGTTTTAAACATATACAAGAGTGCAGCTTAAAAAGGAGTTTTTCTGACTCCAGAGCTAATTAGCCCTGCCAACAAACACGAACCCACATACCCATCTCCCAGTGTCAAACACAATCAACTCATGCTAATCCCACTTCATCCAATTTCCTTACTTTTTAATGATGAACTTAATTTTGGCTTTGTTTCTGAGTATCTTCTCCAGCCTTGGAATGCCAAAAGTCGATGGTCTTCGGAATGGCACACCCTCAGGTAAGCCCTCCACGTAAAAGTCTTCCGGGAAAGACTCAAATAACGCGAACGGCACCTTCACAGCTTGTTTAAGGCCAAGAGCTTCCCCTGCAAAACAGCCGCGTACACAAAACGGAACATGGGCGAAATGACGCCATTCAATCCCGAAAATCCCACATGTTGCCAATGACAGGGATACTCCAACGCTCAGTATCCCACTCTGCTCCCTCCTACTCCTATGAAGGCACCCTGCGCTGCAGTAAGAATGTTTCAAAATAGACTTACCGCATTTCTCATTGAAGAGATTTTCAACTTTCTGTTTTAGGTCCGTGATTTTGGCATTCCAGGCCTCTGCATATAAAACATAAGAGAGTTAAATTGCAGTACTTATCACAGTACTTATCAATACATGTTCACAGGCAGGAATGTTTCATCTTATTTGTGCATCTTGTTTTTTTTTTTGTTGAGACGGAGTTTCGCTCTTGTTGCCCAGGCTGGAGTGCAATGGTGATCTCTGCTCACTGCAACCTCCACCTCCTGAGTTCAAGCGATTCTCCTGCCTCAGCCTCCCGAGTAGCTGGGATTACAGGCATGCGCCACCATGCCTGGCTAATTTTGTATTTTTAGTAGACACGGGGTTTCTCCATGTTGGTCAGGCTGGTCTCGAACTCCCAACCTCAGGTGATCCGCCCGCCTCGGCCTCCCAAAGTGCTGGGATTACAGGCGTGAGCCACCGCGCCCGGCCTTATTTGTGCATCTTTAAGAAGAAATAAAAAATGCATAATCTTTTACCACGATATGACTTGACAACTACTCCAATCCTGATACATAAGCAAACTGTTTTAGTACATTGCTTTTATGTTGACTACAAATAAGTGAACAAATGCTGAAATAAAGAAAAAACAAATGAAAACCCTCAAAAGGCCCCCACAAATTATAGTGTCTACTACATGCGAGGTATGGTTCTAAGTACTTTAAATGACAGTATTTATAATCCTCATCATAACCTCATGAGAAAGAAAGTAATGTTATTACCATTTTGCACAAAGGGAAACTGAGGCAGGGTGCATTCGCCTGCCCAAGTGGCAACGGATTTGAACTCAGATCTGAACTCAGGCAGCCTGGCTCTACGGGCTATTCCTTTTACCTTTGATATATACTGACTCACCAATAAGAACAATTCACCTGGCAAAATGAAACATGATGAACGTATTCTATTTAAAACTATCAAAGAAAGAAAAATAAAACGCATATTTACCAAAGGAAAACTCTCTCCCTCGTGGCTTGAAGGGAACGTTAGAACCATTAGTCTGGGTCGGGGTTCGAACAGCTGAGGTTTGAGGATTGTTGTTATTAGGGCCTAAAGGACAATAAAAATAATGATAATCAACACACATTTAATGACGTAAGTGTCTCTAGGTTAAAATCTTCAAGTCCAGCCTGTGCCAGAAAACAAAGCTAGGTTCAAATTGAAATGGGTATTCTTGTCATTCTGGCGAGTTCCACAGAAACCATTTTTCTATTTCTATAGAAACCCATTTTTCTTTTCTTCTTCTTTTTTTTTTCTTTTTTGAGACAAAGTTTCGCTCTTGTTGCCCAGGCTGGAGTGCAATGGCACAATCTCAGCTCACCGCAACCTCTGCCTCCTGGTTTCAAGCGATTGTCTTGCCTCAGCCTCCCGAGTAGCTGGGATTACAGGCATGCACCACCAGGCCCAGATAGTTTCGTATTCTCAGTAGAGATGGGGTTTCTCCATGTTGGTCAGGCTGGTCTCGATCTCCCAATCTCAGGTGATCTGCCCGCCTCGGCCTCCCAAAGTGCTGGGATTACAGGCGTGAGCCTCCACGCCCGGCCCTAATTTTGTATTCTTAAAGCAGGCCTCCCAGGCCCTGTGAACTTGGATCTGCTCTTCAGGAAAGGCTGGCATCTTGTATATAAGAGAGATCTTCCTCTGATCTTTTCCGGAAGGAGGAAAGTAAAGGGTTCAATATATTTTTAATTCTTGGCATTTTTGAACAGAAATAATTAATCAGGTGTAAAGTTGTTCATGGATGCCTGTTGGCTATCTTATGAGAAAGCAGGCTCTCTGAAAGTGTGCCACATGACTAAATGGGGACTTCTGCGCCACTCAACACCAGTACAGCAAACTCTTATTTCAAAACATGACACCTGGGATATAGAGAATGATCCTAATGCAGTGATTTCCTTCTGCATTTATGAAGAGATGGAAGAAATATCCATACTTGACAGTTGGTTGGAGATTGTCTTTAGTATTGTATGCAGTATTTTAACACCGTGAGCCTGAAAACATGAGAACCAGCTGGGCGTGGTGGCTCATTGAGGTCAGGGGTTCGAGACCAGCCTGGCCAACATGGTAAAACCCCGTCTCTACTAAAGATATAAAAATTAGCTGGACTTGGTGGTGGACACCTGTAATCCCAGCTACCTGGGAGGCTGAGGCAGGAGAATCACTTGAACCCGGGAGACGGAGGCTGCAGTGAGCCGAGATGGTGCCACTGCACTCCACCCTGGGCAAGAGAGCGAGACTCTGTCTCAAAAAAAAAAAAAAAAGAAAAAAAACTTTTATTCAAGGCACTGCTGTTTAAACCACCCTAAACTTTCTTTCCTTAAAAGAATGAAGAGGAAAAAAAGATAAAACATTCCACGTAACTCTGCACCCTTATTTGTTATGACAAAGGAAAAGTATTTTAGGGCTTTTCTTGGGGGCAGTTTATGATGTGATCCATGTTATCTGTTTTCTACTAAGGATTTAAAAATTTTCGATTAGAAGCATTCAGAAATTTAGCTTTATCACAGGCAGCTGTTCACAGTTAAAGCTAGTTTGGTTAACGTCATCTGTATAAACCTGTATAAACACACAGCTAGTGAACTGACATAATTAGTAAACTAGAGAATGAACAGAAACATACCGAGGACTGGCCCTTACCTTCCACAGTGACCTCAATTTCAGGAACCTTTGAATTACTCCCAGGACTTCGTGGTCTTTTAGGGGACTGCAAAGCTGTAAAATAAGCAGAGTTCCTTTTGTATATTGTAGGGGGAAAAAAAATACAGAAGGAGATGCTTTATAAGAGCAGAGTATTAAAATTCATACAGTTTGGCTCTTTTCAAAGAAACCTGCAGAATTAAACTTGTAGTGTAATCCTCCACAGGGGCTCAACAAAGCTGTGAAAACATGAATGAACTGGGATTGCAAATGTGACATTTCCAATGAAATGTTTTTTTTTTTTTTTTTTTAAAAAAAAGAAAAGTAGTTCCATTAAATAAAATACCTTAGAAAGCAAAGTAAACAACTCCAAGCCCCATAAAGATATTGGCCGATTCCATATGATTTAAGGAATGCGGATAGAGTGTCTTAATGCGCTCAAATAGGATACGGAGTACACGTCGTCTCTTACCTTTAGTGTTTATTTTACTAGCCATCCCAGGAGGCAAGTAGGAAATAACTAGTTCAGGTCTAGAAAGAAAACCAAGAAATGTTACAGTAGCCAGTACAGTAGTGGTCTCACAGCCAGTGAAACGGTCGTGATGTGACCAGGGTTTTTTTTCTAAAGGCGTTCACAGAATCATCCTGTAACACAATAATTCCTAGTGTTGTGGACAAAAGACCCTGACTTTTCCTTCCCATGACTGGTAAGCCATTTTATGAAGAGTAAATAAATGACTATTTTCATTAAAAAAAAAAAAAAAAGAAAGAAAAAAAACCCACTAGTGTCCTTTCTTTAGCCACTAAAGTTCTGCAGAAATGTAGATAAGAAAATCAATCATAAGGCCGGGCACGGTGGCTCAGGCCTGTAATCCCAGCGTTCTGGGAGGCTGAGGCGGGTGGATCACCTGAGGTCAGGAATTCCAGACCAGCCTAGCCAGCACGGTGAAGCTCCGTCTATTCTAAAAATACAAAAATTAGCCAGGCGTGGCGGTGCAAGTCTGTAATCCCAGCTACTCGGGAGGCTGAGGCACGAGAATTGCTGGAACCCAGGAGGCGGAGGTTGCAGTGAGCTGAGATTGCGCCACCGCACTCAAGCCTGGGCGACAGAGCAAGATTCCGTCTCAAAAAAAAAGAAAGAAACTCAATCATCGATATTTAGTTGCTGTCAAGATTGAGCAGGAATAACAGAGCAGATAAAAACCAGCAAATTAAACTTCCATTCAAGTACTCAGGCATACTGCGAGTCACCACGGGGCTTCACGGTGACTCTGCGGAGGTGATTGTCACTATTTTCCTCACACGGATGAAGATGACTGAGTACGGGCAGGGGCAATGGACAGTACCTGGACTGCAGCTCACAGCCAGGCTTTGCCATCAAGGTCTTACAGCCACGCCTGTCACCTCTAGCTTGAAAAACATTTTAACAGAAATGTCATCTTATTGTTTTGATTCCAGAAACGACTACAGTGGTAAAGAGAACTTACTTTTTAACAACGAACTTGATTTTATTACTCCCGCGGACGATCCTTTCAAGTCGTGGAATTCCAAACCAGGTAGGGCTTCGGAAGGGAATCCCCTCTGGCAAGCCTTCCACATACAAGAACTCAGGGTTTGATTCAAACACAGGATATGGTACTTTTACTGCCTCGGTGAGTCCAAGAGCTTGAGCTGAAAGCGCAAGAGAAAGTAAGTTGCAGAGGATAACATTTGACACAGACATTCTTTTCTTTGTGTCTACATTCTCGAGTACAGTATGGACAAGCTCCCTACGGTCAAGCAATATCCACTTCATATTGAAGGCATTTTGCTTAGGATATGGGGCAAATCTGAAGAACGAGCCTAAAAAATAAGTGCTTTTAGGAGGAACATTTTAACACTTTCAATCAAAAGGAGAGTTACGTTATTAGTGAAAATGACCTCTGTGCTCTGGGCAGAAATGACCGAAGGCCATTCCACACAGCAGTGGACCCTGCTGGCCTTTGTGTTATCATCAAGAAGCAGGGTGTCTGTTCACAAACAGGCGGTGTCTACGATACAGCTAAGCAGCACTCAGTTCGAGTGGTCAGAGGCAGGGTAGTCAGGACTCCTGATCTGAGACAGGAAATGTCAACCCCAGGTATTGAGATAATGGACAGAAGTGCCCCGGGAATTTTGCTAGCACTGCCCACTCCTTACTTCCTTCTCCATGACAGACACACCCAATCAACTGAAACACTCTTTCTTGCTGAGCCTCCTCAGAATCGTTCTCAAGACAGCACTCCAGGAAACCGCTGTCAACAAATCTAAGCTGAAACAAATGATGAAACCTATTTGCCACATGGGTGTTAGCCAGATGAGAAGTACAAACAGTGGAACTGAAACTTATCCCAACACCTCCCTTCCTCTCCCATTCTGACACGTGAGAAAGTGGAATCCAAGAGAAATGAAGTCATCTGCTTGGTTTCAGTAGCAAGTGTAGTGGTAGAAAGAAACAGAAACCCAGTTTCTGGGACCTTCCTTCTTTAGGTCCTGAACTTTTCTTTTCTTTTTCTTTTTTTTTTTTATTTTTGAGACAGAGTCTCACTCTGTCGCCCAGGCTGGAGTGCAGTGGTGTGATCTTGGCTCACTGCAAGCTCCGCCTCCTGGGTTCAAGCCATTGCCCTGCCTCAGCCTCCCGAGTAGCTGGGACTACAGGCGCCTGCCACCACGCCCGGCTAATTTTCTTGTATTTTTAGTAGAGATGGGGTTTCATCGTGTTAGCCAGGACGGTCTCGATCTCCTGACCTCCTGATCTGCCCGCCTCGGCCTCCCAAAGTGCTGGGATTACAGGCGTGAGCCACCGTGCCCAGCCGGTCCTGAACTTCTATACTTCATTCAGACATGGCCCTTCGTTGATATGTTATTAAAGACATAAATACTGGCTTTTACTTACCAAACTTCAAATTAAAAATTTCTTCCACTTGCTTCCGTAGCTTGGTAATTCTGACATTCCAATCTTCTTTGACTGGAAAACAAAAAGAAACCCAATAACCATGTTATTTATCGGTGCTGTTGCAAATCAGAATGGATTTTGCTAGAATGTACTCTTGTTTGCAGTGATTCTTTTTTGTTTTGTTTTGACTTTTTTGAGACAGAGTCTTGCTCTGTCACCCATGCTGGAGTGCAATGGCGCGATCTCGGCTCACTGCAAGCTCCGCCTCCCGGCTTCACACCATTCTCCTGCCTCAGTCTCCCGAGTAGCTGGGACTACAAGTGCCCTCCACCACGCCCAGCTAATTTCTTTTTGTATTTTTAGTAGAGACGGGGTTTCACGGTGTTAGCCAGGAAGGTCTCGATCTCCTGACCTCGTGATCTGCCCGCCTTGGCCTCCCAAAGTGCTAGGATTACAGGCGTGAGCCACCGTGCCTGGCCTGCAGTGATTCTCTTAATTCAGTTTCGTTAAAAGCAAACATTTGGGGTCTTTTTTTTTAATCAATTAATTCATTTATTTATTTTTTATTATACTTTAAGTTCTAGGGTACATGTGCACAACGTGCAGGTTTGTTACATATGTATACATGTGCCATGCTGGTGTGAAAATTTGGGGTCTTAAAGAAAATAATAATTTCCAGTACTTGCCAAATATCAGAAAAATTGCAGAAAGACAGAATTTATTTATTTATTTAGAGACAGAGTCTCATTATGACGCCCAGGCTGGAGTGCGGTGGCATGATCTCAGCTCACAGCAACCTCTGCCTCCTGGGTTCCAGCGATTCTCCTGCCTCAGCCTCCTGAGTAGCTGGGATTACAGGTGCCCGCCACCACGCCAGGCTAATTTTTATATTTTTAGTAGAGACATGGTTTCACCATGTTGGCCAAGCTGGTCTTGAATGCCTGACCTCAAGTGATCCGCCCGCCTCGGCCTCCCAAATTGCTGGGATTACAGGCCTGAGCCACCGTGCCCAGCCTAGAAAGACAGAATTTAAATTTAAGTTTACATTGTAAATAAAGTGAAATTTGTCCACATGAAAGAGTGCTCAAAATCAGTGCTTCTCACACATTCCTCCTTGGAGAAGTCCCTCAGGGAACTCGGTCAGGGCAGGGAGGACAGCTATGTAAGGTTCAAGGGCTCCCACACCTGTTTGAACAACAGGGACTTTGCTTTTTCTACAGGCAATCCTTGTTTTATCTAACAGATGTGTGCCTAAAAATCTACATAAAGCAACACTTCACTAATCAAAGTGACTTTTCGCATCAGTAATCAATGATGAAGGGACGGAATTCATGTTGGGGGCTGGAGTGGACGCAAGCGTTGAGTGGGTCCAGCAGACGGAAACACAGCTGCCAAGTCTGGCCTGGCCTTAGCTTCTGCAGGAGGTGTGGGGAACTCTGCCTTCTACAATGTGATACTGGACAGAGAGCTGTCTGCCATCTTCGACCAATTCCGTGGCATTCAGGACACTGTGATAGGGGAAGCAACGCACTTTCTCATCCCATGGGAGAAGAAACCAATTATCTGTGACTGCTGCTCTTGCACATTACACGCCAATCATTACTGTGAGCAAAGATTGGCACCATCACACTGGGCATCCTCTTCCCGCCTGTTGCTGGCCAGGTCCTTGCATCTTCCAATTACGGGAGAAGCCAATGAAGAATGTGCTGCCGCCCATCTCTGCGGAGGTCCTCAAGCTGGGGGCGGCTCAGGCTGACGCCGGAGAACTGATCACACAGGGAGAGCTGGGCTCCAGACAGATGAGCAATTAACTTCGGAGCAAGCAGCAACCTTTGGGCTCCTCCTGGATGCTATGACCTTGGATCTGACCTTCAGGAAGGAGTTTGCAGAAGCAGTGGAACCAAAGAGGTGGCTCAGCAGGAAGAAGAGAGGGCCAGATCCGTGGTGGCAAGGACTGAGCAGCAGAAGACGGTGGCCATCATCTCTGCCAAGGGTGACTCCAAGGCCACAGAGTGGCCACCGCAGGTGACGGCCTGATCAAGCCCACAAGCTGGAACCATGGAGGACACTGCGCACCGGCCCTCCAGCTCTCAGAACTCACCCACCTGCCTGCGGGGCCATCTGTGCTCCTCCAGCTGCCCCAGTGCAGGCTGCCCTGCCCTGCCCTGCCCTGCACCTCCTCCAGCCAACTGGGCCACAGCAACAATGACTTTTACTACCGCCTTCCTTCTGTCCCCACTCCAGAAATCACTGTGCAATTTCACGAATGGCTTAAAGCAATGGACATAAAAGGAAAAATCACTTCAGAAAAAAAAGAAAGCAATGGTGAAAGACCTAGAAACGTTATTCAGCTTCACTCACAGTGACAGTGGGGTGTGTTTTCCTATCCCTAAGACAACCATTACCTTTTAAACATCAAAATTTAAAAAACAATCAAACAAAAACCAAGCTATTATAAAGACATGTAGAATATCACTGATGTGGACAGAGTGTTCAGGTGTGGACGAGGTGCGGATGAGGATGGAGGTCAACTTGGAGACACTGCAGGATGACTGAAGTGTTTCTGGATGAGGAAAGGAGGGAAAGAGAGAAAGAGGAAAGGGGTCAGGGGGTGGAGGGTTCGCCTCGGTGTGGAGGTCATCTCTGATTGCTGACAAACGCAGTGGAAAATGTTGGAGAAGGTCTGACAGTATCGCTAAAGTTTGGTGGTTTCAGAAAATCTTATAACATTTCCTTTACTTTAAAAGAAAACTTAGCATATCAAGGGTTGAATGTGAGTTGTTTTTTCCCTGTGGATTTCAGAGTAGGCCATTCAGCCACAGAAAATAACTCTGGATGAACCACATTTGAATACTACCAATAAAGACCTCGGACTCTCCTCCTCTAAGGTCGAGCGCCTCTATTAACTGCTCAGCCTCCTCTTCTGCCCCGCCCCCACCCCCTCCTCCCCCACCTTGCTCCCCCGAGGCAGGACTTCACAGCCTCCTCACAGAGCCAGGTGCCACCTCCCACTCCATCACATGCCTGGCTCCACTGCCTTCTCGCGTGTGACATCTCCCTTTCACCAAGCTGAGGACACTGTGCACCCGTGGTGTGTTTAAGCAGACAATTCTGATGGCCACCAAATTCTTTTGTCATGTGGTCTGTGACTTGAATTGTCCTGTCCAAAGACTAATGCATGTTCCATGGGCAGGCCAAGTAAGGTATTGTTGGAATGAGGAACCACCAAGCACCTTTAATTCCTTCCAAGATCTTTTATGAATGGGACAAAGTCAAGTGCTGTTAGTGACGACAAGAGTGGAGATTCTCCTTCTGATGACGGCTGCTGCACTCTGGTGACGATGGCAGGTCCGGCACTGCTCCAGCACCCAATCCTTGCAGTGACTTCTATGGCGCTTGCACATTCTTTATATGATAGAGGCTTTGCATTCTCAGTTTTTGCAGTCACTCACTGTCACAAATGCCCTTAACAAAAGCGGTGACTGCACTCCTCACAACCTTGAATTTGAGCTTTGTCTTGAGAAATGAAGGTTTCTACAGGTTTCATCATGTTCAGACTAATTCAAACTGAAGATCTACCTCCAGGAAGATTTTTCTTTCTCCATTACTTCCCTGAGCAAAAAATGTGTCACTTCCAATCTTCAATTCTTCACCAGTACTTTGATTGCTTGACCAAATCCAAAGCATGCTGAGGTTAACCTATGAGTTCAGCATTGACTTTTATCTTCTCCACTGCAGGCCTCCTGGACCAAGATAATTTTGTTACCCTGCTACAGAATTTCTCAGCCACTTTCCATGCCATAAACCACACAAAATCTATTTGGCACACTGACTGACCTTCACTAATGGCCACAAGGTACTGTGAGAGCTGAAAGAGAAGTATTTTAGGGCACACCCAGGAACCCAACTTGAAACATTTGTTCACCTTAGCATTTGTGAGCATGATTAACTGCACAAATCTATAAACACCTAATACACACACAAAATTCATACTTGATTCCTAACACTTATTTCCTGACAACAGAAAACTTCACACTACAGGGTACGGCCATTTATTGGTTCTTGGCAATGCAAGTTCCTAAGGTGGTTGATGATCTACAGATTGCGGTCACTTCCTCTGACATTACACAACGGCAAACAAAAAGAAAGAGGTCGGGTGCAGTGGCTCACGCCTGTAATCCCAACACTTTGGGAGGCCAGGGCAGGTGGATCACCTGAGGTCAGGAGTTCAAGACCAGCCGGACTGACATGGTGAAACCCCATCTTTACTAAAAATACAAAAATTAGCCAGGTGTGGTGGCGTGCAGATGTAGTCCCAGCTACTCAGGAGGCTGAGGCGGGAGAACTGCTTGAACCTGGGAGGCGGAGGCCCCAGTGAGCCGAGATCGCGCCACTGCACTCCAGCCTGGGTGACAAAGTGAGGCTCCGTCTCAAAAAAAAAAAAAAAGATAGGAAAGAAATAAAGGCAAACTTAGAGCTCTAATAAAGAAAATAACATCATTCATTGAACAGAGACTTCTTAGATGTTCCCTATTAGGCTGTGATATTTGTGTGCAGGTCAGAGTTACAGTCTTTGCCATTTTAGGAACAGGATACACATGAATAAACATTAAGGTCTAAATGCATATAGCAGGTACTATCCCCGAGCAGTTGAAATGTTTGAAATGTGGCTACTTGGAACTGAAATATGCTGTGAGTATGAAAGACGCGCCAACTGTCAAATAAAGAACATGGGATAAAGACCGTGAAATACTTCCTTGTTTATTTCTTTATAATGATTACAGCCTGAACTAGAACGTGGAAGATTACACACGTGGCTTGCATTTGTGGGGCACACTGCCTTTCTCGTGGATGGCAGCGGTCTACGGTCAAAGCTTGAGTTATCCACGCACTGCAGGTATTCACATTGATAAATCAAGGAGTGCCTGGATTGAGCTTCTGCAAATGATTTTTTGGGGAGGCAGGGGAAGGAGGACTTACATAATTTTAAAAGATTAACTTTTAAAAGCTTAAAAAGTATTGATCTGTGCTTTTTTTTTTTTTTCTGAGAGAGTCTCACTCTGTTGCCCAGGCTGGAGTACCGTGGTGCGATCTCGGCTCACTGCAAGCTCCGCCTCCCGGGTTCATGCCATTCTCCTGCCTCAGCCTCCCGAGTAGCTGGGACTACAGGTGCCCGCCACCATGCCCAGCTAATTTTTTTATATTTTAGTAGACATGCGGTTTCACCATGTTAGCCAGGATGGTCTTGATCTCCTGACCTTGTGATCCGCCCACCTCAGCCTCCTAAAGTGCTGGGATTACAGGTGTGAGCCACCGAGCCCGGCTGATCTGTGTTTTTAAAAAAGGATTTCACAACTAGTTTACCTGGTGTATTTGTTCTTGGCTGAGTAACTTCAGTGGTACTGTGAGTCAGAAGTTCTGGTCTGTAAAAACAGAGTTGATATTAGTAATAAAGCATTTAGAAGCAACTCACAGGCCTTTCTCACACAGCTGTGCATTGTCAATTAGTTATAAATATGGTTCATTCTGCCTTCATTTTATAGTGAGAAAAAATCATTTTGGTGACTTGAGTTTATTTTGAAAATGGCAATTTTCAGATATTCGGGTGAGACCTTCAAAGTCATCCTATATTTAAGATAAACAGGCAAAAGTCACTTTTCCCCCAAACCAGCTCAATTCTGTTTCTGAATCTTAGATGAACTGTCCCACAGCACAGCCAGAAGCAGCTTGCTGTAGCATCTTAAATGTTTCCTATCCCTTATAACTCAGTCCCAACAAACACACAGAGGCATGACCCCAATCAGTAAGCAAGGTTTACCCTTCCACATCCCATCAATGAGAGGAGAGAGGCCTTCTGTTCCTAACCCTGCACCCAAGCTAACCATTGTGTTATCCTTCAAAATCAAGCCAGAATTACCTTTCTAAAGGGCAGATCCACATTATTTTCAGAGGGATCTGCCTCGAGACCATTTCGTGACTGCCTCTGCTTTCGTAGGATCTGAGGCCTTCCTCCACTTGCCCACCCAAGTCGATCCACGCAACCCCACCACGCCCACATGGCAGTCCTCACTCCACACACAGTGGGTGAGTTCTGTGGATATGCCGGCATATTTGCCACCCCCTCCCCCTACTCATATGATTTCCTTCACTTGAAACACCTCCCGTCTCTTCTGGATGCCCAAGCGACCGAGCTGGGTGTGCCATCCTTGCCTCCTCCCTTAAAAACGCTCAATAACACTTCATTGCATTTTTCTATTTTTTATTTTTTTATTTTGAGATGGAGTCTTGCTCTGTTGCCCAGGCTGGAGTGCAGTGGCGTGATCTTGGCTCACTGCAACCTCCGCCTCTGGGGTTCAAGTGATTCTCCAACCTCAGCCTCCCGAGTAGCTGGGACTACAGGCTCGTACCACCGCTTCCAGCTAATTTTTGTATTTTTACTAGAGACGGGGCTTCATCATGTTGGCCAGGCTACTCTTGAACTCCTGACCTCAAGTGATCCACCCACCTTGGCCTCCCAAAGTGCTGGGATTACAGGCGTGAGCCGCCGCGCCTGGCCTTCAGTGCATTTTTCTTTGTATGAAGGCCCCAAGGACAGCGTTCTTGTTAGACCCAATTTTGCACATCAGATGCTTATACTAATAAATATTTGTTCACTAAGTGAATCTAAATATTAATGCCTTCATTGTCAATAGAAAGAAGTCATAAGATAAACAAAAGGCCCTTCTTCATCAAATTAACCTCTTCTCAGGGAAGACACTGAAACTATTTCTGCAGATTATCATCTTACCTTTTAATAACAAATTTAATTCGATTGCCCACTTGAATGATTTTTTCCAGCCTTGGGATTCCATACCATGAGGGACTTCGGAAAGGAATGTTTTCTGGCAGTCCTTCCACGTACAGATCATTCGGGTGTGCCTCAAATTTTTGGTATGGTACAGCCTTGGCTTCAGTGCTCCCCAAGGCTTCCGCTGGACAAAAATCAAAGCAATTCGGGAGACTACATTTGTATTGAAATCAGATTTTAGTACAATCCAAAGAAAGGCACAGGTCAATTTTGTTTTACTTGAAAAAAACTCTTTTTAGAAACAGATTTATTAACTATTGAATAGACTTAATACAGCAAAGACAAGTAGAGATGACTGATTATCAACAGCCAGATTTTGGCAGATTTAAGTGTCCTGGTCCTAAGACAATCTTAATAGCTCTGAGATCTTTAAAAGATTAAAGTTTGTTTTTCAATATCCTTAGGAAGAAAAGAGAGAAAGAAAATCATCATGGACAATAGAGGACACAGCCTAAATACTATCTGGAAGCAGCCTTTTGCTACTAACTGTTCAGGACCGTAATTACCCTCCTCCATCGGCTATGGCAAACTGGTACACATTTCTGACTACACTTTCATCTGCGTGGCAACCAGATCAATGTTCCCTTCAACCTCGTGAGCATGCCATTTTAAAGGAAATAACTTTCCACAGATAATTCATGGAATGGGGGCCGGGCGCAGTGGCTCATGCCTGTAATCCCAGCACTTTGGGAGGCTGAGGCGGGTGGATCACCTGAGTTCAGGAGTTTGAGACCAGCCTGGCCAACGTGGCGAAACCCCATCTCTACTAAAAATACAAAAGTTAGCCAGGCTTGGTGGCGGGCACCTGTAATCCCAGCTACTTGGGAAGCAGAGGCAGGAGAATTGCTTGAACCCGGGAGGAGGAGGTTGCAGTGAGCTGTGATCGCACCACTGCACTCCAGCCTGGGCAACAGAGCGAGACTCCCTCTCAAGAAACAAACAAAAACAAAAACAAAAAAAAACAGAGAAAACTAAAGCTGAGTCCTATTCACTGTATTTACTTTCCTAAAATAAAACAACATTTAAAAAAACATTACTCAGTAATACATTTTAGTTGAAGAGGTTAATTTAAAAAAACAGACTTACCAAATTTTTTGCAGAAAAGCTGATCCACCATCTTTCTTAATTTAGTGATTCTGGCATACCATTCTTCCTTTACTGTCAGAATAACAGTAATACAAGTGTTCTCAATTTAATGGGCTTAATAACTTTGATTATTGAATATTATTCCTATAAAATAAGAGGTATAACTTTTCCTTTTCCTATGACTAAAATTATTTCTAAGATTCGCGGCCAGGCGCAATGGCTCATGCATGTAATCCCAACACTTTGGGAAGCTGAGGCAGGCGGGTCACTTGAGGTCAGGAGTTCGAGACCAGCCTGGCCAAAATGGTGAAACCCCATCTCTACTAAAAATACAAAAATTAGCCAGGCGTGATGGCGCACGCCCGTAGTCCCAGCTACTCACGAGGCTGAGGCAGGAGAATCGCTTGAACCCAGGAGGCAGAGGTTGCAGTGAGTTGGGACTGCACTATTGCACTCCAGCCTGGGCAACAGAATGAGACTCCGTCTCAAAAAAAAAAAAAAGACAATAATAATAAAATTATTCCTAAGATTCTAGAATGTATTTATTCCTAAAACAATGCTGACACTGTACAAAAAGAGGAAGAACGAAACATTCGTTAGAGCTAGGAAAAAGCAAAACTCAGTGTATTCAGGAACAGCTAGCAGGTAACACTTGCTACAGGAAGATTAGGGATACGATCTTGCTTCAGTCCTTCTATCTTAGTAAATATCAACAGTGTGATTCCATTCTGTTTTGTCCTCACTCCACTCCACTCCAGAGCAAAAGCAAGCAAGAAAATCAATTATATTTATATTTCTTTTAAAACACATCTAACAGGCTGGGCGCGGTGGCTCATGCCTGTAATCCTAGCACTCTGGGAGGCCGAGGTGGGCAGATCACCTGAGGTCAGGAGTTTGAGATCAGCCTGGCCAACATAGTGAAACCCTGTCTCTACGAAAAATACAAAAATTAGCTGGGCGTGGTGGCGGGCACCTGTAATCCCAGCTACTCGGGAGGCTGAGGCAGGAGAATTGCTTGAACCCAGGAGGTGGGAGGTTGCAGTGAGCTGAGATCGTGCCACTGCACTCCAGCCTGGGCGACAGAGCAAGACTCCATCTCAAAAAACAAAATACATCTAACAATCAAGAGATGATATAAATGGCTTCATGCTCTAACAGGAAACCTTCTTATGTCCTGCATATCATGGACATTCAATGAATGCTTGTTCCATTGACTCGTGTAGACTTCAATAATAAACTGTTCAATGCATTATGCCAGATAAATCTTGCATCAAAAGTAGAACAAATATTGTTCTTTTACTTCTGTCTACCCATAAATGCAATATTTACAAGTATTTACAATGGGTTAATAAAAAGAAGATGCGTTTATTCTTCTAGAAATTATTAGAATTTTGACAACATGAATTCTGTAATAGCACATAATTAATAGTTAGAGACATATTATTTCATGTGGAAGGTAACATAAAGAAGAACTCAACGTTAAGCACGAAATAATTATTGCACATAATCTTCTGATCTGCCTCGAGATTGAAGACCTACCTCCTGAAGCTGGCTTATCAAGCTGTAAATCTTCACGTGTTGAATTCAGAAGCTCATGTCTGAAAGGTGAGAATAAATACTCAATAATCACTAGGCAATATTCAGCAAACTAATAACGACTAGTACATATTTAACATTTAGTCAGTAAGGCTGGTTTTGAAAAGAAAAGATAATCTGGATGCTTGAGCACAACTAAATCTTTTTTTTTTTTTTTCCTGAGACGGAGTTTTGTTCTTGTTCCCAGGCTAGAGTGCAATGGCACAGTCTCAACTCACTGCAACCTCCACCTCCTGGGTTCAAGCAATCCTCCTGCCTCAGCCTCCCAAGTAGCTAGGATTCCAGGTGCCCGCCACCACACCTGGTTGATTTTTGTATTTTTAGTAGAGACAGTGTTTCACCATTGTTGGCCTGGCTGGTCTCGAACTCCTGACCTCAGGTGATCCACCCGCCTTGGCCTCCCAAAGTGCTGGGATTACAGGTGTGAGCCACCACACCCAGCCCACAATTAAATCTTAATTTGAGGTTTCTACAGAGTAAAAAGCAAACTAATAATTGCAAGTTGTCTCATAAGGTGCTTCATGGAGCATGTATCCTCACAAGTAAAGAGGTAACTTTGCAACCTACAGGTCTTTGAAGCATATTACAAAAATCTTAAATGGGATCCTTTAATGTCATATTACATTCAAGACTATCTTCCTCCACACATCCATAAAAACATCATATATTCCCACACAGCTTTAAAAATCTCAGGCCTATGAGGGCGAGGTGGGCAGATCATCTGAGGTCAGGAGTTCAAGACCAGCCTGGCCAACAGGGTGAATCACCATCTCCACTAAAAATACAAAAATTAGCCAGGCATGGTGGTGCATGCCTGTAATCTCAGCTACTCGGGAGTCTGAGGTATGAGAATCGCTTGAACCTGGGAGGCAGAAGTTGCAGTGAGCCATGATTGCGACACCGCACTCAAGCCTGGGTTCCAGTGTGAGACTCCATCTCGAAAAAATATATATATATATATATCAGGCCTAAAAACAAGGCGTGGATTCTATGTTCTTTAGCAAAAGTAGCAGAAAATTGTGAAAGAAAATGTGAGTTGCATGCCAATCCAGTGCGGGCACTGTTCATGCTTCGAATGCCAACACTGCATGACTGATGCAATGCTGGACCCAGATAAATTAAAAAGTGGAAGATAAAAATACATAAAATAACTCAAACTTCATCACATAGAACACTAGTGGTGAATGAGTATTTGTCAACAATAAAAAAGACGTATTACTCAGAAAAGAAACAACAGTTCAACAGGAATCCAAGAGTCTTACTTCTTAATCACAAAACGAATCCTTTCCTTTGCAAGTAATATCCTCTCCAGGCGAGGAATTCCGTAAGTAGATGGCCTTCTAAAAGGAATTCCTTCAGGAAGTCCTTCTACATAAAGATCTTCAACATGAGACTGGAAAAGAGGGTATGGGATCGTCACCGGACCTTTGGCTTTTATGGCTTGAGCTATAAAGACAAAAAGAGAAAGAGATGTCATTTAAATACAATTTGTAGAAAAGAATAATAAATCATTGAATCTGTAGTGCTCTTTAACTTTTTTTTTATTCTATTTTTTTGAGACGGAGTCTTGCTCTGTCGCCCAGGCTAGAGTGCAGTGACGTGATCTCGGTTCACTGCAAGCTCCGCCTCCCGGGTTCACGCCATTCTCCTGCCTCATCCTCCCGAGTAACTGGGACTACAGGCGCCTGCCACCACGCCCGGCTAATTTTTTGTATTTTTAGTAGAGACGGGGGTTTCACTGTGTTTGCCAGGATGGGCTCGATCTCCTGACCTCGTGATCCACCCACCTCGGCCTCCCAAAGTGCTGGGATTACGGGCATGAGCCACGGCACCCGGCCATGTGCTCTTTAACTTTTATAATTTGATCTTTACTTGTTATTGTGATTGAATCAGAAGAAAAATACTATGAGGGAAATAAAAAGAACACCAAAATTTCAATATTGTTTATCAAAGTCTGCAGTGAAATATCCCATTACTTTAAGGCAATGTGGATACAGCCAGACTTTCTACAGAAATCGGAACCACATTACAAAGCCAGAAAAACACACCAGGTAATATCATTTAATACATATATTACTAAACGGAAGAAGCAGTATTTTAAAAACATAAACATCACTGTAACCTTATTGGACTTATAAAAATAATTTCTGCTAAATAACAGAGGCAGGCTGGTCACAGTGGCTCATGCGTGTCATCCCAGCACTTTGGGAGGCCAAGGCAGGTGAATCACTTGAGGTCAGGAGTTCAAGACCAGCCTGGCCAACATGGTGAAACTCTGTCTCTACAAAAAATACAAAAATTAGCCGGGCATAATAGTGGGCACCTGTAATCCCAGCTACTCGGGAGGCTGAGGCAGGAGAATCGCTTGAACCCGGGAGGCAGAGGTTGCAGTGAGCCGAGATCGTGCCGTTGCACGCCAGCCTGGGTGACAGAGCAAGTCTCCGTCTCAAAAAAATAAAATAAAATAAAATAAATAAATATAAATAACAGAAGCAAAAGATTCTCCTGAACTACAACATTTCTGCTAACATTTATTTACCCAAGAGTAAAATAATACAGCAGCTATAAACAGTCAAGAGTGTGGGGACTATTAAAATCAAACAGAACAAGTGGCCTCCCATCAGAAAAGCTCCATTTTTTTGCCATCATTGTGTGTAAAAGTCTATTTGCTGAACATTAATATTTGTACTAAAACTTCAAGTGTACCATATTACACATTAGTGCTGAGTTAGAGTTAATATCCTCTGTTGTACACTAAACTTGAATATTGTATTTACATGTCACAATGAAAATATTGCTCCATAAGGCAATTACGATTAATATTGCTTTGAAATTATAAAATATGAAGATGTCTTTATAATTTCACAACAGTTGGTGAACATTATTTATTGTCTTTTATACAAAATAATCTAATAAATCACCATTGCAACAAAAGCCCCACAACATAACCTGTTTCAATTCATGAAAAGCACTGACATTGACGAAACTGATATAGTACATTTATAAAGCTGTAATAATTATTTTAACTCAGAATAGCACTAAATAAAGAATATAATAAAAACATAAGGCCGGGGCCGGGCGCAGTGGCTCAAGCCTGTAATCCCAGCACTTTGGGAGGCCGAGGCGGGCAGATCACGAGGTCAGGAGATAGAGACCATCCTGGATAACATGGTGAAACCCAGTCTCTACTAAAAATACAAAAAATTAGGCAGGCGTGGTGGCGGGCACCTGTTGTCCCAGCTACTCGGGAGGCTGAAGCAGGAGAATGGCGTGAACCCGGGAGGCGGAGCTTGCAGTGAGCCGAGATTGTGCCACTGCACTCCAGCCTGGGCGACAGAGCAAGACTCCGTCTCAAAAAAAAAAAAAAAAAAAAAAAAAAAAAAATATATATATATATATATATATATATATATATATATACAGGAAGCATTTATCACATGTATGCCAGGTATTACGTGAAGCACTTTACTATCTTATCAATCTCCAGGATAGATCTTCAGTTCTCATGACCACAAAAGAGGATACTAAGACTCAGACAGGAGAAGACACGTGGCCAGGCACTGTGTCCCCCAGAGCCTATGATCTTACCACTAGGTTACAGTGCTTCCAGGTAGCACATGCTATGAAGTTTTTGCTTCAGAATGAACCAATAAAAAACACGAGGCCGGGAGCAGTGGCTCACGCCTGTAATCCCAGCACTCTGGGAGGCCGAGGTGGGTGGATCACCTGAGGTTAGGAGTTCAAGACCAGCCTGGCCAACATGGTGAAACCCTGTCTCTACCAAAAATACAAAAATTAGCTGGGCATGGTGGCGGGCACCTGTAATCTTAACTACTCAGGAGGCTCAGACAGGAGAATTGCTTGAACCTGGGAGGCAGAGGTTGCAGTGAGCTGAGATTGTGCCACTCCAGACTAGGCGACAAGAGCGAAACTCCATCTCAGAAAAAAAAAAAAAAACCACGGGCAAAATAGGTGTAAGCTATTAAAAACTGGGAGAAACACTAAGAGAACCTTAAGTGAACCACTAAAAATATGGAAAAGTTACTGAATTCATTAGCAAATTTACTCTAATTGTAGATTTTCATTGAGGGGTAGGTTATATTACTCATGATGAAGAAAAAATGCTCATTTTAAGTTTGTTAACACAAATACCATCAATATGGTTTATTGTGTTTAAATTTTCACTTATAGCAATTCAGTTAAAACTGCATATCATACAATTTTACTGCTTGCTAGTTAATGGCAAAGTAGTCATCCAAATACAAATGATAACAGATAATAAATATGATAAAAATAAAATGATTTTTATTTTTAAATCATTTTAAATATTTTATAAAAAATAAAAATGATAATAACAAATTGCGAATTTCTTTGATCATTATATAAAGGTGGCTATAGGATAGAATAGTAAAAGGACAAAGAAGGAATTGAAATCTAGCATCAGCTCAGTTATACATCAAGATAAAAGCAGTGGCCGAGAAGGGTGGCTCACGCCTGTAATGCCAGCACTTTGGGAGGCCGAGGTGGGAGGATCACTTGAGGTCAGGAGTTCGAGACAAGCCTGGCCAACATGGTGAAACCCTGTCTCTACAAAAATACAAAAATTAGCGGGGCGTGGTGGCGGGCACCTGTAGTCCCAGCTGCGTGGGAGACTGAGCCAGGAGAATCGCTTGAACCCAGGAGGCGGAGGCTGCAATGAGCTGAGATCGCACCACTGCAATGCAGAGACTCTGTCTCAAAAAAAAAAAAAAAAAAGATAAAAGTAGAGACAATAGGGGGATCTCAGCGAATACTGGATTTAACAAAGTAGATTAACAGAAACTATCAGTTAAAAAAATAATTTTTAATGAAATCCCCAAGATACAGAGCTTTGTAATAAATATGTAAATAAATTCCCAAATGTCCATGCTGGAAGTTTAAAAGAAATGTTAGCTGATAATTACAGAAATACAATTTTTCCTTAGCTTTACTGTAATCTAGAAACAAAGATTGTTTCTAATATTTAGACAGACACTACTAAGGACCTTACAATGAGAAACGTGTAAGAAAGTGTGGCACGGTTCACTGGCAGCCCTGGGCTAGGCTTGTCCATATCACCCCCATGATGAACGGTAACGCCATTGTGTAAATGCTCATGAACAAAGTATTACAGGAATTTTCCTATTTAGACATACCATATTTCCTTTCAAACAATTCTTCAACTTGTTTACGTAGATCAGTGATGCGAGCATTCCATTTCTCTGAAAATTGAGCAAAAGTTAATTCTCATTAAGAAGTCCCTACCATCGGGGCAGCACTAGGGTCTTGTGACGACCGAACATACAATGACATATTTTCTACATTTTTACATCCCAACTGTCCATATCATTCTACTGCTTTCCAAGAACTTTCCCCTTTTTTTGGTGGTTCTTAGAATTAGTAGGTTGGTGCAAAAGTAACTGTGGCTTTTGCCATTACTTTTAATAGTCTCATGGGAGACTATACGAGAAGTTTTAACATTTAGCACCTCTTTTTAGCCTTTTAATTTCTGAAAAGCAGGAGGGCAGAAAAGATCAATCAAATGAAACACGACAAAAGGGAGGCCACGATAAAGGTCTCCGGGGTCTTTTAGCAAACTTCCTAAAACATGTCTTAGTTGTGTGGAAATAAGCCTTTACGGATATATAGTTGCAACTTAAAATGCTAAAGAACAGGTCAAGTGCAGTGGCTCATGCCTGTAATCCCAGCACTTTGGGAGGCTGAGGCAGGCAGATCACCTGAGGTCAGGAGTTCGATTCCAGCCTGGCCAACATGGTGAAATCCCATCTCTACTAAAAATACAACAATTAGCTGGGCATGGTGGCATGCGCCTGTAATCTCAGCTACTCAGGAGGCTGAGGCAGAAGAATCACTTGAACCCGGGAGGCGGAGGTTGCTGTGAGCCGAGATCGTGCCACTGCACTCCAACCTGGGTGACAGAGCAAGACTCTGTCTCAAAAAAATAATAATAAAAATTAAAAATAAAGAATAAAAACATATTTAAAAAGTACAAAAATTCAATTCATATCCAATCATTGTGACTATGACACAGTAGAATATTAAAGTACTATTTTCAAGATGTATACAAGCTTAATGTTCCATTTATTCAAAATATGAATCATCAACATAATTTGCCGCTAATATCTCATTCAGTCCCTTGCTAGGATACATCATCCATTGAGAGCTCACAGATTAGCAGCCACAGTAACACGGAGCAAAAAAAAGAAAACCAAGAGATGAAATAGTTCTGAAATAAAGGTTTTAAAGCTAAGAGAAATAACTAAATTACTAAAGTCTTTAGCACTAATCTTGAGCTGACTAATTAACATCAGACAAGACAATGTCCTATGCTTTGGTAAATCCAAACTATGTTTAAACAATGTCTGTAATGTAATTTTCAAAATGCTCCTGGCTTTCCAAAGATGAGATTATGATGCAGTAATAGACGCTAAAGCATTTCCCCCCTGCAGAGTGTGTTGCAACATTTATCAGTCACACTGAGAATCCAGAAGATGAAGGAAAAGGTCACGTCGTTTGCTGAGAACTTACCGAAGTTGAACTCCCTCACTTTCCGCTTCCCAGCGTTGGCGGGTTCCGGGACTGGTGGCTGCGGTAGCTCATTGGCCTTTGGTCTCTTAGACGGTGGAGAATAATCATCATCTTGAAAAAGAAAATGGTCATTACTGGAAGAACCGTCTTAGAGTTACAGTCACCTCCTGGTCAATTCCCAACATTCAAAAGGTGAGCAGGGCTTTAAAGCTATTTTGAGTATCAATAATTATTTCTGTATTGTGAGCTTTAGCAGGCTTTTTCCTAGTTACATTTGAAATTTTATTTGTTTGGGATGTGTTCAAGTGAATACTGCTTTTTCCTCTGTCTTTCTTCATTATTTTTTAGTTTGCTTCATTTGAATTGTCATTATTGAATTGTCATTATAAATTTCCCCTTCTCAAATAACTTTCAAATTGCCAAGAACTATATTGTTTTAAGACTTTCAAGAAAAAACTTTTAATGAAGACAGCCACCTAAAGTTATAAGTAAAAGGGGATAAAATAAAGCTTAGATGGAAAAAGATATTTAAGCTTATACAAAATTTAAGCATGCATAAACAAGGGAAATTGGGTCAATCGCTTTTTTCTTTTTTTGAGACAGAGAATTGTTCTATTGCCCAGGCTGGAGTTCAGTGGTGCGATCTTGGCTCACTGCAACCTCTACCTCCTGGGCTCAAGCGATTCTCATGCCTCAGCCTCCGGAGTAGCTGGGATTACAGGCACCCGCCACCACGCCCGGCTAATTTTTGTATTTTTTTGGTAGCGATGGGGTTTCGCCATGTTGGCCAGGCTGGTCTTAAACTCCTGGCCTCAAGTGATCCACCCACCTCGGCCTCCCAGAGTGCTGGGATTACAGGTGTGAGCCACCGCGCCTGGCCTGTTCAAATACTTTTAACAAGTGCAAAATGTATGGGCTTAAAGAAATTTATGAAACAGATACTATTGATTCAGTCAGCAGAGAGGCTGTGTATAAAGGAGAAGTCAGCTATTCAAGCACAGCGCACAGCACACATGCTGTTGTGAGAGTTCCGTGCTCATTTCCTTGTGGATACACCAGGAACTCACTCTGCTGTGACCCTTCAGTACACCTCATGTTAGGATTAGAGACATCTGGGTCATATCAGCTGCCACTGTCATCTTCTAGTCCCTCAAAGTGTCAGGTAAAATGCTATTAATATTGCTGCTCAAACATCATCTATAAAATACTGAAAACATCATCTATAAAATACTGAAAACATCATTTTAAGAAATTCTTATTTAAAAACAAATGTGGTATGGTGAAGAAAATAATTATTGTGTTAAAGACAGTATCATAGGAAAAAAGATCACTTGAGTACAAGACACTATCTTTTTAGATGGGTATAATTGTTATTCTTATTTTACAGCTAAAGAAATGGGCTCAGAGGATGCTATTTGATTGGACTATGTTGTATCTCTGGAGAGCACAGCTGAGATCAGACTGTGTGTGTAACTCCACTAGACTACGAGGGTGCTTCTGATAAAGGTAAGAAATGCAAATTTGGCCTAATATACAATGTTGCCTGGGGCAGCACTGGGTTGCTTCTACAGACACTTCTGTGTTAATCAAGGGAAATCTTAAGGGAAGGTGAAAATGCTTCTAGAAGGCGACTGGACACCAACACCCTTGCTTGCTGCCTTTGGGCTCTTCCTCTAAGGCCAACAGTGACCTGAAATTATTGACTGGCTGGCAGTGCTAATCAACTGGAGAAAATGGTTCCAAGGTCAACAACATCAGACAAATTCATTTTAGGACCTATATATGTGCTTAGAAAGACAGAAGTGCTTTTGTAAAGGATACTATTTCAGAAAAACATAATCATAGTAACAACTAATGACGCTATAAAATGCTGATGTGTTGAATGCTACTTTAGAAAAACATGTTCAAATCTAGGAAAACATTTGTGATAGAAAACTATCTATCTATCTATCTATCTATCTATCTATCGGCAGGGTCTCATTCTATCTATCTATCTATCTATCTATCGGCAGGGTCTCATTCTATCTATCTATCTATCTATCTATCTATCTATCTATCTACCTATCGGCAGGGTCTCATTCTATCTATCTATCTATTGGCAGGGTCTCATTCTATCTATCTATCTATCTATCTATCTATCTATCTATCTATCTATTGGCAGGGTCTCATTCTATCTATCTATCTATCTATCTATCTATCTATCTATCTATCTATCTATCGGCAGGGTCTCATTCTATCGCCCAGGCTGGAGGGCAGTGGCATGATTATAGCTCACTGCAACCTCGAGCTCCTGGCCTCAAATGATTCTCCTGCTTCAGCCTCCCAAATAGCTAGGACCAACACACCTGGCTATTTTTCTTTTAATTTTTTGTAGGGACAGGGTCTCATTATGTTGCCCAGGCTGGTCTGAAACTCCTGGCCTCAAGTGATCCTTCTGCCTCAGCCTCCCAAAGTGCGGAGACTATAGGCATGAGCCACGGGACCAGGACAGAAAACAATTTTAAAATGACAACCTCCCTGTGAAATAAAACTTGACTGGCACCTGGGTTTGTATTACTGTAAGGATTAAAAATGGTCAAGACACCCCATAAATAGATTAAGGTTCCAACCTAAGTAGAAACAATCTGGAGAACAGAAGTATGTAAGTTTGGACCTCAATTCTGAAAATATACTTTTTAAAAAACCCAATTTTCCAACTCCCAAACAGATTTTAGAAACCTTAAGAGTATTTTTATGCTGGCTTCCAAAGGTTAAAACAAAATACACTCATTTCACCTATGAATACTGTCAAAGCATTATAAATGCTTAATATTACTATTTTTTTTTTTTACAAACATTAAGCAGTAACTTCTAAAATAAAAGTATTTCCCCTATAGGTTAAGGTCTCCTAAGTATCCTTGTAGATCATCATTTAAACTGACTATTCATTGAATGACATAAACTGAAAGCTGCTAGAGTAGAATGACATGAGAAAGGAAACATAGCTGTAGATGGAATGGAATGGACACCTGTGGAGCTCCATCCCATGAATCTCAGTCCAAATCCAAACTTCACAGCTGAGGCCCAGGGGAAGGGAAGACAGGCTTTCCTTACTGAAAAGACTTCACTTTTTCAGTCACGCAAACATTTTAGACCACAAAAGATTTAACAGCATAAATACATTTTATGAAGGTAACCCAATCGATCATAAACCAAAAAAAAAAAAAAAAAGAGAAAAAGGCAAATCTACTAGAGTGCTTTTTTAATATAGCAAAGACTGTAAAATATTGAAAATATCAGAGATATCACATTTTCCTCTTCACTGACAAATAATAAAGTTCAATCTGTTAAATGTGAACACACACAGAGATGAATGTAGTTACTTTATTTTTTGAGACAGGGTCTCCCTCCTTCACCCAGGCTGGAGCACCACTCACTGCAGCCTCGACTTCCCAGGATCAGGTGATCCTCCCACCTCAGCCTCACAAATAGCTGGGACTACAGGCCTGCACTACCATGCCCAGCTAACTTTTTTTTTTTTTTTTTTTTACTTTTATAGAGATGGGGGGGGGGGGTCTCCCTATGTTGTCCAGGCTGGTCTTGAACTCGTGGCCTCAAGCAATCCTCCTGCCTTGGCCTCCTAAAGTACTGGGATTATAGATGTGAGCCACTGCACCCAGCTGGACGTAGTTATTGATAAAATATCACACCACATATTCTATTTTAAAAACCCTGTTTCATAAACTTATTAACTAATCTTTGGGTGTTTTAAGTCATATGGAACATGGCATTCAGGCATCAGAACAGCTATAAACTTCACCACATCCTCAATTTTTTCTGCAATGAACTCTTTGTTGCAATTAATTGGTTTTGAGAAAGTAAGAAAAAATGGGTTTCTCGACCTAAATTCCTTTCCACAAAGGATCAAAATTACTTTTTACTCTGAAGCATAAAACATCAACTAAAGCTCTAGGGCCTGCCCTCACATAGTGGGCATTGCTCTTCCAATTATTCGCTGTTTCCAAAGTATAAACAACCATTTTTGTTTAACAAGACATACATTTCAGCATGCTTCAAATTCAAGCCCAAACTCTGTTTCCATAATCAAAATGTAAAGCCTTTAAAATACATTTTAAGATATTTTATTTTATGAGATGGAGTCTCACTCTGTCACCCAGGCTGGGAGTACAGTGACACGATCTTGGCTCACTGCAACCTCCACTTCCTGGGTTCAAGCAATTCTGCCTCAGCCTCCGGAGTAGCTGGGATTACAGGTGCCCACCACCACGCCCAGCTAATTTTTAAATTTTTAGTAGAGATGGAATTTCACCATGTTGGTCAGGCTGGTCTCGAACTCCTGACATCAGGTGATCCACCCACCTCGGTCTTCCAAAGTGCTGGGATTACCACCTGGCCTGGCCCATTTTAAGATATTTTAATATGCAAAAGCTGCTATTCACGAATTTACAATAGTTATGCTACCGACACTAACAAAAGCACTCTGCCAATACCTTCAAGTTGGCAACACCGTCCCTAACTCAAAATTCGTGTTTAGAAAACACCAACTTCCTTTTTGCAACATATTAACGAATACACCTACAGATAATACAGGCTTCAGAGCTAAAGCTGTTTATCACTGCATTCTGGCCAGTGAATCAATAAATAGACTATGTTACAATATCTTCTGATACTCTTAGCTTCAACATAATCAGACTGGTAATGTGTTATCATACAATCTGACATCTATTCAAAGTTAAAAAAAAATCAAAACCAGGTACTATATCTATTTCAAAACTGGAGCCATTAATTACCCTACACATTTCAAATAAATGGATTTATTCTTTCACCCATGGATACGACTTATAGCTCCTCTAAAACTCTTTACATAAACAATTGGGTATTCATTAAATGACTATTTGGCAGCAATAAAAAAAATTTAAAACAAAGTGTTCAAGTGCTAGCCTACGCAATTATGTCAATTTTAAAGTGCTGCAGAGACATTTAAGAAAACACAAGAATTAAACAATAAACAGCAAAGCCTGGTGGCTTTGTCTTCAAAATCTCCCCAGAATCAACCACTTATCTCCCCTGCCACCAACGTGCTCTAAAGCACCCTTCTCTGTGCCCTACATAATTCCAAGAGGCTCCCAAGCTAGTTTTCTGTCAAAACTATTGACTGCTCTAGGTCTTTTTTTTTCTCCCCCTTTTCTCAACATAGTCGCTATGTTTCCTACAAGTGAAGGACAGAAAGTGTCACTCCTATTTTCAAAACACACCTGAAGATTTGCTACTAAATTATTCACTACTAAATTCTTAGCACCACGGCCGGGCGTGGTGGCTCACGCCTGTAATCCTAGCACTTTGGGAGGCTGAGGCGGGAGAATCACCTGAGGTAAGGAGTTCAAGACCAGCCTGGCCAACATGGTGAAACCCCTGTCTATAGTAAAAATACAAATATTAGCCAGGCATGGTGGCGTGTGCCTGTAGTTCCAGCTACTCAGGAGGCTGAGGCAGGAGAATCACTTTAACCCAGGAGGTGGAGGCTGCAGTAAGCCAAGATCATGCCACTGTACTCCAGCCTGGGCAACAGAGAAAGACTCTGTCTTAAAAAAAAAAAAGGCTGGGCGCGGTGGCTCACGCCTGTAATCCCAGTTCTTTGGGAGGCCGAGGCGGGTGGATCACGAGGTTAGGAGTTCAAGATCAGCCTGGCCAAGATGGTAAAACCCCGTCTCTACCAAAAATACAAACACAAAATTAGCTGGGCGTGGTGGCAGGTGCCTGTAATCCCAGCTACTCAGGAGACTGAGGCAGAGAACTGCTTAAACCCGGGAGGCAAAGGATGCAGTGAGCTGAGATCGTGCGACTGCACTCCAGCCTGGGTGACAGAGTGAAACTCCATCTCAAAAAAAAAAAAAAAAAAAAAAAAAATTATTAGCAACTGGTACACACAATGTGCTCAGTATTTGCGGAGGGATTACATGAACATATGAATAGTATGGTCCTTAATTATATGCTGCAGTCAAGTATCTGCCACTATTTTAACATAAATTCCACAAAAAAGGGCTGGTAGGTAATCCAATTGCCCATCATAAACCCTTCTAAAATACCGAAACTCTAAAAATGTATTATTCAAATCTTAGTACATAATTCCTCTGAGACTCCTATTTTTACATAATATAATTGTGTATTCATTAAGTGTCTGATTTCGCAGCTATAAAAATAAAAAGCACAAAAGTTTTCCAACACTAACCTCCTCAATTACAGAGATCCTAAAAAACCTACAGTATGAGCTGCAGTAAGTGTGCCATGTGTGGTCATGTGAGTCAATTATATTTGAAATTATTTACATATACCTTTCAAAATATGAGAAATAAAAAAAGCCAAAGAGTTTGACTTAGGAAGACGTAAAATTCATCACAAAATGAATTTACTTAAAATCAATTTAAGGAAAGAACATCAGGTTAAGTAATGAACAGAGAGTTAGGCCACAGCACAAGGAACACAGGCAACAGGTAAGTGACTCGGGTTTGGGAAGCTAGGCCCTAAGAGAGAACTGCGCAAGAAAGAAACCTCCTTTACACCGTTCTTAGCACTCCCATGACAGCTAGACCTGAACAAGTCTGATAACATTTTCTCTGCACACATTAGAGAAAACATACCTGACAGCAATTCACCTTAACCCAGAAATGTAGTCACGGTGTTTACGAAAACTGAGGCATGCGGTCCTATTAGTCCAGGGCCGATTTCCCAAACCTAAGTCATGTATGTTTTAAATGTTTACCACCGACTCCAAGTACAAATAAAACGCCACAAATGGAAGCGCACAGCTCAGAGCGCACCAGCAGTGGGTAAGTAATGACCCCGTATCCACAAACACGTCCGCGTCAGTGTCAAATTAGCCACTTCAGAACTCTACATAATTGCAAATGAAGATATCGAGGTTAAAACACTGTGAAAAATCGGACAGACTTATTTGATAACAAAGTTCTGTGTTTTTTTTTTTCTATCAATGATTTGGGAAATGTGAAAAGATATAAAAGGAGAAAATTAAGTCGTCTCCAAGCAAGCAGGAATATCTCAGTTTATTTTTGTCCGTCTTCCTACCAAGCATGAGTATTTTCCAAAACAAAACTAAGATTATTCTCTAGATACACTTTTGCTTTTCAAGGTGCCTTGTTCTCAAGGCAGGAATTTTTTTTTTTTTCCACTGAACATTTTATATTAGAGATCTTTTTTCAGATTATTGGAAAACATTATCAGGATTTCAATGGCTATACATTTTTCTGTTATGAAGATATACCAAAATTTTATTTCCTAACTACGAGTATCTAAATAGTTCCTACCATTTGGAAGTAATCTTTCCAGAAAGAATATACGATACACATTATTAACCAGAGGTGTGCATGTAACTTCTCACTTGACCTTCCTTGTTAATACTGAGACAGTTATCTTTCTAAAAAAATTAGGAATTTAATGGTTGATGTAATTTCTATATAATATACATATTTTTTATATATACATACATAAAATGTGTGTGTGTATATGCACATATGACATAGAAAATGCTACCTTTTAAAAGGATTACTTTACTCAGACTGGGTATTTCACTGGTCTTCTGAAAAGAAAGGTCTACTAGCAAAATTCTGCTACTTAATCACAAATGTGAACATTAAATCAGGCTTATGGCACAATGTCTTAGTTTAAAAGAAATGAATGGCCAGGTGCGGTGGCTCATGCCTGTAATCCCGGCACTTTGGGAAGCCGAGGTGGGCGGATCACCTGAGGTCAGGAGTTCGAGACCAGCCTGACCAAGATGGAGAAACCCCATCTCTATTAAACATACAAAATTAGCCGAGCATGGCGGCGCATGCCTGTAATCCCAGCTACCCAGGAGGCTGAGGCAGGAGAATCGCTTGAACCTGCGAGGCGGAGGTTGTGGTGAGCTGAGATCGCGCCAATGCACTCCAGCCTGGGCAACAAGAGTGAAACTCCATCTCAAAAATAAATAAATAAACAAATAAATGAAAAGAAAAGAAATGAGATTTATTACTCCATCCAAAACAGTTAAAGTTTAAAAGGCTGACATAAGCTTCAGGTTCATGAGCCATTTATTTCTGGATTTTCGTAACCTCTCTTTAAAGGTCTTACACTATAAAAGCAAGTATTTACATTCTAAACCATTTTAATACAGACTCTACAGGAGAATGGCGTGAACCAGGGAGGCAGAGCTTGCAGTGAGCCGAGATCGCGCCACTGCACTCCAGCCTGGGCGACAGAGCCAGACTCCGTCTCAAAAAAAAAAAAAAAAAAAAAATACAGCTTCCATCTGCTTTAAGATTTGACAAATCAAAATGGTTATTAGTCCTACCTAAAAGCTTTATTTTTATAATTTTAATAACCTCCTATTAATATCACCATAGAAACGGCACAGCTGAGTAGTTGTAATATTTGTATGTTCTTAAATTTTTTTCCTGTTAATGAGGATTCTAACTAAAAACGAATTAAATTTCAACCATTAATGCTAGACTGTAAACAATGCAAAATGTTTTAGATTAGAAAAATTAATGAAAAAAGAAATCTGTATATTAAGTTAACACATGAAGTATGAAAAGATTTCTTGTATTAAGTGAAAGCTACTAATTGACTTATATTTTAGAAGCAATGAAGACAGACACGTTGAGTAGTCTGGAGTAGTCAAACACTAGAAATAACCAAGTGACATCAGTAGGCGACAGGTTATTAAGAGAGAAAGAGAGACAGACAGCAAACCAAGAAAGGTTACGCAGCAGCTAGAAAAAAAAACTAATAAAGTACCAAGATGTGCAGTTATGGGAGGGGAAGGCCTATGGAATATGTGATATTTTAAAATGTGCATTGTAATGTATGCTGAAAGCATCTGTGTATTTTTGCATCAAGATATGTACTGCAATTATTTCTCGAAGTAGACACAATAAGCTGACATATATCCCTCGGTATTGGGACTTGGGAGCAGAGTGAGGGTGAAGAAAACTTTCCACTGTACAATTTACTGTACCATTTTCACATTTTACCACAAGAAAGAAGTACTTTCAGGGGAAGAAACTTACACAAGTATTGCGACACATTAATTTTAATTTTTTTTTTTTTTTTTTGAGATGGAGTTTCACTCTGTCACCCAGGCTGTAGTGCAATAGCGTGAACTCAGCACGCTACAACCTCTGCCTCCAGGGTTCAAGCGATTCTCCTGCCTCAGCCTCCCAAGTAGCTGGGATTACAGGCGCCCGCCACCACGCCCAGCTAATTCTGTATTTTTAGTAGAGATGGGGGTTTCACTATGTTGGTCAGGCTGGTCTTGAACTCGTGACCTCAGGTGATCTGCCTACCTTGGCCTCCCAAAGTGCTGGGATTACAGGTGTGAGCCACCGTGCCCAGCTGTGAGACATTCATTTAAAAGGAAAAACGCAATGCTCATTTAATAATTATTAATATGAAGTGATAGTTAATAATTCTATTAGCTGAATTTTCAAATAATTCAGGATAAACTGGCTCAGCTGAGTTCGTGCTTATCTTTGGAGAAAAAAAAAAAACCCCAGGTTTGAAGCAATCTTAGCTATAGAGAGTATTGTAGAATATATTTGTAGCTATTGCTTCAAAACAGTTTTGAAAGATAAATTGTATGTCAGCCTCTAAGTAGTATTTGCAGGTCGTTGCAAGGGGCGGGGACTTGCTTTAAAAATTACTCACTAAACTATCAACACTTTCTCCTCCACTTTACTTAATTAGAAATTAGGGATTCCAGCTCCAAATAAGTCTTCTTCTATCACAACCCAATAGATTATAGAATCTGTTTTTGTGTGTATCAAGTCTGGTCATAATTTTCTTTTTCTCTTTTCAACTCCCACTGATAGCAAGGATAGCTTGGGCCACCCGTGGGCCAATGCTAATTCTCACGGCCTCATTCTGTCATCTAAAACTCCCAAAGCACTGGGGAGTGGGCTGCTTTGGCCACACAAACACATGTATTCGTCCCACAAGTCTCCTTTAAAAATGAATGAAATGCATATTTAGCAATGTGAATGTGACAAATATTTTTATGACCAGAAGTAAACTTTGGAATCAAGGCTTTTAGATAACTAACCTTCAATAGTCACCTCAACTTCAGGGTCCTCACTTGTTTCTGAAGGGACATGTTGAGTAGAATCTTGAAAAAAATAAAATTCTAAAATGACATTCATTATTAAGCATGTTTCCATATGTTCCAACATTTTACTGATTTGATACTCCAAAAGCAGCCTACTATAAAAATCCACTGGCATTTTCATTCATTTCATATTAATGAAATTAAAATTTGACCCTTTTCATTATAAATAGGGATAAAAGAAAACAAAAATTAGAAAAACTCTGGAAAAATTTAGATAATAACATGTTACCTGCAGAAATTGACTCAAAAAAATCCCATAGTCTTGGAGGAATGAGGATATGACAAAGTCACAATGAATTTCCTGCCACAGCTAGAAGATGCTTGGATAGAAACAAATGCTTTCTACTTTGGTTAGAATTTCTTCTCTCCTTTCAGAAACGTGAGGAGTGGTTTCTACTGTTCAATAAAACCACAACCCAGGCTTTGCAATGGAGACTTTCCTATCAAGAGACTGAGTGTCACAAGTGCACACAGGACTATATCCTCTGGCTTTGTATGCAACATATTTCAAAAATTACAAAGTTCATTCATATTTGTTCCTACACAAGACAAATGTACATCAGAATGTTAGTGCTAGAAGCTTAGAGAGTATTTTCATTAGTTCTCTTTCATTGTGCAAAGGTTGAGAGATTAATTGATTTGCCAAAGATTATGTTTACTTGTTAGTAAAGGAATAAAGGCCAGAACCCAGATTCGATTCAACTTTGTTAACACTGGAATATGACAGTAATAATGTCCTAAAAACGCAGTCTTCGAGGTGCAGTACCTGCCGACGGGGCTGCAAGGCAGTGAGCCATCGGTACTGCCCGATGAGCCCGCGTACTGCGCGTGATCTATTACCTAGGTCTTGTTGTTCTAAATCCCGCCTATTCAAAGCTGAAAACTCTGTCACAGAGAAGATACCCACCTCCACACAGTAAAGCATACAACATTCACCCACACAATCTTCTATAAAAAGGGCTGACAGGGAAATGTAACCAACGGTTTACAATGAGCATTATCAGTATTTTTGAGAGAAATGTATTCCAGGGAGAAACCCTAATTCTCTAACTGAATTTGGAGAAACCAGCCTATACTGGGGGACTTTTAAGATTGCCTTTCCCTCAAAGAAGGTAAAAGATCAAACAAAAGTTTTTTTTAATTAAAATAAAAATGTAAATACAATGGAATATAAGCAGTTACACAATAGACTCCTCTTTTCTAGAAAAATAAGGGATAACATGACCAATTTATGAGAGAAATAATTCTAAAACAAGATTCAGTTACCTTACCAGTCATTTTCCTTGGGAGAAATCTACAAAAATTTGTGTGGAACCGTTTAAACCCCTTGGAAATAAGAAGCCACCCTACATGATAAGTTGAACTCAGGATTCTAAACAAAAAGAACTGTACCTCAGTCAGGCGTTCAATTCTAAAACCAAAGCTGTAGAGCTGGTAAACTGACAAAGTCATTTATGGAGTAGTTGTGAGTATAAAATAAAGGGAGAAACTCTCTCCTGTATAAATTTTATGTAGACTATATTCCTACCCTACCAAGAGACTAGAAGTATTAAAAAGTACATTTGAAAATAAAATATGAATGGAGCTAGTAATTTTCATTCTGAAACACTGAAGCTATTCTTCCTTAAAAGATCTTTAACATGGCACAAGAAAGCCAGGACAAAAAAAAAAGTAGCATTTTGCATCATGTAAGAGCTTTACTTACCACTTAGTTTCATTCCCATAGGCTTTATTAATCAGTATGGTCAAAGAAGAATATTACATCTTAGAACTTAAAAAAAATAATAATAACCTGTTGGCTAGGAAGGCATACCAAAGGAATCACCTTTTATTTCCAAATGAGGTGTTTTAAGGATAATAGAATCTATAAAATAGAATAAACATACAACAAATAGTGGAAAATATGCAATCTCTTTTTCTCCTAACCTTCTGCTGGTACTTCCATTTCTGTGCCTTCATTGCCCTCTGAAGAATGATGGCTTCCTAAAAAGAAAATAAACAACATATAATAAACCAATAAAAACTGACATTGAAAGATGAAAGAGAATCTAGGTAACAATGCAAACAATGTAAGACATAATAAACATATGCAAAATGATTGTCTAACTCTTTAGCAATTGAGTCGAACAATGTTTTCTAATTCAGAAAAGAATACAACGCTTCTATTTGGAAGCTAAAAAAATTATTTGAAAACACAAATACAGAGTAGACCTAAGTAGGTTTGGGGATTTAATATTAACTATAACTACATGATAAAATTACTAGATATTGGAATCTGAGGAAGCAGAATTATGCTTCAAGTACCATGCTCATCTGTCAATGACACACATACACAAACAGATCAGAGTAAATGCTTGCTGTGATCAGACACTTAATTAACTCTCTATAAATAAGCTCAGGGTTTGCTGTAGAATGTTTCATGCTTTCCTTTTTCACTATGGTGAAAGCCATGGAAACTCAATCCCCATAATTTCATCAAAGTTGTACTTAAAGGAAATTCGTAAGTTAAAATTTAAGATACTACCTTTAGTTTCAAAAGCATTTTAAGTCAGGTAATATAATCTGCCTGCTTCTAAAAACTGGAACATAAAGCAATGATCAGTTAGGCAGTCACAAGGTGAACAGGCTCATCCTACTAGAGCAGAAGTTTTACTCATAAAAAGGAAAGGAAGAATCTAAGACATCAGAGAGCCACTTAGGATTAAGAACGCAAGCTGCCCCCTAATTTGTATCCTCTGTCCTTAAAGATCTGAGCTACTAACATGGAAAAGATTGAAAAACACTGCCTTTAAGTACCAAAAAAAACATATTACCTATCAGTAAGACTACACCGCTTGAGGGGAAAGGAAGCAGATGTTCATCTCTTTTGTCTTATCTATTGAGAACTAAATTCAGAAGCTATACTAAAAGTAAGATATGTTATAAATGTATTTTATCTTGATTTTTAAAAAGTAATGCTTACAGTCTGAAAAACTGTCATTTGGTGGCTAATATCCTTGAATTAAAAGTCCCATACTGAGGTCACATCTTTTTGGTTCTCAGTATCTAGCTTTAGCATGTCACAATTATCTGGGGATTCTTTTCCACTTACTTTATATTGTGAAAACTCACCTGAACTCAAAACTCTAGGTAAATCTACAAACCTAAACCTATGAGTCACTCTTTAATTCATTTTTAAAATATGCTTTCTCTACACACTTCCTTTCTCTTTTTTTAATCTTAATATTTGAATTTATGGAGCATTAAGTTATTTGACTATAAAAGTCAAAGAAAAAAGAGATGTGAGGTCAAAGGAATGAGAGTGAAATGATGAGGCCAGTAGGTAAAAAGTAAAATTTCTGCAAAGAATAACAGTTAAGATGATTGTTCATGTAAGCAGTAATTCTGTATGTCTTTTAAAATCTGAAATAAACAATTACATTTACATTATATGCTAAGCCTAAAGAAAATACATCTTATGCACTCAAAGCCAGAATAGATAGAAGTAAATGCCATTATTAATAGCCTATGAGTATCAAGTTTGGGAACACTGTAAAAAATTGCCAAAAAGGCAATCAATTCGAAACTTACAGATTAACAAGTGCTATTTCAGAATTCTTCTAAATACTAAGTATCAACCTGACCTTATCAATATTCGCATCACTAACCAATACAACAGTAACCTGGCTTCTGACTGTTCTGAGATAAGGTATAAATGTGTACTTTACCTTCAATAGGAAAGTGTGTCATGTACCCATTTCGAGATTCATTACTAGATTCACAAAAGGGAAAATTGATTTTGAAAAATTGTTGCTTGTGAAGTTCATTTATATGTTAAAAAAAGGCCAATACATTTTTTTCCTTTTCCATTAGAAAAGTAATACTATACTTATAAATATTAAAACACAGTCTGTGCAATATAAAGAAACATTAAACATGAGCAGTATGTGGGAGAATGGAAGTGAAAAGATTATACCTTGCAAAGGCTTCGATAGGGGCTGTTTTTCATCAACATCATCAGTTTCAGAAGGGCCTGCTTTGGGATACAAAGATAATACTTCAAAAGTAATCCCCCCCCAAAAAAATGTGGGGTGACTTTAGTCAACAAATTTGGGTGAGATACATGGAATGGCCTTTTTATAAATAAAAAAAAAAAATTTTAAAAAAAGACTGACAAGATGAGCAATGTCAACTTATGGTCTTGGTGAATGGAAAAATGTAATCAGGTGAATTCATATGTAAACAGTCAAAAGAAATTTTGAAGATGACTGGACATATGGATTGAATGGGAATGGTGTGTCTAAAATGGAAGATGTGGGTTTTTAAAAACAGTACAATGTTCATAACAGTAAACTGTAACTTTTACTTCATACAGATTACAAATGCAGGTTTATCTCACAGGTGTATTTGTTTCTTCTTTGGCAAATATTTGCTTACTCTTTTGTCATACTGAAGAAAAATGCAGAACCAAATGTTATATACCTTCCTTAGAATCTCTAAAATAACGTAAACCATCTCCTTGAATCTCTACTGAAATAGAAATGTGACAAACTAACAGCTATTAATTCATTCTCTCTTTCTTCCAGCACCGCGGGCACTTTTTCTAATAAGGTTCTTTCCAAAACACAGAAAGTACTCTGAGTTAAATTCAACTTCACAAACTGCTATATTATGACAACACATTTACATGTAATCATCAAACTTTTTAATGATTAAAATAATAACAGTTTTAAAATAGAAAACAAAACATTGTGTTTTCAATGGCTATTTAATGTAAAACACATTTTGGCATTAATATGACCACAATTCAGTTAACTATCTCTGAAGAGAATTGGGAAAACATCCTAAGTCGTTTGAAAGGCTTCATTCTCTAAAAGCCTAAGAAATTTCACAAAGATGCACCACACTACACATTACAGGCAAAGGACACATCAGAGAAAAAAATCAATTGCATGAGAAATAAAGAAATAGTTTCTATTTGGAATCTCAAAGAAGAGCAAGTCTTTGAATGCAGACTCCTAAATTCAAATGCTAGATCCACTGCTTCCTAGTCTTCTGACTCTTGAGTAAAATATACAGAGCTCATGAAAAGGAAGATGTGCTATTTACAGGATTTAAAAATGCAACCTAGTGAAGGCTACTAATTGACCTCTAAGTAATGCTTTAGTTGCTCTTCACAAGTTTAACTATGTGGCACTCTCAATATTCTGGTCTAAATATTTTTAATGAGGCCCTCATTAAGTCAATTACAAGCATGTTTCCTAGGATTCCCACTGTGTATGTTTTCTATTAATAATTTAATTTCAGTATGTTCAGAGAATTTATTAAGACTAACTGTGAACAAGCATACAGTCAATTTTTATAAATGATTCATGCTTTGTAAATAAACTTATTTCTTGGGTACACAGTTTTCTATAGTTAGCTTACATATATTAACTGTAGTGAAAATATTCTATTTAGCATATAAATGTTAAAAGAGTATTCATCAGCTAGACGTATATCATTGGTTAAAATCTCCCACATGACTGTACATATCTATAGAGACTTATAATTTGTAAATAATTTTTACTTTTACTTTGAGGATACATTGTTAGGCACATACAAACTAATGGTTGTTATATCAACTTAGTGACCAATTCCTTTAAATATGACATAGTCTTATTCTACCCTGCTACTACTGTTTTTGGCTTCCAATATTGCTAAACTATATTTTTTTTAGTTGGTATTTACTCAGCATACCTTCATGTATCACTATACTTTCAAATTATTCTAATGTCCCATATTTGAATTTTATTCACCCTAAAAATAGTACTTGATTTTATTCACCCTAAAACATACTTAACCTCCACCTCTCAAATGCTTGAGGTGCCTATCACTCATTGAGAAAACCAACACATTCCCAACACTCACATTTGAATGCCACTATTTTACAGGAGCACTGAGGTGCACAGAGAAATATATCCAAGCCTATTTTGGAATACAAAAGGTTTTAGAAGAAAACATCAATGTCTTTATGTAGAAGAACGAAAAAACGAACTGTATTATAATCACACAGTGTAACTACCATGATGACATGATTAAATCTACTTGTGACAAAACGAGAAATCCCAGCTGAGGCAGAGAATTGCTTGAACCTGGCAAGCGGAGGTTGCAGTGAGCCGAGATCGCACCACCGCACTCCAGCTTGGGCGACAGAGCAAAAATCCATCCCCACCCCCACGCAAAAAAAAAAAAAAAAAAAAAAAGATAAATCTTGAGAACTTAAATTGAGTGACAGGCTATACTCAACAACACATACAGTGTACCACTGTGTAAGCTTCACTCAGGAAGTGGCATATATAAAACAATATATATGACATGACACACACACACACACACACACACACACTCACTCCTGGGAGAATATTTACGTAGTAAAGCACATCACCATCAGGAAGGACAATTCTCAGTTTTCAAGATCATGGTTAACTTAAGAATAGAGAGAGAAGTGGGGATTTGGGAGAGCCCAAAGAAGGGCTTCAATGAAATAGTTACACGTTGTTTCTTGGAGGGAGGAGAGAAGAGACGAATACTATGGTTCGCTAAACCTGGGCACACTGATACTATGCTTTTAAGTTTTAAATATTTCATTTTAAAAAAGCGTGTTAGCCCCTGTAATCCCAGTACTTTGGGAGGCCAAGGCGGGTGGATCACCTGAGGTCAGGAGCTCGAGACCAGCCTGGCCAACATGGTGAAACCCCGTGTCTACTAAAAAACACAAAAATTAGCCAGGTACACACCTGCAATCCCAGCTATTCGGGAGGCTGAGGCAGGAGAATCACCTCAACCCGGGAAGTGGAGATTGCAGTAAGCCAAGATCGCGCCACTGAACTCCAGCCTGGGCAACAGAGTGAGACTCTGTCTCAAAAAAAAAAGAGAGAAATGAAGGCCTTTGTCCACACAAAAGCCTGTACAATGTTCATAGTACCTCTATTTGTAATGGCCCCAAACTGGAAGAACCCAAATGGCTATCAACAGACAAAGAGATGAATAAATTTTGACTCAGGCATACAATAGAATACAAATCAACAATCAAATGGAATCTACTACTGATACATGCAACGCTGTGGATGAATTTCAAAACAATCATTTGAAATGAAAGAAGCCACACTGCTCCCCGACCCATGAAAATAGTCCACGTTTTATTATTTCATTCATAAGACTTTATAGAAAATGCAAACTAACCTAAAACAGAAAACAGATCCGTGTTGCCTGAATACTGGGCAGGGCAATGAATGACAACGGGACACAGGAAACTTTTGGGGTTATAGATATTTCATTATCTTGGATGCAATGAAGATGGTGTATTAGATATGTACGTGGCAAAGCTAACCAGATTTTTTACTTTAAGTGTTTAATATACTATAATTATGCAGTGAGAAAAAATTAAGCTGACGATATCTGCACTTGCCTAATAGGTTTGTTTTATTTTGCAACACTAGAACCTGGGATTGAATTCTAAATTGTGCCACAACTTTTGCTCATCCTTTTAAGAACACAAATGGCTATTTTACATATCCCCTCTGGATTGTCTGAATTGATCTTATAGCCCCATTTTTAAAATGTTTTATCCCTGGGACTGAATTACAAATATATATGTCGATCAAGAACTGATCAATAAAATACTATTTAAGAAATTAAAGCAATTGATGAGCAAATTTTAATTTTAGCCACACACAATTTTTAGAAAGAAAAATTGCATTAACTCGAATTACCTTGAATGTTATATTGATAATAATCAGGATCTTCTGATTCTTCCTTTACTGTCACAGCTGCCATTTCCAGGGAAATGCCTAGAAAAGCAAATGCAATATGATTGCATGTCAGAACTTTCAGCTAGATTGTGTAGGGAAATCCTCTCTGCCCTCTCTATAAATACAGCAATGCATATTTATTTTAAGTAAAGACTTTAAGTCTTTGAAAAGACAAAAGTTTGCTAGGTAGCAGAAGGTAAAAATCACCCATAATCCCAGCCAATGCAAAGTTTTAACCATTTATTAATATTCTGCAATTATGTGCTGCTCTTTTCTCCAGCGAATTCTTATCTTTAGAATTAAAGAAAATTTTACCACACTCTCTTTTCACTTAATATTAAAAATACTTTTATAAACCATTGAAACACACTTATAAACATCAGTTTTAATAACTCAGTATTCCAAAGGAGAGATAGCATAATGGTTAACAATTTCAATAATGAGATACATTGGTTTTTTTTCACCGAATACATCCCTTTTATTACAGGGATTTGTGTAAGGGTACAAACCACACCTTTCTGCATAAAGCTTTGCCCACAATTAGGACAGATGATTTGAAGCAGACTTTTGTGGCCAAATACAAAAGAGTACATGTTGTGTAATTCCACTCATATGAAGGTCAAAATAGGCAAAAGCAATCGATGTTATTAAAAAGTTGACTTTGGGAAGGGCCGAGATTGTGCCACTGCACTCCAGCCTGGGTGACACGGCGAGACTCCCTCTCAAAAAAAAAGAAAAAGAAATGAACAATGCATGGGTGCACATACACATTTCAAGCTGAGATATTCAACCATAGTCATACCAACCCTAAGACGAACGAAATCGTGAGCTCTGACTTGGGCAACTTTGTAAAGAATATTTTCAACTCTAGAGAAAGAGCTCAAAGAGAGTTATTAAATTGATACACAAAGGGTATGCATCCCTGAAGCAACAAGCAAACAAAGGAATTACTTCATTGCCTTCAATCACCAAGGGGAAAGTGTTTTGCTGCTACATAGTGGTGGCAGAGGACACTGCATCTGAGACCTTTGCAACTCTCTGGGCTAACTTAGCACTTTCATGTCCATCAGTAAAAGTTAATAGAAAATTACAGCTAACAGCCAGGTACAGCGGCTCATGCCTGTAATCCCAGCACTTTGGGAGGTCCAGGCGGGCGAATCAACTGAGGTCAGGAGTTCGAGACCAGCCTGGCCAACATGGTGAAACCTCATCTCTACTAAAAATACAAAAATTAGCCGGGAGTGGTGGCATGCACCTGTAGTCCCAGCTACCCGAGAGGCTGAGGCACAAAGATCACCTGAACCCAAGAGGTGGAGGTTGCAGTGAGCGGAGATGGTACTACTACACTCCAGCCCGGGCGACACAGCAAGACTCTGTCTCAAAAAAAAAAAAAGAAAGAAAGAAAATCACAGCATTACAGCTAACAAAAAAGGCAGATCCACTGGGGATTCAGACCCTTCAGGAATAAAAATTTGGGTCACTCCAATTGGCTAAAGAACCTTACACATACTGGCTGGGTGCAGAGGCTAATGCCTGTAATCCCAGCACTTTGGGAGGCTGAGGCGGATGATTACCTGAGGTCAGGAGTTCAAGACCAGCCTGGTCAACATGGTTAAACCCCATCTCTACTAAAATAAATAAATGAATAATACAAAAATTGGCTGGGTGGCACGCGTCTGTAATCCCAGCTGCTCGGGAGGCTGAGGTGGGAGAATCGCTTGAATCTGAGACACGGAGGTTATGGTGAGCCGAGATCGCACGACTGCACTCCAGTCTGGACGACAGAGTGAGACCTTGTCTCAAAAAATATAAATAAATAAAAATAAAAAGGTAAATCCAAAAAGAAGTCTGGTAAGCTGTAGAAACGTAGACTGTGGCTACTATGCCTATTCTCTTCCTTGTCTGTTACAAATGTGTTTGTGTGAAGATTATGTGCTTGCATATACTAACTATTCTCTTCTGTGTGGTAGTATTTTGCAATAGTTTGGCTGGAGGTTTCCTTTCCATTTGTCCATTAGACTAGAGATTACTCAAATAGGTTTGGACTGCATTTAAAGAGCAGGTAATATAGCTCGCGACTGGATTTTCAGTCAGTCTCCCAGAGATGGGTGTGACTGCTGGAACACTGTGTCTCCCCATTTTGAGGAGAGGGTAAAAGTGGATTTCTTTGTAGGAAGTAAAGTTGCATCTCTTTAGACGGAACAGTTGTCTCGTTGTTGTAGAGAAGGTCAAATGTGCAGGGAAGGGTGTGTATATATGCTGAGCAGCCAAAGAGAACAGCCTGGGCCACCCACAAAACTGAGGTCTCTCAGTTGCAAACCCATCCTCTCAGTTTCTGCTGAAGTTTGAGCTCTGCACAGCAGCTGGCTCCGTGTGAGTCTCTGCCACAAGGATACACTACAGAGAGAAAGGCTAGAGGAGGAGAAGAGATCTGGGCCTTCGTTTTGACTTCTTGTCTGCATTGTCATCCCAAAAAGGTCACTCCTTGGTACCCTCGTTCAGCCTGGCCAAAGCAGGCCCTCCCATCACAACAGCTGCGCCCGGTTGGCAATGTCTCCAACACTACCAGAAGCAGCCTCCCCAAGCCCCTCAGCCACCAGCACCAGCCAAACACTACCCCACCTCAGAAGTCAGATGGAAAGCTGATGGGGTGGCAGCCACTGCCTAGAATTGTTCCTTAAAGAAAACCTTAGTATTCTCCTTTAAGTTACAAAGTTAACAACTTTATAACTAGTTAATAATCTTTTTTTTTTTTGAGATGGAGTTTCACTCTTGTTGCCCAGGCTGGAGTGCAATGGCACGATCTTGACTCAATGCAACCTCCACCTCCTGAGTTCAAACGATTCTCCTCCCTCAGCCTCTTCAGTAGCTGGGATTACAGGCGCCCACCACCACACCCAGCTAATTTTTTTTCTATTTTTAGTAGAGACTGGGTTTCACCATGTTGGCCAGGCCGGTCTCCAACTCCTGACCTCAGGTGATCCACTCACCTCAGCCCCCCAAAGTGCTGGGATTACAGGCATGAGCCACCGCACCCGGCCAACAATCTTTATATTAAATTGTCTCTGTTCCAATAACTGATATGGTTTCTGTCTCCTGACTGCACCCTGCCTATAAATGTAAATCTTATTTGCAGGATAAATTAAGAATACAAAGATGCAAAGTGTAAAAGAGAAAAAAAGAAAACCTATAATGATGCTGATGTGTAATAAAGACAGTTGAAAGAATTCGATTAAACACATGGGGTTTCTCAATTCAGCATGTTTCTTTTTAGAAGCAAACTAAATATTCAGGAGATGAATATATGAATTAAGAGGAAACATTTGCAAAATGATGATTTTTTTTTGGCACAATCTACTGAAAACCACACAAAAATTTGAGATTTCCTATGGAGTGAAAATAAAGAAAAAAGAAAAACCTTCTGTAAAACCAGCAAACAGTGTAAAAGACTCAAATACCTTTTCCAAAAAAGGATAATTCAACACTTTCTTGCAGCTCTCCCAAAATACACTTACATACATAAAAGCTCTCATTCACATGCACGCACACACACGTTAACGCGGCCCTACCCTCCTCCCCAACAACTCATTAGAGATGCCCTTAGATGGGGTCAAGCGGGGCAGGCGGCTGCCCAGGAAGCATGGCAGAATGAGAAGGCTGACGAAGGGCTGGGGAAGGGGCTGGGGAAGCTGCCGAGGGCCTGGGCAGACAGAGGGAGATGAGGGGGCAGGCAGGGCGGTGACAGCCCACTAAGGAGTGTCCCATGTGAATAAGGGGCACAGGGCCAAGCAGCGGGAGGCTTGACGGTGGCACTAGGACACAGGATAACACTGGGGAAATGATGAAATACATACATATGCTGAGAACATCTGGGTGCCATGGTTCTAGGACAGAACAGAATTATAAACAGGGGGCCGGGCGCGGTGGCTCATGCCTGTAATCCTAGGACTTTGGGAGGCTGAGGCAGGCGGATCACTTGAGGTCAGGAGTTCAAGATCAGCCTGGCCAACCTGGCGAAACCCCGTCGCTACTAAAAATACAAAAATTAGTCGGGCATGATGGTGCATGCCTGTAATCCCAGCTACTCGGGAGGCTGAGGTGGGAGAATCGCTTGAACCCAGAGGCAGAGGTTGCAGTGAGCTGAGGTCGCACCACTACACTTCAGTCTGGGTGACAAAGCAAAACTCCATCTCAAAAAATAAATAAATAAATAAGGAATTAAATAGCAATTTTATTTGAGAATTGAAAATGGTCTCCTTGGAGAGTGGAAAACAGGAGTGCAGAGGGAAGGAGGAGAGGAAGGGGGCATTCTATTGATTTTTGTAAAAAGCACTACAGAACAGTTGACCTCTTACATTATATGTCTGTACAACTGGAAAAAAAATACATTTTATCTACAAACATGTAACTGGCAAAAAACTCTGCCTACCACTTACTGAGCAAATTACCTTTCTGGGTCTTAATGTGATAACATTAACAAATAGTGTCACAGTTGTAATACATTAGTAGTGACTGCCTCTTTCTTATCAAAACAAAACAATAATTGAGTCAAACTATAACCTTCTACACTAAAGAAAAGTCTTCCTTAATTTCACCATTGATTCTAAAAGTGCTAGTACGTACCAGAATCTTCTGTGGGTTCAGTTTTCACTTTGATGGGGCCACAACTGCAAGGAGAAGAAAGCCCTGATCAAGCCACGCGCTGGTGACAGCCATTCCCACAGCATTCAAAGTCTCTGGGTCTCAAAGTGTAAGATCCCTCCCTTGACCAAGGTGGGTGCAAACCTGACTCAGCTTAAAACTGACGTATTTATTTATTGCATAAATAAGAGTTATTGGGCCGGGCACAGTGGCTCACGCCTGTAATCCCAACACATTGGGAGGCTGAGGCGGGCAGATGACGAGGTCAGGAGTTCAAGACCAGCCTGGCCAATATGGTGAAACCTCATCTCTACTAAAAATATAAAAATTAGCCAGGCGTGGTGGCGCTCACCTGAATCACTTGAACCCGGGAGGCGGAGGTTGCAGTGGGCTGAGATAATGCCACTGAACTCCAGCCTGAGCGACAGAGGGAGATTCTGTCTCCAAAAAAAAAAGAGTTATCAACTAAACTTAGTACTTTAATTTCTATCTATCTTTTGGGGAAAAAAGTACAATAAAATACTACAGAGTAGCATATTAAGACTTATCGGGCCAGGCGTGGTGCCTCATGCCTGTAATTCCAGCACTTTGGGAGGCCGAGGCGGGTGGATCACCCGGGGTCAGGAGTTCGAGACTAGCCTGGCCAACATGGTGAAACCCCATCTCTACTAAAAATACAAAAAAATTAGCCGGGTATGGTGGCACATGACTGTAGTCCCTGCTATTTGGGGGCTGAGGCAGGAGAATCGCTTGAACCCGGCGGGGGGGTCGGAGGTTGCAGTGAGCCGAGATCGTGCCACTTCACTCTAGCCTGAGCAAAAAGAGCAAAACTCCATCTCAAAAATAAAAAAAAAAAAAGAGTTATCAACTGAACTTAGTACTTTAATTTCTATCTATCTTTTGGGGAAAACAGTACAATAAAATACTACAGAATAGCATATTAACTTCCAAATACCACCCTAAGGCCAATTCACAGTGTGACGGCCAATTCACAGTGTGACGAATGCCCCCAGCTTTTCCCAGGAACTCTACTATTCAGAAATACCAAGTCAAAGAGGGCATGTTCACAAGATCCCCAAATGATATCCTTGCCTATTAAACTTTAAGATGTGTGACATAAGGCCTTTTTAATATTCTGATATCTCAATTATCTAACAACTAAAACTTTTTGAGGTGTGGGAGTTAAACAGCAGTAATGAAATTAGGTTTTACCTTCCACCTGGAGATAGTATTGACCTGTCAGCATCTGTTACCATCACACGACCACCTACGTACAAAAAAAAATTGGAGTTAGTTTTTCAACATTTCAAATATTATGTCTAAAGGCTTTAAATATAGAATGAGTGGGGTAGAACTAGGCTTTGCAGCTCGGATCACACCAGAATAAACACTGCTTTTCATCCCTTCAACCAACCACACCCTCCTTGAATGAAAAAGCTCTTATTTTCATCAATGAGAGAAATGCAGAAACATACCATTTGTCTACTAAGATGGAATATGGAGAATATGACTCTGCTGACGTATAAACGATGAAACAGATTTTTTTTTTTTTTTAGAAACAGGGTTTTACTCTGTTGCCCAGGCTGGTGTGCAGTGGCATGATCACAGCTCACTGCAGCCTCCAACTCTCAAGGATCAAGCAATCCTCCTACCTCAGCCTCCTGAGTAGCTGGGACTACAGAGGCATGCATTACCACTCCCAGCTAACTGTTTTCTATTTTTTGTAGAAATTGGATCTTGCAATGTTGCCCAGGCTGGTCTCGAACTCCTGGCCTCAAAGGAGACTCCCACTCTGGTCTCCCAAAGTGCTGAGATGAGGCTGGGCGGGGTGGCTCACACCTGTAATCCCAGCACTTTGGGAGTCTGAGATGGGTAGATTGCTTGAGGTCAGGGGTTCGAGACCAGCCTGGCCAACATGGTGAAATCACATCTCTACTAAAAAATATAAAAATTAGCCGGGTGTGGTGGTGGGTGCCTGTAATCCCAGTTACTCGGAAGGCTGAGGCAGGAGATTTTCTTGAACCCGGGAGGCGAAGGTTGTAGTGAGCCGAGATCATGCCACTGCACTCCAGCCTGGGTGACAGAGCAAGACTCCATCTCAAAATAAATAAGTAAATAAAAATAATAATTAAAAAAACTTTGAAGTCTGAAATTTAACATAGACATGATAAATATTTCTCCATCTTAGAAGAGATTTACACAAAAATCCTACCACTAACATCATACTTCATGGTCAAAGACGGAGGAATGCTTCCCTACTAATATCACAAGGTGATGTGTGCTATCGCCAATGCTGTTCGGCATTTATATGCTAGCCAGAGCAACAAGAATAAGAAATAAGAGGCACTTAAAGATTGCAAAGGAAGTGGTAAATGGTCTTGATTCTCACACAACATGGTCTCCTACATAGAAAGCCCAGAAATAAACAAAGAGTCAAATGACTTTCAACAAAGATGACAAGGATATCTTGAGGGAAAGGACAGTCTTTTCAGCAAATTGTCCTGGAATCATTGGATATCCACGTGCAAAAAGATGAACTTATACCTTTACCTTGTACAACATACAAAAATGACCTCAAAATGAACCATAGATCTAAATGTAAGAGTTAAAGCTATAAGACTTGTGGAAGAAAACACAAAAGTCATATCTTCATGCCTTTGGGTTTACGCAATGGTTTCTTAAATATGAAGTCAAAAGCATAAGTGAGGGCCGGGCGCAGTGGCTCACACCTGTAATCCCAGAACTCTGGGAGGCCAAGGCGGGTGGATAACCTGAGGTCTGGAGTTTGAGACCAGCCTGACCAATATGGTGAAACCCCGTCTCCACTAAAAATACTAAAGTTATCTGGGCGTGGTGGCGGGCACCTGTAGTCCCAGCTACTTGGGAGGCTGAGACAGGAGAATTGCTTGAACCCGGGAGGCAGAGGTTGCAGTGAGCTGAGATCATGCCACTGCACTTCAGCCTGGGTGATACAGCGAGACTCTGTCTCAAAAAAAAAAGCATAAGTATCAAAAGAATAAACTGATTTTTATCAAAATTTAAAACGTTTGTGCCTCAAAGGATACTACCAAGCAAGTGAAAAAGACAAGTTATACAATAAGAATAATGTAGATTTATTAGAATTGGAGAAAATATTCCCAAATCCTGTACTCCAGCCTGGATAACAGAGTGATACCATTGCAAAAAGAAAAAAAAAATTTTTTTTAACAAATCATCCATTAGAGACTTATATCAAGACTATATAAAAAACTCTTAAGACTCAATAATAAAAAGACAAACCCAATTTTTAAATGGGAAAAGGACCTAAATAGATATTTCTCCAAAAAATATGTATGGATGACCAATAAGCACAATGGAAGATAACACAAGCCTGTAATCCCAGCACTTTGGGAGGCCGACGCAGGCGGATCACTTGAGCTCAGGAGTTCCAGACCAGCCTGGCCAACACGGCAAAAGCTTGTCTCTACCAAAAAAGGTTCAGAAATGAGCTGGGTATGGTGGCACACGCCTGTAGTCCTAGCTACTGAGAAGCTGAGGCATCAGGATTGCTTGAGCCTGGGAGGTTGAGGCTGCACTAAGCTGAGATGTCGCCACTACACTCCAGCCTGGGTGACAGAGTGAGACCCTGTCTCAAAAAAAAGAAAAGTAAAAACACAACATCAACAATCAGTAGAGAAATTTTAAAAAATCAAACAAAAATTAGATACCACTTCACATCTATTACAATGGCTAAAATCAAGAAAGTAAGTTGGCAGCAATGTGGGGGTAACCCTCCTATCCTGCTGCGAGAATATAACATGGTATAGCCCCCTTGGAAAACAGCTTGTCAGTTTCTTCAAAGTTCAGTGTAGCAGGGCGCGATGGCTCACGCCTGTAATCTCAGCACTTTGAGAGGCCTCCCTTGATCATGAGGTCAAGAGATCGAGACCATCCTGGGCAACATGGTGAAACCACGTCTCTAGTAAAAATACAAAAATTAGCCGGGCGTGGTGGCGCGTGCCTGTAATCCCACCTGCTCAGGAGGCTGAGGCAGGTGAATCTCTTGAATCCAGGAGGCGGAGGTTGCAGTGAGCCGAGATCATGCCACTGCACTCCAACTTGGTGACAGAACGAGACTCTGTCTCAATTAAAAAAAAAAAAAAAAAAAAGTTCAGTGTAAATTTACCCTATTCCTAGTAATTGCACTCCTACATAAATATCCAAGAGATATCAAGGAATATGTCCAGACAAAAACTTGCTCAAGTATGTTCGCTGTAACATTATTCCCAATACCCAAAGGTGGAAACAACCGAAATATCCATAAACTGATGACTGGATCAACAGGCAGTATGTTCATGTCACAGAATAGTTAGTGCTCAGCAATAAAAAGAAGCTACAGATACACCCACCAAGCTCGATAAGCCTCGAGTGAGTGATGCTCAGTGAAAAAAGCTCATTTCAATAGGATACATACTACATATTCCATTTCTACAACATTCATGAAATAACAGAGACAGGGACAGTGAAAGAATCCCAAAATTAGACTGTGATGATGGGTGAAAACCCCTTAAAAACATTTTAAGATTGTAAATCTACTATTAGTGAATTATATACTTAAGACAGGTGAATTTGGCTGGGCACAGTGGCTCACGCCTGTAATTCCAGCACTTTGGGAGGCCAGGGCTGGTGGATCATTTGAGGTCAGAAGTTCGAGATCATCCTAACATGGTGAAACCCCATCTCTACTAAAAATACAAAAAATTAGCTGGGCGTGGTGGCACGCGCCTGTAATCCCAGCTACTCAGGAGGCTGAGGCAGAATTACTTGAACCCGGGAAGCAGAGGCTGCAGTGAACCAAGATCATGCCACTGCACTCCAGCCTTGGCGACAGAGCAAGACTCCGTCTCAAAAAATAATAATAATAAAAAAATAAAGCAGGTGAATTTTATGTTGTATCAATTATACCTCAATAAAGCTGCTAAAAAATTAATCTTTTCACCACAATGAGAATAAAACAAAGGTTAACAGAAAACACAATGTGTATGTTTATGTATATATAATTTTTTCCTTTCATAGTTACATGTTTAAGAGTATTCCAATGATACTGGTATTTACTTCCAAAAGTCTCAAATAAACCTGGCTCTCAAGGGTACCACTCTTTATCCTGTTTTCCCTTCAAATGAAATGGCTAGACTTCCCTAAAGGAAGCTGAAATCCACATCGTTCTTCAAGGGCCCATGGAAATGCTCTCTTCCTCATGACCTCTTTCCTGAACTATAAAGGAATCCCACCTCCAATAACATCCACAGCACTTTCTCAGAACCATTCTTGCCGTAGGGATGCGACGTTCTTGCCATGTTCATTTTACAGACTTTTCTCTCTTCCGTGAGACTCACAGCTCTCAAGTTGTAATGCTGATACACAGCTGCGTATCCTCTCCCCACCCAATGCTGTGCCCAAAAACGCCTTGCCTAGTCGATGACATTAGATCAATTAAATCCTACTCATAATTCTGGTAAGTGAGGGCAGATATATGATCTTCTCTAGAAAACAAGCAGCGGAGCTGAAAACAAAAAAACAAGTCTCCACTTTTTTAGCTCAAGGAACATTTCGTGGATTATATAAACATCTAAACAGCCCATCCAAAAATGTCTGACATCATATTCTCAAAGAAAATAAAACAGAAACCATTAAAGTGTATTAAAATCTAGCAAAACGGAGGCCAGCCAGCTATCAAGGAAGCGAAGCACTTACTTACCTACATGCTTCTTTGGCTCTAAGAAAGGTCTGCATTAAAACAAAACAAAACAAAACTCCGTATGAATACGCAAAATTATTGTAGAGCATACATTTAAATGACTTCTGTGTTAAATATGAATTTTAAAAATACATTAACATAAGCTCAATATTCAAATTTATACGAGTCAACTGTTGATGGCTACAAAGGGAGAAAGCACTTCACCTCTTAATGATGAATGAAATCCCTGCTTTGTTCTCCAAAATCCATTTCAGGGTTGCAAGATCATAGTTCTCGGGGTGTTTAAAGGCAACACCTTCTGGAAGCCCCTGCACTACCACAGCCGACTGGTCTCGCAGCATCTTCTCATATGGTACAGGTACCACTGTGGATTTGCCTAAAGCTTTCCCTGGGGGAGATGAAAAGCGGATGAACATCATTCAGTGGTAAGATTACAAAATGAAATCATCGCTAGCTTATTGTGGCTTAATAAGGGCATCCACGATTTTTTATAATATGTGATTTCAAAATTAATTAATACTACAGCATTCTATCGTCCCATGTCAGCAGAAGGTCTAAACCTGAAACTGATCCAAAGGGCCAAAATGAAAAGTAGATAAAATATTTTACTTTAAAAACTACAGAGAGAGAGCAATGGTTGGTTTCTTGCACTATTGTCTTTCTTGAAGATGGTCCCATCCTGGCATATTCTCAGGTACAATTTGGCCTCAGAATACAGAAGCCCAGCACATCCAACTATTACCATAAAATACCAGGAACGTTTCGGCTAATATTCTCATTGAAAACTTATCAGGGAAACACAAACCTCCCATTTACAAATGTGTATATACTGTCAACCTATTGGGCAGCGAGCCTCACACATACTGAAAATCCCATTCCAGAGAATTGATTTTCACCTATGACCCCGCAGTAAAACCTCAATCTCCTCCTTTGACTGTTTTTGTGTAAGAGCTTTGTTTTATGATGTGACAAGAGTAACAAAAGGTAGCTTTGCAGGGAATTGGAGAGATAAGCATGTATATTAGAAAGAAACAGTTCGGCCGGGCGTGGTGGCTCACGCCTGTAATCCCAGCACTTTGGGAGGCCAAGGTGGGCGGATCACCTGAGATCAGGAGTTCGAGACCAGCCTGGCAAATGTGGTGAAACCCCATCTCTACTAAAATTTAATACAAAAATTAGCCGGGCATGGTGGCGGACACCTGTAATCCTAGTTACTCGGGGGGCTGAGGCAGGAGAATCATTTGAAACCGGGAGGCAGAGGTTGCAGTGAGCCGAGATCGTGCCACGGCACTCCAGCCTGGGTGACAGAGCGAGACTCCATCTCAAAAAAGAGAAAGAAACAGCTCTACTGGCCACACTTCTTCCTGGGTTCCTTCGAAATGGAAGTGGAAGAAAAGTAAGGTTATTGCTAATCCATTCAATCAGTGAAAATGTGTGTCATATGATTTTTGAATCAGTTACATAATCTCCCCTTTAGAAAACTCAATTATATAATGTATCTTTTAGAAAAATTAAGTGTATTGTTTTTACCATAGCAAAAGCAGAAATAGTCCTCAACTGTTTTTCTGAGTGTTTCAATTTCTACAGCATCTACACTCATCCGATTTGCCTGGGTTGTAGATTTCATTTTATGCATCTCTGCAGCTTTTTCTTCTTCTTCAACACCTGTAAAAAAAAAAAAATAAATAAAATAATAATAATAATAAAAAGGTCCATATCCATTATCTTAATATTTGGTTTTTAGTAAAAATCGTTTTCCTGTATCCTAACAGGGAAAACTATTTTTATCATGTATTCTAACAGGAAAAAATTATTTCTTAACCATTCTTTAACATTTATTAATCATTGTAACCAATGATTTGTTATTTTGTAACAAAATAACAAGTCATTTGTGATTTGTTATAAAAGCAAAAAAGAGGCCAAGCCCAAGGGCTCACGCCTGTAATTCCACCACCTTGGGAGGCTGAAGCAGGAGGATTGCTTGAGCCCAGGAGTTCAAGGCCAGCTTTGGCAACATAACAAGGACTCATGTCTGCAAAAAAATGAAAATAGCCAGGTATAATGGTGTGTGTCTGCAGTCCTAGCTGTCTGGGGGCTGACGTGAGGATTGCTTGAGTCTAGAAGTTTAAGGCTGCACTGAGCTATGATCGGGCCGAGAACATACCACTGCACTCCAGCCTGAGTGACAGAGAGAGACTGTCTGTCTTAAATTTAAAAAAAAAAAAAAAAAAAAAAAGGCCAGGTGCGGTGGCTCACACCTATAATCCCAGCACTTTGGGAGTCCGAGGCTGGCAGATGACAAGGTCAAGAGATCGAGAGCATCCTGGTCAACATGGTGAAACCCCGTCTCTACCAAAAATACAAAAATTAGCTGGGCATGGTGGCACACACCTGTAGTCTCAGCTACTTGGGAGGCTGAGGCAGGAGAATTGCTTGAACCCGGGAGGTGGAGGGTGCAGTGAGCCAAGATTGCGCCACTGCACTCCAGCCTGGCGACAGAGCGAGAATCTGTCTCAAAAAAATAAAAAATAAAAGGCAGGGAGATGGAGATTTAAAAGGGAACTTTTCAAATAAAAAATCTAAAATACGTAAATGAGATGAATGAAAGTAATATGAAATGGTGACCATCTCTGAAATAAGTGTAGCTATAGCTAAAAATACTACATACTAGTACCCTTGTACTACTTTTAAAAAGAAAATTTGTATTGGTTACAAATTTAAATATGAGAAGATTATCAACACAAAAAAATTCTAGGCTTACAAAGTCTAGCACAGTAACAAATAGATACATGTGGCACTTGAAACTTGGCTGGTCCAAATTCAGATGTTTCATGAGTGTGCAATACACACTGGATTTTGAAGACTTAGTACAAAAAAAGTATGACAAATATCCCATTAATAATTTTTTCTTTTTTTTTTCTGGAGACGGAGTCTTGCTCTGTCACCAGGCTGGAGTGCAGTGGCGCGATCTCAGCTCACTGCAATCTTCACCTCCCAGGTTCAAATGATTCTCCTGCCTCAGCCTCCCGAGTAGCTGGGATTACAGGTGCGCGCCACCACTCCCAGCTAATTTTTGTATTTTTAGTAGAGACGGGGTTTCACCATGTTGGCCAGATGGTCTCGATCTCCTGACCTCGTGATCCGCCTGCCTCTGCCTCCCAAAGTGCTGGGATTACAGGCATGAGCCACTGCACCCAGCCCATTAATAATTTTTAAATTGATTACATGTTGAAATATTTTAGATATAATAAGTTAAAGTATTACCAGTAAAATGAATTTCACTTGTTTTTCTTTATTTTTCTTTAATGTTCTAACTAGAAAGTTTTAAATTATGTGAGAGACTCACATGATACTTTTTTCTGCTGAACAACGCTTTTCTAAATCCCAGAAAAGGGCTCAGAATTCTCCTGAAGAATTTCTATGATTGCCTCATAAACCTATTGATTACATTCCAGAAGACCATTATTGCTCCTTATCTGCAAAGTACTTTATACAAACAAGTAAGAGGTACTTGAGAATTAGGCCGGGTGCAGTGGCTCATGCCTGTAATCCCAGCACTTTGGGAGGCCAAGGAGGGCGGATCACCTGAGGTCAGGAGTTTAAGATCAGCCTGGCCAACATGGTGAAACCCCATCTCTACTAAAAAATACAAAACATTAGCCAGGCGTGGTGGCGGGTGCCTGTAGTCCCAGCTACTTGGGAGGTAGAGGCAGGAGAATGGCGTGAACCTGGGAGGCGAAGCTTGCAGTGAGCTGAGATCGCGCCACTGTACTCTAGCCTGAGCGACAGAGCGAGACTCTGTCTCAAAAAAAAAAAAAAATTAGCCGGGTGTAGTGACACACGCCTGTAATCCCAGCTACTTGGGAGGCTGAGGCAGGAGACTTGCTTGAACCTGAGAGGCAGAAGTTGCAGTGAGCCAAGATCGCGCCACTGCACTCCATGGGCGATAGTGAGACTCTGTCTCAATAAAAAGAGAAGGAGAATTAGATACAGAAATCATTCTCCATGGATCAAATTATTAACAATGTCAGTCACGGTGGCTCATGCCGGTAATCCCAGCACTTTGGGAGGCGAAGGTGGGTGGATTACTTGAGGTAAGGAGTTCGAGACCAGCCTGGCCAACATGGCAAATCCCCATCTCTACTAAAAATACAAAAATCAGCCGGGTGTGCCTGTAATCCCAGCTACTCGGGAGGCTGAGACAGAAGAATCGCTTGAACCTGGGAGGCTGAGGTTGCAGTGAGCCAAGATCACGCCACTGCACTCCAGCCTGGGTGACAGGGCGAGACTCCTTCTTAAAAAAAAAAAAATTATTAGCAATGAAAACAAAGTATGAATACTGATGGACAGTGACTACAGCTTGCAGCTGAGGACAGCGCCCTTAATGCTTAGTTCTAACCAGTGGAGAACCACATAAGCCAGGCAGGACAGGGAAGGGGAGAATAAGTACAGCTGCAGGCGGGCTTATGGTATTGGTGGGGCAGACAGCAGCTGATACACACACAGTCAAAACAGCATTATTAGTATAAAGAAACACAGAAACATAATCAACGCCTGAACATTTCTCAACATTATAATAATGACAACATTTTAAAAATAGGTTACTAACATAAAGCTTAGAAAATTACAGCATGGGGGTAAGGGACAGGGGGAGGAATACAGTGGCAGGGGATAGTTTTTAAAAGAAACTAAAAATACAATTGGAAATTAAAATTCGTGAATTAACAAAACTTTTTATTCACTAATAAATTGCTGAATGTATCACAAATTTACTCTAAACTGACATCAGAAGTTTAACTTTAGACCTTAGTGGCATACAGGCATCTGCAGGTTCAGTTCCAAACCACCACAATGATGCAAGTACAAAGTCAAGTCACACAGATGTTTTGGTTTCCCAATGCATATAAAAGTTACATTGACTCTTGCTTTCATGAAAGGTCTCTCTGTAGTGTGAGGCTATTCGGTAGCATTTTACCCAGAGTAGAACTTGTTTCAAAATTGGAGTCAATCCTCTGAAACCCTGCCATTGCTTTATGAACTAAGTTTATGTCATACTCTAAATCCTTTGTTATCATTTCAACAATGTTCACGGAGGTTGCAGTGAGCTGAGATCGTGCCATTGCACTCCAGCCTGGGCAACAAGAGCAAAACTCTGTCTCAAAAAAAAAACTAAATAAAAAATAAAAATAAAATGGCAAGCATCTCCTTATACACCTCCATCAGGACTCTGTGAGTGACTGTGAGCAGTCATATTTTGAAAGCAATCTTTTTTTTCTGAGCAGTAGGTCTCAAAAGTGGGTTTAAAATATTCAGTGAACAATGCTATAAAGAGATGTGCTGTCATCCAGGCTTTATTGTTCTATCGATAGAGCACAGGCAGAGCAGATTTAGTGTAACTCTTCAGGACCCCAGGATTTTCAGAATGGTAAATGAACATGGCTTCAAAGTAACCAGCGGCATTAACCCCTCACAAGGAATTCAGCCTGTCCTTTGAAGCTTTGAAGCCAGGAATGAACTTCTCTCTAGCTAGCAAAGTCCTAGAGAGTATCTTCCAATATAAGGCTGTTTTGTCTACGTTGAAAATCGGTTTTGTGAGTGTAGCCATCTTCATGAATTACCTCAGCTAGATCTTCTAAAGAACTTGCTGCAGTTTCTACATCAAGCACTTGCTACTTTACCTTGCACTTTTATGTTATAGAGACTCTGTCTTTCCTTTTTTTTGAGACAGATCTCAAGAGTCCAGGCTGGAGTGCAATGGCGTGGTCTCAGCTCACTGCAATCTCCGCCTCTTGGGCTCAAACGATTCTTGTACCTCAGCCTCCAGAGCAGCTGGGACTACAGGTGCGCACCACCAGGCCTGGCTAATTTTTTGTATTTTAGAAGAGACGGAGTTTCACCAGGGTGCCTAGGGTGGTCTTGAACTCCTGAGCTCAGGCGATCTGCCCGCCTCAGCCTCCCAAAGTGCTGGGATTACAGGCGTGAGCCACCACCCCCAGCCGACTGTGTCTTTCCTTAAACCTCATAAGCCAACCTCTGCTAGCTTCCAGTTTTTTTTCTGCAGCTTCCTCACCCATCTCAGCCTTCACAGAATTGAAGAGTTAGGGCCTCACTCTGGATTACGCTGTGGCTTAAGGGAATGCTGTGGCTGGTTTGATCTTCTATCCACACCATTCAAACTTTCTTCCTGTCAGCAATAAGCTGTTTTGCTTTATCATTTGCGTGTTCACTGGAGCACACTTTTCATTTCCTTTGAGAACTTTTCCTATGCATTCTCCACCTGGCTAACTGTTCAGCCTAGCTTTCAGCCTACCTCAGCTGCCGACATGCCTTCCTCACTAAGCTTCATCATTTCTGCTTTTGATGTAAAGTGAGCAGCCTGCAACTCTTCCTTTCACTTGAACACTCAGAGGCCACTATAGGTCTATTAATTGGCCTAATTTCTTTTTTTTTTCGTTGAGACGGAGTCTTGCTCTTTCGCCAGGCTGGAGTGCAGTGGCGCAATCTTGGCTCACTGCAACCTCCACCTCCCAGGTTCAAGCGATTCTCCTGCCTCCCGAATAGCTGGGACTATAAGCGCGCGCCACCACATCCAGCTAATTTTTGTATTTTTAGTAGAGATGGGGTTTCACCATGTTGGCCAGGATGGTCTTGATCTCTTGACCTCGTGGTCCACCCATCTCGGCCTCCCAAAGTGCTAGGATGACAGGCATGAGCCACTGCGCCTGGCTGGCCTAATTTCAATATTGTGTCTCAGGGACCAGGGAGGCCTGAGGAAAGGGAATGATGGGGGACCAGGCGATTGGTGAAGCAGTCAGAACACATATTTACCTATTAGGTTTGCCATCTTATATGTGTGTGTTCGAGGACTCCCAGTACAATTACAATAGTAACATCAAAGATCACTGATCTCAATACCTTGAACCAAGGAGGCAGAGGATGCAGTGAGCTGAGATCACACCACTGCACTCCAGCCTGGGTGACGAAGCAAACCTCCATCTCAAAAAAAAAAAAAAAAAAAATCCACCACAGCGGATACAATAATCATGAAAAAGTCTCAAATAATGCTATGCCAAGAGTTACCAAAATGCAACACAGAGAACCAAGTAAGCACATGCTGCAGGAAAAATGGCACCAACAGACTTGACACAAGGTTGCCACAAATCTTCAATGTGTGAAAACTGCAGTGTCTGCAAGGCACAAAAAAAAAAATGATGTATGCCCGGTTGGGCGCAGTGGCTCACGCCTGTAATCCCAACACTTTGGGAGGCCGAGGCGGGCAGATAACCTGAGGTCGGGAGTACGAGACCAGCCTGGCCAACATGGAGAAACCCTGTCTCTACTAAAAATACAAAATTAGCTGGGCGTGGTGGTGTATGCCTATAATCCCAGCTACTCGGGAGGCTGAGGCAGGAGAATCACTTGAACCCAAGAGGCGGAGGTTGCGATGAGCCGAGATCGCACCATTGCACTCCAGCCTGGGCAGCAAGAGCAAAACTCTGTCTCAAAAAAACAAAAATGACAACAACAAAAAATGAGGTATGCCCATATATAATATGTGCCTATAGATACCCTAGCTTTTTTTGTTCCCTTTCCATGTTTTTAAGAAAATGCTGAATCAATCAGTTAACATAAAACCTACAGTGTTAGGTTAAACACAGATATTAAAATGGTCATACTGTGAAAGGCTGTGGGTATTAAAACCCTATAGTAAATTTCAACCCTGTTCCAATGTCAAATAAGCTCACCACTGCTCTAAATGCGGATTACAAAACTCACTGAAGACTGTGATAAGGTGATTCTTATCTGTGAGGGAGTGGAGGAGAACTGTTTAATTTTGCATATGCTTAAACAAACTTGCACAGTGAATCACTGGTTTTCAACACACCAACTTTTTATCTAGAAAAGAACTCCTGGCCAGGTGTGGTGGCTCACGCCTGTAATCCCAGCACTTTGGGAGGCCAAGGTGGGCTCCTCGGGTCAGGAGTTCAAGACCAGCCTGGCCAACATGGAGAAACCCTGTCTGTACTAAAAATACAAAAAATTATCCAGGTATGGTGGTGTGCACCTGTAATCCCAGCTACTCCAGAGGCTGAGGTAGAAGAATTGCTTGAATACAGGAGGTGGAAGTTGCAGTGAGCGGAGATCGCACCACTGCACTCCAGCCTGGTGATGGAGTGAGACCCCATCTCTAAAAAAAAAAAAAAAAAAAAAAAGGCCGAGAGTGGTGGCTCATGCCTGAAATCCTAGCACTTTGGGAGGCCAAGGCAAGCAGATCACCTGAGGTCAGGAGTTCGAGACCAACTTGGCCAACGTGGCAAAACCCCGTCTTTACTAAAATTACAAAAATTAGCCAGGCATGGTGGTGGGCACCTGTAATCCCAGCTACTCAGGAGGATGAGGTAGAAGAATTGCTTGAACACGGGAGGTGGAGGTTGCAGTGAGCCGAGATCGCGCCATTGCACTCCAGCCCGGGGGGCCAAGAGTGAAACTCTTTGTCTCAAAAAAAAAAAAAAAAAAAGAAAAGAAAATAACTCCTTATCTGAGTAAAAGTTTTAACCTATTCAAAATTTCTCTACCTTCATTACCTTCTCTCTAATGTATCTCATTAACCCAGAGTAAAGCCAAGCAAGGAACACTGTACGACAAACACTACCATTTTTCTTAACTCTTCAGTATCTATCCTGACTTTCAGTGATTCCTTTTGAGCATTTTGAAATGTCTCCATAAACATTTCAGAAGATCTTTTTTAGTTTAAACCTCATTCTGTTTTAGAAGAAAATATAACTTGGCCAGGCGCAGTGGCTCACGCCTGTAATCCCTCTGCACTTTGGGAGGCCGAGGTGGGCAGATCACCTGAGGTCGGGAGTTTGAGACCAGCCTGACCAACATGGAGAAACCCCGTCTCTACTAAAAATACAAAATTAGCCAGGCGTGCTGGCACATGCCTGTAATCCCAGCTACTTGGGAGGCTGAGGCAGGAGAATCGCTTGAACTCATGTGGCGGGGGTTGTGGTGAGCCAAGATTGTGCCACTGCACTCCAGCCTAGGCAACAAGAGCAAAACTCTGTCTCAAAAAAAGAAAGAAAGAAAGAAAATATAACTTGTCTTACCTATAAATATTTAAATATTTAGGCTTAAAATTAATGAAATGCAAAAGATAAAAATACAATGCTTACAATATTTTACAAAATCTTTTTGAAAATCCTTTCTGGTATTGACAAAAGCACGTCCTCTTTCAGTTCCGACGACAAACACATCTGTTTCATACACTGCAATGCAGGCCACTTCGGCTTTGGACTTGGCCAGTTCTTTACACTACAATACAAACAGCAAACATCATGTTACACGCGGACGTTTAAGAGCACCATTTCTGCTCGATGAATTAAAAAAATCTAACATTTTTTAAAGGTACTTCTCTTTCGAGATAGTTTTCGGCCTGATTTTAAACAAAAGACAACACAGAATTTATAAGGAAAAAAAAAACACAATTCCCTTGTAATCTCTTATAGGTCAGATTCTCCAAGAAGTAGACTCAGAGTTTACACAGGCTTGCTGGGGGGCACTGTCAATTACAGCACTTGGGAGGCGGGAGGCAGGCAGGGCTGGACAGGGGAAGTGCTGAACACTGATGTAGCTGTACCCAGAGCTAGGAGCTGGCATGACTCTCCCCAGGGAAAGGGTGGAAACTTGTGCAAGGTGGCTCGAACAGTCATGGCACCTGGGGCAATTAGTGCCATCAGTACAAAAGGGGGGGGGTCTGAAACCCACACTACAGCATTCATTACATAATCCCCACCTCCAGAAGTACTCCCCTGTGTACACACAGCCAGAATCACTTTTAGGTGGGCAGAGTATTTACTGACTTTTACTAAGTATATTTCTATGAGATTAAATATTCTTTTAAAATGTTATAGAGTATATAGTATTCCATTTAATGAATATACCTTGAATGATTTACTGATAACATTATTTAAAAAGCTGGTGATTCCAATTTTCCCCCCTAAAAATAATACCACCATAACAACCTGGGAACAAAATATTTATGGGCATCTTTTTTTTTTTTTTTTTTTTTTTTTTAAGACGGAGTTCCACTCTGTCGCCCAGGCTGGAGTGCGGCGGCGCGATCTCGGCTCACTGCAACCACCACCTCACAGGTTCAAGCAATTCTTCCGTCTCAGCCTCCCGGGTTACTGGGACTACAGGCACACACTGCCACGCTGGCTAATTTTTTTGTATTTTCAGTAGAGATGGGGTTTCACAATGTTGGCCAGGCTGGTCTTGAACTCCTGACCTCAGGTAATCCACTGGCTTATGCCTGTAATCTCAGCACTTTGGGAGGCCAAGGTGGGTGGAGCACCTGAGGTCGGGAGATCGAGTCACGCGTGACCAACACGGTGAAACCCTGTCCCTACTAAAAATACAAAAAATTACCCAAGCGTGGTGGCGCACACCTGTAATCCCAGCTACTCGGGAGTCTGAGGCATGAGAATTGCTTGAACCCAGGGGGCAGAGGTTGCAGGGAGCCGATATCATGCCATTGCACCCCAGCCTGGGCAACAAGAGCGAAACTCTGTCTCGAATGAATGAATGAATGAATGAATGTGATGTGAAAGGCTTAAACCCATAACTATTATTCAAGAAGAAAAACTACTCATTGGTTGGGGCGGTGGTTCACGCCTGTAATCCCAGCACTTTGGGTGGCTGAGGCAGGTGGATCAAGAGGTCAGGAGTTCGAGACCGGCCTGGCCAAGACAGTGAAACCCTGTCTTCACTAAAAATACAAAAAATTAGCCGGGTGTGGTGGCAGGCACCTGTAATCCCAGCTACTCAGAAGGCTAAGGCAGGAGAATCGCTTGAACCCGGGAGGTAAAAGTTGCAGTGAGCCAAGATCTCGCCACTGAACTCTAGCCTGGGCAACAGAGCCAGACTCCATCTCAAAAAAAAAAAAAAAAAAAAAAAAGTAAAGTAAAGAAAAAGTACTCATTAAAACTAAAAACCATAAAATTCTATCTTCCACAAAAACAAATCAACCTTATCTACAGCGCAGGCCTACCCAACTATGGAATGATAGAACAGAAGGCCTCACCATGGATTCGAGTGCTGACATGAGGAATGTCACCACCATCCTGCTCTCCGAGGACTCCTCATCTTCAACGGGCAGGGTGGACATTGCAACTTGGGCCATGATCCCTGTGCAGGAGAAGTAAGAAGAAAGTAAGTGATAGAAATCTGGTGTCCTGAACCCACAGCCAAAGCTGTGAGGGCCCCTCACGGGCTGCCTAATTTACAGTTTCCTTGCTCTAGAGACAAAATAAGGCTCAGAAAGTAAGTATTTGACTTGCCCCATACCCTCATAAGATAAAGAATCTATCCCCTAACTTTCTATATATTGTTATTTCCAGAAAATTGGGTCAATATCACACCCCAAACAAATCCAGGTGGCACCCAGAATCAGTGAAATTTCTCCCAAGTAAGAGCAAGACGAGGCAAGGCACTTTACAGCCCAGTGACGGACAACCACAACTCAACACAGGAAAGAGGTGCCAAGCCCTCTTCTCCCCTGGACATCCTGACACAGAAAAGAGTGGGTGCAGTGGACTGAGGCTGAGTGGAGAGAAGTTTCTCTTCTTACTAAGAAAATAGATCACAGGCATCAAGTAACATGTAAGATTCTTTATAATACAGCATATTCTGGCCAGGCACGTTGGCTCACGCCATCCCAGCACTTTGGGAGGCTGAGGCAGGAGAATCGCTTGAACCCAGGAGGCAGAGGCTGCAGTGAGTGGAGATCGCACCACTGCACTCCAGTCTGGGTGACAAGAGCAAAACTCCATCTCAAACAAAACAAAACAAAACAAAACAAAATGGTTAGAAGTGTAAATTTTATGTTATGTATATTTTACCAAAATAAAACGAAAACAATATACCATATAAAACATACTGGCCAGGCATGGTGGCTCATGTCTCTAATCCCAGCCCTTTGGGAGGCCGAGGCAGGTGGATCACCTGAGGTCGGGAGTTCGAGATTAGCCTGGCCAACATGGCAAACCTCTGTCCCTACTAAAAATACAAAAATGAGCCAGGCAGGGTGGTGGGCGCCTGTAATCCCAGCTACTCAGGAGTCTGAGACAGGGGAATCGCTTGAACCTGGGAGGCGGAGGTTGCAGTGAGCCGAGATCACGCCACCTCACTGGAGCTTTGGTGACAGAGTTAGCCCGCCCCCCCCCCGCAAAAAAAAAATTATGTCTATTTTACCAAAATAAAACCAAAACAATACACCATATAAAGACATACTAAGATGGCAAAATCTAAAGCAAATTTCTAAAACTGAAATACTAAAAAGGTTTTCTGTAAATAGCATGCAAATTAGATGCCTATTAAAAATTGTCCCTTTTAATTTAGTTGAATTAATTCTACTTTTAGGGAGGTATTGAATAATTAAATAAACTTAATATGGAAAGATAACTGAAAAATTTAAAAATTAAACACTGGAAACAAGAATAGTAACTGTAAAAACATAAATTAATTTACTGACAACACCCAAGTATTCCTTAACTAAAGTCCCAGGGTTCTGGAGAACGTGGACAAGCAGTTGAGGAGCTGTCAGCAGAAAACTGTTATGCCTAAAAATGTCAGTAAATCTTTTCCCTATTATTAAAGAGGGTGCTCTATTTCCCTATTATTAAAGACTGTGATACAGCTTTATCTGTTACCATGTGAATTAACTGCTAGCCCAGATTACCCATCAACAAGTAATGAAGCATACATACTTAGGAAGTTGCACTTTATAATAAAAACCATAATCCGCTGGGCGTGGTGGCTCACGCCTGTAATCCCAGCACTTGGGGAGGACAAGGCGGGTGGATCTCTTGAGGTCAGGAGTTCGAGATCAGCATGGCCAACATGGTGAAACCCTGTCTCTATTAAAAATTCAAAATAGCCGGGCATGGTGGCACGCACCAGTAATCCCAGCTACTTGGGAGGCTGAGGCAGGAGAATTGCTTGAGCCCAGGAGGTGGAAGCTGCAGTGAGCCAAGATTGTGCTGCTGCACTCCAACCTGGGCGACAGAGTGAGACTCCATCTCAAAAAAATAAAATACATAAATACAAACCATAATAAAAAATAATTGACACTTGGTCAGGCACAGTGGCTCAAACCTGTAATCCCAGCATTTTGGGAGGCCGTGGCAGGTGGATCACATGAGGCCAGGAGTTCGAGACCATCCTGGGCAATGTGGCGAAACCCTGTCTCTACTAAAAATACAAAAATTAGCCAGGCATGGTGGTGTACCGTCTCTAATTCCAGTCACTCAGGAGGCTGAGAGGCACGAGAATCAATTGAATCCAGTAGGTGGAAGTTGCAGTGAGCCAAAATCATGCCACAGCACTCCAACCCGAACAACAAAGCAAGACTCTATCTCAAAAAACAAAACAAAACAAAACAAACAAAAAAAAAACCAAACAAACAAAACACTTATCCCCATATATTTGAACAAACAGAAGCAAATCTGATTCCCAACACAAGGGTCCCTGACTAGAGATGGAAGTAAAAGCCATATCAAGCAAGTGAATAGGTAAATTATAGAAATTATTTGGCCTAACAGCCTAGGTCCCATTCTTTTTCTCCTGGATAAGACTAAGTGAATTTGTCTGGTTTTCTTTCCCTCTCCCTCTCCCCCAAGTCTAAGTAAATTTGCATTAAAATGTGGCTTAGGCGAAATGGACAACAAAGACATATATGTTTCTATAATTAGACATTCACTTAGCATACACTTTCATTATTTCTGAAAATTCATAGTATTTCTTCATAATCTCACTTTTCCTTTAATTCCCCAGCGAAAGAAAACAGAGATGTGTTCTCATTTTACAAATGCAGTGATTTGTCAAGGTCATATAGCCACTATCACAGTCAGAACATGAAACTAGGGCAATTTTCTGCCTACTGCTGTTACCACTTCTTCTCATCTTTAATCGCCATAAATCTGCTATCAAGTCATCATGAGGTCGGAGAATAGGGTCTGGAGGCAGGGAACCTAAGGCCAATTCATGCTGACTTCCTAGAACTAAATCAAAAGGAAAACCCCAACTTTCCACACCTAAGTAACAAAAGGATGGGAGGCTACTCAGTTTGCAAACCACCACCCCCACTTTTTCTGTGTCCCAGATGGAAAATTGAAAGTATCTCTGATTGGTTGCTTTCTGCAACCAATCAGACGTTTGCACAGGAGTGTAACTTTGTAACTTCACTTCAGCCTCTGATTGGTTGCTTCCGGCAACGAATCAGACTGACTGCGACCAAGTCTTTTTTGTTTTCCATTTTTTTTTTTTTTTTTTTTGAGATGGAGTCTCACTCTGTCACCCAGGCTGGAGTGCAGTGGCACGATCTCGGCTCACTGAAAGCTCCGCCTCCCGGGTTCACGCCACTCTCCCACCTCAGCCTCCCGAGTAGCTGGGACTACAGGCGCCCGCCACCACACCCAGCTAATTTTTTGTGTTTTTTAGTAGAGACGGGTTTTCACCATGTTAGCCAGGATGGTATCGATCTCCTGACCTCATGATCTGCCCGTCTCAGCCTCCCAAAGTGCTGGGATTACAGGCATGAGTCATCGCGCCCGGACTCTTTTTTTCTTTTTTCAAGACGGAGTCTAGCTCTATCGCCCAGGCTGGAGTGCAGCGGCACGTTCTGGGTTCCCTGCAACTTCGGCCTTCAGGGTTCAAACGATTCTCCTGCTTCAGCCTCGCAAGTACCTGAGATTATAGGTGCCCGCCACCACGCCCAAATCATTTTTGTATTTTTAGTAGAGATGGGGTTTCGCCATGTTGGCCAGGCTGGTCTGGAACTTCTGACCTCAGGTTATCCACCCACCTCAGCCTCCCACCACGCCCGGCCTTTTGTTTTTGTTTTGAGACAGGGTCTCGCTTTGTTGCCCAGGCTAGAGTGCAATGGCGCTATCTCAGCTCACTGCAACCTCTGCCTCCCGGGTTCAAGCGATTCTCCTGCCTCAGCCTCCCGAGTAGCTGAGATTACAGGCAACTGCCACCACATCCGGCTAATTTTTGTATTTTTAGTAGAGAGGGGGTTTCACCATATTGGTCAGGCTGGTCAGGAACTTGTGACCTCCAGTAATCCACCCATCTTGGCCTCCCAAAGTACTGGGATTACTGGAGCCCAGCTGGGCAAGTCGTCATTTGCATACAAGTGTAACTTAGTAACTTCACTTTAGTCTCTGATTGGTTGCTTTCCACAGATGCTTGCATAGAGTGTAACCTTTGTAACTTCAAGTCAGCCTCTAATTGGTTGCTTTTCACAACCAATCAGACTGCATGCAGGCCACTACTGTATTTACATAGGGTGTACACCAGGTAACCAATGGGAAACCTCTAGAAAATTAAGCCCCCGAAAGTTAAACCCCAGAAAGTAGTTAAACCCCAGAAAATTCTGTAAAGGGGCTCTTTAGCCCCTAGGCTCGGCCCGCCCCCTCTTTGTGGAGTGTACCTTCCACTTTGAATAAATCTCGGCTTTCGGTGCTTCTTCCATTGGACACCCTCCACTGGTAACAATCACACTCAATGTATGTAAGAAATGGGGGACAGATGCTACAGCAACAGCCCACGGGGCGCCCCTGATAATTAAGCTCCATGTCTTTAGCAGAACTTTCAGGGCAGGCAGCGAGCCCTGCAGGATGGAAAGCACCCTAGGGGCGACCCATGGGCCTTCTCTGTGCTTCCTGCTCTCTGGAAATGGGTGCATCCGGGTCACACCGGAAGTTCGCTGTTCTTTGCCCATCCGAAGAGTTTCCTTCCTGGGACAGTCCTTAGTTGAAACTATTTGTGGAGGCTTCCCTGCACCCTTCACTTGGGGTTGGCTCTCTTTTCTCCTCTTCCCAGAAAGAAAATGCCATCAGGAGGTGGCATTAACAATGAACACCAGAGGAGGCATCGGGCCAGCAGGTGACACCAGCTTAGGAAGCACCTGATGCACCGGTCCCCACGGGACCAAACGCCTAGAGAGCTGGGGTATGGGTTCAGCAGACAACCATCTCACTGCGTGCCCTTGAGGGCTGTACTCAGTCGCCTCGTCTATAAATGGAAATGCTCAATCCCTTTTATGAATACCCTCAACTTAAAATAAGAAGGGTTAGAAAAAGAAATGAACATTTATTGAATATATGTCATGCTTTATTGGCCATCTTGTATAATAAGCACAGCAACCCTGGGTGGGAGAGCAGGCAACATGGAGTACACATGGACCCCAAGAAAAGCTCCTTGATGGAGGTGGTGCTCCAGAAGCCACCTGAGCCGGGCCCATGGAGTCTTTTCCTGGTTGACTTTACTTTCTGATGTCACCAGCAATGAACCACAAATCACCAGGATATGACCTCTCCTATCTGTCATGACACATCAAAACTCAGAGGTCTCCCAATAAAAGAGGCCATGAAAAAAAAAATTTAAACCAGGTAAAATGAGGACATTTTGCTCTGCACTCATAAGGAATGCAACTAGGCATGAGTTTTGTTTTTTTTTTGGTGGGGGGAGGGAGTCTCGCTCTGTTGCCCCGGCTGGAGTGCAGTGGCACGATCCTGGCTCACTGAAATCTCCAGCTCCTGGGTGCGAGCAATTCTCCTGCCTCTGCCTCCCAAGTAGCTGGGATGACAGGCACCCGCCACCACACCCGGGTAATTTTTGTATTTTTAGTAGAGATGGGGTTTCACCACATTGGCCAGGCTGGTCTTCAGCTCCTGACCTCAGGTGATCTGCCCGCTTCAGCCTCCCAAAGTGCTGAGATTACAGGCATGAGCTACCGCACCCGGCCTAATTCTGTATTTTTAGATGCAACACTATTTTTGCATAAACAATTTAGTTTTCCTTTAGATGTAACCACGTATTTATGACATAATTTTCTCATTCTTTTGTGTTCCTGCTGTCCTCTGGTGACAAACTGTTTTTGTTAAAAATTTTTTCTTGAAAGGTATTTTCACTGGAATAGAAACCTTGGTTGACAATTATATTCTTTCAGCACACTAAGGTTATTTCATTATCTGTTGGTGTCATTATATTTTGTCTTCCATTGTCACTATTGAGAAGTAATCTACGGTCTCTTTTTAGGTGATTCCCATTCCTACTCCTGCTGTTTTTAAGAGGTTTTCTTTGTCTAAGATGTTTTCTACAGTTTCACTGTGTATTCTAGGTGTAGATTTTATTTTTATTAAACATATGGCTGTCATTCACTGGGCTTCTTGACTATGAAATGGTATCCTTCAATGTGGAAAACTCTCAGCTATTGTCTCTTTAGATTCCGCCCCATTCTCTATCTCCTATCCCACTGGGACTCACATTAATGTATGTTAGTCTTCACTTTATCCTTTTAGTTTCTTACCTTTTTTTGTTTTCTTCTCCATACTAAACAATTATTTCTTCTGGCTTACCTTCCATTTCACTAATTCCTTCTTCATCTTTTTATTCTGTTGTTAAAACACCTATCCGGTTTTTAATTTTGTTTGTAATTTTCATTTCTACGATTTCTAGTTACTGCTAAGTCATATTTTATAGTTTCCTACTCTCTAAGGAATTTCAAGATTGTCATATTTCTTTGGTAATGGGGCAATTATTTTACAGTCTCTGATAATTCCAAATCTCAAGTTTTTACAGGACTATTTCTGTTGTTCCTGGTGGTTCTTACCCTTAATGCATGGTTCTTATTCCCTTGTATGCCTAATTATCTTAGTGAGTTAGTTATTTTACATGAAAAAAATTACTTATAATCTTAAGCCTAGGGTGAAGGCAGCTTCCTCCAGGTGTCAAGAGACAACAACTGCCTAGAATCACTCTAATCCAAGTTCGAGACTTGGTTCCTTGGCCCACCCAGTAGAAGTTAACCCAGGCCACAAGTAAGGATGCAGACTATTCTGAGTCTCTCACCCCACAAAGCTTTCAAAACTCAAGGTCAAGTGGTGAAATGTTTGCCTTCAGGACAGGAGCAATTCTCATTTCTGTCATCTGAGTTCCCACAACCCAGGCCTTCAAATTTTCTCTACTTTTCAACTTCCTGGTGTTTTCACAAAAGTTTTGTTTTATAATTTTATAACAGTGTTGGTTGTTTTCAGTAAGAATAACTAACCTCACCAACTCTGGGAACCATACCTTCCATATCCTTTATTCTCAAGAACAATTTATGAATTAGCCAGAACTACTTTAGATTGAGAGGTTACCAATTCCCAATTCAAACAAGATCAAGTACAAAAGAGAACTTTTATTGCTTCATTTAATTAATTAAGTCTAAAGTTTATACTGGCTCCACATATACCTAGATCGAAAACCACAAAATAAGTCATTAGTATTCTCTCGGCTTAAGCACAAGGGTGTCCTCCCTAAGGCAGACCTGATAGCCACATGTGCCTTCATGCGTACCACATTCCTGTCCTGTGATCCCAGAGGCAGAGAACTATCACATCCTCCCATTACTTTTTTTTTTTTTTTTTGAGACGGAGTCTCACTTATCGCCCAGGTTGGAGTGCAGTAGCACTATCTCAACTCACTGCAACCTCCACCTCCTGGGCTCAAGTGATTCTCCTGCCTCAGCCTCCCAAGTAGCTGGGATTACAGGCATGCACCACCACGTCCGACTAATTTTTGTATTTTTAGTAGAGACAGGATTTTGCCATGTTGGCCAGGCTGGTTTCAAACTTCTGACCTCAGTTGATCCGTCTGCTTTGGGCTCCCAAAGTGCTAGGATTACAGGCGTGAGCCACTATGCCCAGCCTTCCCATTACATTTTGCGTAAAAGATCTGGGCATGTGTGTCATGAGCCTACCCAAACCCAATTACCATGGCTGGTTAGAACAAGATGACACAGGATACACTGTGATTAAACAGACACACAAAAAATAACAGCTATGTGAGCCTGCTATACCTTCTTTCCCTTTTTTTTTTCTTTTTTTTTATTTTTGAGACAGAGTTTTGCTCTATTGCCCAGGCTGGAGTGCAATGGCACGATCTCGGCTCACTGCAACCTCCACCTCCCAGGTTCAAGTGATTCTCCTGCCTCAGCCTCCCAAATAGTTGGGATTACAGGTGCCTGTCACCACACCCAGCTAATTTTTGTATTTTTAGTAGAGATGGGGTTTAGTCATGTTGGTCAGGCTGGTCTTGAACTCCTGACGTCAGGTGATCCGCCCGCCTTGGCCTCCCAAAGTGCTGGGATTACAGGCGTGAGCCACTGCGCCCAGCCTCCCATTTTTTCAATCTCCTCAGTTCTTCTATTCTCAACGTTTTTTGCCTTCACCTTTCGTTTCCCTGATTTGATTTTAATTCTCCTTCCTGGGTTTCAAAGTTGAACTCAATTGGCCTGTTGCTGTTTCATTGTTTATCTCTGATTCTGGTTGACTACTGTATATGTGATGCCTTCCTTATCTCTGAAAACAGACTCTAGCCATTGTTTGAAATCCTCTTGAGTTTCCTGTTGGAGATCCATTTCAGGTATTAGATTTATCCGTGTCCTTGCTGTTCTGATCCATTCTTCCTCAAAATAAGCCAATAACTAATTCCATAAAATTTTCTTTTTGACTGTACTTCTGCTTTAATTATCTGATTCCTTGCTGTTAATACCAAACAGCACACAACAACATTTGGTTTTGGGTTTTATGAGACAAAGTCTCACTCTGTTGCCTGGATAAGTACAGTGGCACCATCACTGCTAACTGCAGCCTCCACCTCCTGCGTTCAAGCGATCTTCCCACCTCAGCATCCCTACTAGCTGGGACTACAGACTTGCAGCACCACACCCGGCTAATTTTTTGTATGTTTAGTAGAGATCGGGTCTCACTATGTTGCGCAGGCTGGTCTCGAACTCCTGAGATCAAATGATCCTCCCGCCTCAGTCTACCAAACTGCTAGGATTAAAAGCATAAGCCACTGCACCCAGACAAAAAACAGTATTTTATAGTGAGTGAAAGGAAGAACGCGCTTGAAGATTTTTACAAACCTTATCATTACCCTAATAAAAACTGAGGTTCTTAATATTTTTTATGATGCTGTTCTCTGAAATACTTCTGAACTTTCAATACATTTCTGCTTCAAAACAAGGTTCCAGTCAGACTGGTAAGTGGGGAGGTGCTAGAACACTCTTTTATTTAAATTACATTCATGCCCTATTTCTTGTTCATGTTATTATATATATATATACACACAAATATATAAAAAAATATAAAAATTATATATATATATATATATTTTTGAGATGGACTCTGGCTCTTGTCACCCAGGCTGGAGTACAATGGTGTGATCTCAGCTCATTGCAACCTCCGCCTCCCGGGTTCAAGCGATTCTCCTGCCTCAGACTCCCGAGTAGCTGGGATTACAGGTGTCTGCCACCGCCCAGATAGTTTTTCTATTTTTAGTAAAAATGGGGTTTCACCATGTTGGCCAGGCTGGTCTCAAACTCCTGACCTCAGGTAATCTGCCTGCCTCGGCCTCCCAAAGGGCTGGGATTACAGGCGAGAGCCACCAAGCACAGCCTACAGTTAGTTCTTTAACAAGGGACTAGAATCCCTCTCTAAATTCCAAATTGCCTCTTTACAGCCAGGTGTGGTGGCTCACACCTGTAATCTCAGCATTTTGGGAGGCCAAGGTAGGAGGATCGCTTGAGGTCTAGAGTTCAAGACCAAACTGCCTTTTTAATGCATAATAACAATCAAAGAATGGCAGGTTTTAAAAACACAATCAACACAAGGTAAATAATTAGACAGTGATTGCAACTATAATACTACACAGTCTTTCAGCAGAGAATTAACTGCCACTCACCATAAAAGAACTGACTGACGCAAAGTATAATAGCCTTTTCATTAGAAAGCAAAGATGATAGTGGACACTGAACTTTCTGTATCAGCATCAGTCACATTCTAAGAAAATAAGGCATTTGGTTAAAAAAATATATATATGGAAAATATGGCAGCGGCTCATGCCTGTAATCCCAGCATTTTCGGAGGTCAAGTCAGGTGGATCGCTTGAGGTCAGGAATTCGAGAGCAGCCTGGCCAACATGGTGAAACCCCATCTCTACTAAAAATACAAAAATAAGCTGGGCGTGGTGGTGGGCGCCTGTAATTCCAGCTACTCAGGAGGCTGAGGCAGGAGAATCCCTTGAACCCGGGAGGCGGAGGTTGCAGTGATCCAAGTTCACGCCATTGCACTCCAGCCTGGGCAACAGAGTGAGACTCCATCTCAAAAAATTACAAAATTTTTAAAAATATAGCTGGGCACGGTGGCTCATGCCTGTAATCCAAGCATTTTGGGAGGCTGAGGTGGGCAAATCACAAGGTCAGGAGTTCGAGACCAGCCTGGCCAACATGCTAAAACCCCATCTCTATTAAAAATGCAAAAATTAGCCGGGCGTGGTGGCGCACACCTGTAATCCCAGCTACTCAGGAGGCTGACGCAGGAGAATTGCTTGAACCCGGGAGGCGGAGGTTGCAGTGAGCCGAGATCGCACCCCTGCACTCCAGCCTGGGTGACAGAGCAAGACTCCGTCTCAAAAAATATACACATACGAGTAGGTTACAGACCAATTATCTAGGTGAACACATTACTTATGTCACAAAACACTGCTTCCAGGTACTGTCAGGCCAACTATCTCCTTTAACAATGAAAGACAGCCCTGAATTTAGACAATAGTTTAAATTAGTAAAACCTTGACTCGCCACCTAAAAGACTAAAGACTCAGTCTCAACGAAGGTGAAATGGATTTAAACTGATGAGAAACACCAGGCCCATTATTTTATTTTCTTCTGCACAAATTTCTGCAGGCCACTATTTTTACTCGTAATAAGCAATGAAGATCTACACTGCACCTTTACTTAAGGAAGGCGAGCTAAACTCAAGACTGCAAAAATCAGTATCTTTCCTAACTCAATGTTTTGCATTCAAACAATAATCACTAAACTCCCAGATGCTTAGATGAATAAAAACTGAGAAAAACCTTCAAAATTAGCTAAAATAACTGCCACTAGGATATTGTCCCTGGAAGACAGTATTTAAGACAGGTAATAGTATTCAATTCTGTAATTATTAAGAGGCTTAAGAGTTTAAAAAAAAGAAAAAAAAAAGTCGGGCTCAGTAGCTCACACCTGTAATCCCAGTGCTCTGGGAGGCCGAGACAGGAGGATGGCTTGAGCCCAGGAGGTGAAGGCTGCAGTGAGCCATGATGGCACCACTGCACTCCAGCCTGGGTGACAGAGTAAGCCCCTGTGACCATTAGAGATAGAGAGAGAGAGAGAGAGAGAGAGAGAGAGAGAGAGAGAGACAAACAGAAAGAATACTTTTACCAGAGAAATTTTCCATCCAAACATAAGTTTTTGACCCCCTATTCCAAAAAATGGACTACAGCTGCGAGTCTGCAGTACTGGTGGATGCACTTCTGCCTTGGCCAGTATTTCAGGGAACTTCTCTCTTTCTTGGTTTTCTGGTGTCTTCCAGCTTTCCAGCTGTCTTCATTCTTTCAGATCTAGTCTCCAGTTATCTTTTGTATAAGAGGAAAAACTGTAAAACCCAAATTTACTTTTTTTTTTTTTTTTTTGAGACAGAGTCTTACCCTGTCGCCCAGGCTGGAGTGCAGTGGTGTGATCTTGGCTCACTGCAACCTCCGCCTCCTGGGTTCAAGCAATTCTCCTGCCTCAGCCTCCCGAGTGGCTGGGATTACAGGTGTGTGCCACCACGCCCAGCTAATTTTCTTCTTTTTTTAGTAGAGACAGGGTTTCACCATGTTGGCCAGGCTGGTCTTGAACTCCTGACCTCAGGTGATCTGCCCGCCTCAGCCTCCCAAAGTGCCACACCTGGCCAACCAGTTCATTTTATTAACAGCCACTAAAGCCAAGTTTCAACAAAATTAAATGACTAATGGCATCATCATATTCTTGAATGTATACACTAACAGAAACATCTTCAGTCAGAAGAATGAATTCATGTATCACTTAATGCTAAGGGAAAAATTAGTGACATCTCAAACTTTTAAAAAGTAATTTCTTCAAAACAATGAGTAGTAAGAAAAAGTTAAAATTCATCAAGTAAAATGTTAGACATTTTGTCCTAAAATGGTGCTTAAAATAAATCCAAAAGATCTAATACTAATAGTTGAATCAGCTGACTTTATTCTAAACCAGGATTCAGTTGCATTAAAACTAGTTTAGATTATCATGTAATACTACATTTTGGCAATCTTTTAGGCCGCCTAAATCTTTTTATCTCTGAAACTGTTGGGGTTTTTTTCGTTTTTTTGTTTTGTTTTGGTTTTGTTTTGGAGATGGAGTCTCACTCTGTCGCCCAGGCTGGAGTGCAGAGGCGTAATCTCGGCTCACTGCAACCTCTACCTCTTGGGTTCAAGCAATTCTCCTGGCTCGATCTCCGGAGTAGCTGGGATTTACAGGCACCTGCCACCACACACAGCTAGTTTTTTTGTATTTTTAGTAGAGACAGGGTTTCCCCATGTTGGCCAGGCTGGTCTTGAACTCCTGAAACTCAAGTGATTTGCCCGCCTCAGCCTCCTAAAGTGCTGGGATTACAGGCGTGAGCCATCACGCCCAGCCAAATTGTTGGTATTTAATATTTCCAAGTTCTCCCTATAATTATTAAGTACTAAAACCCAAAACTAAAATCTGTTTTTCAGAAGGAAATTTATTCATCCCTAAAATGTTTTATATTTAATATAATCAGTTCAGATTGTAAACACAGACTTTGTAAATATCTTAATGTTTTCTATTTAATTTTTTTTTCTGGACATGTGGTTTCACACTAAATGTCTTAATTTTTTCAACATACTACCATTTGTTTTAATTACGTCCACTGAGTAGCTTCTATAGAAAATGTGCTTTGTTCGGGGTTTTTTTTTTTTTTTTTTTTTTTCAGATAAGGGTCTCACTATGTTGCCCAAGATGGTTGCAAACTCCTGGGCTCAAAGGATCCTCCTACCTCAGTCTCCCGATTAGCTGGGACTACAGGCATCTGCCACCACGTCTGGTTATAGGAGATGTGTTTTTAATTTTTGTTTTAATGAGAACATGTTTAAGGTAGTTTGCTGACCCTATCAGTTTGTCTTTCGAATGACAGCAAAGAAATTAACTTCATATCTTGATATGTTTATTATACATGGTCGACATCTGCTTGACACAATTTACAAAATGGATCTTTTTATAACCTAAGAACAGCTGATAACTTAAAAGACAATGTAAATTGCCCAAGATCACAGAATTGCTAAGAATAGAATTCAGATCTATCCAACTGACTGGATGTCCTCAATTCCCCATTCTTTGTCTTTTTTATTTGGTTTGTTTGTTTGTTTTAGACGGAGTCTTGCTCTGTCACCCAGGCTGCAGTGCAGTGGCATGATCTTGGCTCACTGCAACCTCTGCCTCCTGGGTTCAAGCGATTCTCCTGCCTCAGCCTCCTGAGTAGCTGGGACCATAGGCGCCCATCACCACGCTCAGCTAATTTTGGTATTTTTAGTAGAGACGGGGTTTTGCCATGTTGGCCAGGCTGGTCTCCAACTCCTGACCTCTAGTGATCTGCCCACCTTGGCCTCCCAAAGTGCTGGGATTACAGGCGTGAGCCACAGTGCCCAGCCCCCCATTCTCTTTCAAACCACACTATACACTGTAAAATTTAATCAGATTTTAAATAGTTTTCAAATTCCATTATCTACAAATTTAAACTTTAGAAAAACATTAAGTTTTCAAGGGCTTAGACAACAACTATAATGGTATTTAAGTCTATGAACTGACCTTCTGCACCCCCTGAAAAAACACAGCCTCTCAAAGAAATAGGATTCCTCAATATTAAAAGGAGATATTTTCATTTTCCCAAAGTATTGTACCACAAAATACTAGTTCATAGCTACTTTTCTTCTTTTAAAAATATTCATTCTTTTTAAAAAAAAGGAGAACATGGCACACCCCATCGTAACCAAGTCATCAAAGTTAACACTAGTCTCCAAACACCACGTCCCACCCAACAAAATGCAAGAAAAACATGGATATTCCTGCTCAAAATGCTTAACCTCGATATAAGCATGAGGAAGCACTGGACAAACCTGAGTTGAGACATTCTATAAAAATGCTTCTAGTGTTCAAAAAGGTCAAGGGCATGAATGAAACTCAAAACACTGAAGAACTGTTCTAAAATAAAGTGTATTAGGCCGGGATCGATGGCTCACACCTGTAATCCCAGCACTTTGGGAGGCCGAGGTGGGTGGATCACCTGAGGTCAGGAGTTCGACACCAGCCTGGCCAACATGGCAAAACCCCATCTCTACTAAAAATACAAAAATTGGCTGGGTATGGTGGCAGGTGCCTGTAATCCCAGCTACTTGGGAGACTGAGGCAGGAGAATCGCTTGAACCAGGGGGAAGAAGTTGCAGTGAACTGAGATGGTGCCACTGCACTCCAGCCTGGGCGAAAGAGCGAAACTCTGTCTCCAAAAAAAAAAAAAAAAAAAAGTATATTAGAGGGCTGGGCATAGTGGCTCATGCCCATCATCCCAGAACTTTGGGAGGCCAAGGTGGGCGGATCACCTGAGGTTGGGAGTTCAAGACCAGCCTGACCAACATGGAGAAACCCCGTCTCCACTAAAAAAAAAAAATGCAAAATTAGTTGGGCATGGTGGCTCATGCCTGTAATCCCAGCTACCCAGGAGGCTGAGGCAGGAGAATCGCTTGAACCTGGGAGGCAGAGGTTACAGTGAGCTGAGATTGCACGATTGCACTCCAGCCTGGGCAACAAGAGCGAAACTCCATCTCAAAAAAGTATATTAGAGAGGCAAGGAAACTGGGTGGAAATGTGATCCTGGATTACAGTCTTGCAATAAAGGACATCCGTCACCAAAACGATGGGCAGAACTTGAATGCAAGTCTCTGCGTGAAAGATATGTGAGCAAGTTTTGTTTATTTGCTGTTCCTGCAACTATTTTCTAAGTTTAAAAGTGACTCAGGCTGGGTGCCGTGGCTCACCCCTGAAATCCCAACACTTTGGGAGGCTGACGTGAAGGGCTGCTTAAGACCAACAGTTTGACGCCAGCTTGGGCAACAGAGTGAGATCCCTTCTCTACCAAAAATTTAAAAAGTATCCAGGTGTGGTGGTACACGTCTGTTGTCCCAGCTACTCAGGAGCCTGAGGCAAGAGGATCACTTGAGCCTAGGAGTTCGACGCTGCAGTGAGCTATGACCACACCACTGCACTCCAGCTTGGGAGACAGAGCAAGACCCTGTAAAAAAAAAACCCAAAAAAGTCATAGATCACTAGCTGGTTTATATTAGTTGTACATTTTACCTGCTTTTTAAGTTTCGTAGCTATTTTTCTTCTTTTAAAGATAGTTTTTAGGCCAGGCGTGGTGGCTCACGCTTGTAATCCCAGCACTTTGGAAGGCCGAGGTGGGCAGATCACGAGATCAAAAGATCAAAAGATCGAGACTATCCTGGCCAACATGGTGAAACCCCGTCTCTACTAAAAATACAAAAATTAGCTGGGTGTAGTGGTGGGTGCCTGTAATCCTAGTTACTTGGGAGGCTGAGGCAGGAGAATCGCTTGAACCTGGGAGGTGGAGGTTGCAGTGAGCTGAGATCACACCACTGCACTTTAGATTGGCAACAGAGCAAGACTGGTCTCAAAAAAAAAAAAAGAAGGGGCCGGGCGTGGTGGCTCATGCCTGTAATCTCAACACTTTGGGAGGGCCAGGCGAGCCGATCACCTGAGGTCGGGAGTTCGAGACCAGCCTGACTAACACAGAGAAACCTTGTCTCTACTAAAAATACAAAATTAGCCAGGCATGGCTGCGCATGCCTGTAATCCCAGCTACTCGGGAGGCTGAGACAGGAGAATTGCTTGAACCTGAGGGGCAGAGGTTGCAGTGAGCTGAGGTCAGATCACGCCATTGCACTCCAGCCTGGGCAACAAGAGCGAAACTCCATCTCAGACAAAACAAAAACAAACAAACAAACAAATCCAAAAACCACATAGCAGTTAAGAGCAGGAGTTATCTGGCTGCCTAGTTTTATATTAACACTGTCCCTTACTGTATTTTTCAGATTAGTTAGCCTCATTTTTCTCAACTTTAAAATGGGATCATAATAGTGCCTACCTCACATCTCAGGATTGCTATGAGGATTAAATATGTTAATGCAGGTAGCACTTAAAACAGTAAACTCCGCTGGGGGCAGTGGCTCAGGCCTGTAATCCCAGAACTTTGGGAGGCCAAGGCGGGCAGATCACGAGGTCAGGAAATAGAGACCATCCTGGCTAACATGGTGATACTCCATCTTTACTAAAAATACAAAAAATTAGCCGGGCATGGTGGCACACGCCTGTAGTCCCAGCTACTAGGGAGGCTGGGGCAGGAGAATCGCTTGAACCCAGGAGGCAGAGGTTGCAGTGAGCCAAGGTTGTGCCACTGCACTCCAGCCTGGGCAACAGAATGAGACTCTGTCTCAAAAGAAAAAAAAAACCCAGTAAACTCATAAAGTCTCAAAAAATGTCAGTTACTGTTGTTGATATTGTCTTCAGTATTCTAGTCCAATATCCAGCTCTGACATATCCTCCAACAGAGAGCTTCCTGTTTACTGTACATATCTTAGAAAAGATAAATTCACCAGAGACTACACTAGACCTGGAATAGGCAGGACTTCTGTATGCCTTGCTTGTAATGAACAATACTTCAATTCTAAGAGTTTATCTCCATAGGCTTACTAGGTATTTTCCCAAGGAAAATAAATTAGGTCAGCAATTCAGAGGCTCTGTGTTTTTTTTTTTTTTTTTGAGACAGAGTCTCACTCTGTTGCCCAGGCCGGAGTACAGTGGCGCGATCCTGGCTCACTGCAAACTCTGCCTTCCGGGTCCAAGTGATTCTCCTGCCTCAGCTCCCGAGTAGCTGGGATTACAGGGGTGCACCATCACTCCTAGCTAATTTTTGTAATTTTAGTAGAGAGGGGTTTCACCATGTTGCCCAGGCTGGTCTCAAACTCCTGAGCCCAGGCAATATCTGAGCGCCTCAGCCTCCCAAAGTGCTGGGATTACAGGCGTGAGCCATCGTGCCCGGCCAGAGGTTCTGTTTTACAAATATTTAATAGCAGGATATAAACTATCACAATTTATATCAATGTATATTAACATAACACTTCAGCAGACAAGAAATAGAGCCAAAGAACCCATTTTAGTTCATTTGACTTTAACTTTTAACATATATATGTTATATATATGTTATATATAATATATATGTTATATATATGTTATATATATAATATATATGTTATATATATGTTATATATGTTATGTTATATATGTTATATATGTTATATATATGTTATATATGTTATATATATGTTATGTTATATATGTTATATATGTTATATATGTTATATATGTTATATATATGTTTTATATATATATATGTTTTATATATATATATATATATATATATATGGCAAGTACTTCCAAATAAAATAAGAAATCCCTAAGCCAAATCTTTGATCAGGATTGATTTTTAAATCAAGAGTTTGAATTTTTTTTTTTTTTTTTTTTTGAGACAGGGTCTTGCCCTGTCACGCAGGCTGGAATGCAGTGGCAGGGCCATGGCTCATTGTAGCCTCAACCTCTTGGGCTCAAGCAATCCTCCCACCTCATCCTTCGTAGTAGCTGAGACTACAGGAATGCACCACCACACCTGGCTAATTTTTTTGATTTTTTGGTAGAGACAGGGTCTCACTATGTTGCCCAGGCTGGTGTCAAACTCCTGTGCTCAAGCAGTCCTCCCACTGTGGCCTTTCAAAGTACTGAGATTACAGGCGTGAGACACCATGGCCAGCCGGCTGTGAAATTTTTCTAGGGGAGTATGCAGACATTTTAAGATACTAAATTGTTAATTTCTATCTGCTGAAATAAAGCTGGCACTTACCTCAGTAAATAACAAATATCCCTCAAGAAAAAAATAAAATAAATTTGAAGGGTTAAGATTTGAAATGATTTACAACTGTGTTGTATTCCTACTTAAAGCTTTATAGTATGGTGACCCCATTAAAGAAAAAAAAAACCACTTCAGACAGCTAGTAGCTAAATTTAACTTTTTTAAAAAGCCAGGTAAAGGAAAGAATGACAAAATAATAAAGAAAGGATTTAGCCAGGTGCAGTGGCTCATGCCTATAATCCCAGCACTTTGGCAGGCCAGGGTGGGCAGATCACCTGAGGTCAGGAGTTCAAGACCAGCCTGGACATCATGGTGAAATTCTGTCTCTACCAAAAATACAAAAATTAGCCGGGTGTGGTGGTACACGCCTGTAATCTCAGCTACTTGGGAGGCTGAGGCAGGAGAATCGTTTGAACCCATGAGGCGGAGGTTGCAGTGAGCTGAGATCACGCCACTGCACTCCACCCTGGGCAAAAGAGTGAGACTCTTTCTCAAAAAAAAAAAAGGGGATCTGCCCATCAGTGGATCACAAGTTCAGCTCTGAGTTCTGAGTTTCACAGTAGCCAAAACAACATCCTTAAAAAACAAACAAGGAAAAATCTTACCAGCTATTCAGAAAGACCTATTTTCCTTGCACCACAGTTTAAGACACCATTTTTGCCCCTGTGTTAATTATACTTTTAAATTGATTGTCCAGATTTTTAAACAGCAGCAGCTTACTCTGCCAATACACAAAGAATGTGTCCCCTTGACATGACTCCAAATTTAAAACTCAGTTGGACTTGGAAAAACCATTTGGAAGAGAAAATGAAAATCAAGTAGCTATTATCTAAAGGTCCATCTTTACTTTGTCCTTGAGGTGTTTTTTTTCTTTTCTTTTCTTTTTTTTTTTTTTTTGAGAAAGAGTCTCACTCTGTCATCCAGGCTAGAATGCAGTGGTGTAGTCTCAGCTCACTGCAACCTCTGTCTCCCAGGTTCAAGCAATTCTCCTGCCTCGAGTAGCTGGGACTACAGGTAGATGCCACCACACCCGGCTAACTTTTTGTATTTTTAGTAGAGACAGGGTTTTACCATGTTGGCCAGGATGGTCTCAAACTCCTGACCTCAGATGATCCACCCACCTCGGCCTCCCAAAGTGCTGGGATTACAGGTGTGAGCCACCCGCACCTGGCCATCTTTACTTTTTTAAAAGCACAGTTCACAGAAGGCAGGCAACAGAGCAAAGCTATTAGGAAGGTGAGCTTTGCAATCAGGCAAAAGTTCTGAATTCAAGTCCTGTCTCCAATCTTACAGGTGACCCTGGGATTCTTTAATCCCAAATTTACTAGTCTGGAAAATGACAACAGTCTGCATATTTACCTTACAAAGTTATCAGAATGCATGTCAATTCTTAATAAAGTATATCACAAAAGCATTCAGTGAATTGAGCAAGCATTTATAATTTAAACTTCACTAAAATAGTTACTTCAAAAATATATGTACATATATCTATTAATTTACATAAAAACTCACCAAATCCAAGCCTGGTAAATTGAAAATAGCTTATTTCCCAACAAACTGCATTAATTAGCACTGCTAAATAAAATAACCTATTTTCTGAGACAGCAGGAAAATTAATGAGACAAGTGTCAAAATAAATAACTGCTTTGAAATGAAGTATGTGTACCTTTTAAGGCATCTGTGCATGAACACCTGCTTATGTCAAATTTACTCCTCAAAGATCGTTTTAAAATTTAACTTTAAAAAGTCACCTTGGCCGGACACGGTGGCTCACACCTGTAATCCCCGCACTTTGGGAGGCCGAGGTGAGTGGATCACAAAGTCAGGAATTCGAGACCAGCCTGGCCAATACGGTGAAACCCCGTCTCTACTAATAATACAAAAATTGCTGGGCGTGGTGGCGTGCACATATACTCAGCTACTTAAGAAGTCCCAGCTACTCGAGAAGCTGAGGCACGAGAAGAGCTTGAACAGGAGGCGGAGGTTTCAGTGAGCCGAGATCGTGCCACTACACTCCAGGCTGGGCAACAGAGGGAGACTCTGTCTCAAAAAAAAAAAAAAAAAAAAAAAAAGAAAAAAGTAGTCACCTTCCAGCTGGGCGCGATGGTTCACGCATCTAATCCCAACACTTTGGGAGGCCGAGGCGGGCGGATCACTTGACGTCAGGAGTTCGAGACCAGCCTGGCCAACATGATGAACCCTCGTTCTCTACCAAAAAACACAAAGATTAGCCAGGCATTGTGGTGCACGCCTGTAATCCCACCTACTCAGGAGGCTGAGGCACCAGAATCACTTGAACCCAGGAAGTGGAGGTTGCACTGAGCTGAGATTGTGCCACTGCACTCTAGCCTGGGAGACAGACCGAGACTGTCTCCCAAAAAAAAAAAAAAGTAAACTAGTCTGGATATACAAACTAAACTAAAAGATTCTTTATCCTGAAGCTCTCAACAATGTCATTTGCCCATGCCAGTATTTTCCAAGAAACATGCTGTGTTCTGAGGCCTCATAGGATGAGCCAGTCAGTATGTTGAATAAATGAATAAATAGTCACTGTTCCCGACGTGATAAAAGATCCCTTCTTTTGGGCCGGGTGTGGTGGCTTACACCTGAGTCCCAGCACTTTGGGAGACTGGGGTGGGAGGATCGCTTGAGCCCAGGAGTTTGTGACCAGCCTGGGCAACACAGCGAGATCCTGTCTCTATAAAAATAAATTAATGTATTTTTAAAAATTTAAAGAATCCCTTCTCAGCCAGGCACGGTGGCTCACATATGTAATCTCAGCACTTTGGGAGGCCAAAGCAGGTGGATCATGAGGTCAGGAGTTCAAGACTGCCTGGCCAACATGGTGAAACCCCATCTTTTCTAAAAATACAATAATTAGCCAGGTGTGGTGTCCAGCACCTGTAATCCCAGCTACTCAGGGGGCTGAGGCAGGAGAATTGCTTGAACCCAGGAAGTGGAGGTTGCAGTGAGCCAAGATCACGCCACTGCACTCCAGCCTGGGTGACAGAGTGAGACTCCATCTCAATAAATAAATAAATTAAATAAATAAATAAATAAATAAGTAACTATGATCTCTAAGGACTGTGTATGGAAATGAGATCAAAACACAAGCAGGAATTCTCAAAAGCATAGAACCTATACAATCAGAAAACTTCCTAGGCTAGGTCTGCTGAACAGGGTTCTACATAACCAGTTATATTATGGACCAAACTCTTCATCATGCTCCACTTTTCCAAGTACACCATAATATAATTATATATTCTTCTTACACACACGCACAGACACACACACACAATGTGCTTTGCCATGCTACAAAACAAAAACTCCAAAAACCACAAAAAGGATTAAATAGGAAGGAGATTCTAACACACAGATGAACTTGATAATATCCTGCATTCCAGCCTGGGCAACAGAGCAAGACCCTGTCTCAAAAAAAAAAAAAAAAAAGTTCTGGACCACTGAACTATACATACACTTAAAAATGGTTAAGACTGGGCGCAGAGGCTCACGCCTGTAATCCCAGCACTTTGGGAGGCCAAGACAGGTGGATCATGAGGTCAAGAGATTGAGACCATCCTGGTCTACATGGTGAAACCCCATCTCTACTAAAAATACAAAAATTAGCCGGGCGTGGTAGTGCACACCTGTAGTCCCAGCTACTCGACTGGCTGAGGCAGGAGAATCACTTGAACCCGGGAGATGGAGGTTGCCATGAGCCGAGATCGTGCCCCTGCACTCCAGCCTGGCGAAAAAGCAAGACTCTGTCTCAAAAAAAAACAACCAAATTTTTTTTTTGTAAAATCAGGCTGGGTGTGGTGGCTCATGTCTCTAATCCCAGCACTTTGGGAGGCAGATGCAGGCAGATTGTTTGAGCTCAGGAGTTCGAGACCAGCCTGGGCAACATAGTGAGATCCCCCCCATCTCTACAAAAAATAAAAAATCGAGCCAGACGTTGTGGCATGCACCTGTAGTCCCAGCTACTTGGGAGACTGAGGTGGGAGGATGTCTTGACCCTAGGACACCGAGGTTACAGTGAGCCAAAAGCATACCACTGCACTCCAGCCTGGGCAACAAAGTGACATCCCGTCCCTCCCCCGACAAAAAAAGGTTAAAATGGTAATTTTTGTGTTAAGTATATGTTACCACAATGTAACAACAACAATGACAACAACAACAAAAAACACTATAAGGAACCACTCCAAAGAAAGGCATTCACGGTGTAAATGGCAGACACAAATTTATTCTTCATAAAGGAACAAATTCATCTGACAAGATTTTCTTTTTTTTGAGATGGTGTCTTGCTCTGTCGCCCAGGCTGGAGAGCAGCGGCAAGATCTCGGTACACTGCAACCTCTGCCTCCCAGGTTCAAGTGATTCTCGTGCCTCAGCCACCCAAGCAGCTGGGATTACAGGCACCTGTCACCACTCCCAGCTAATTTCTGTGTTTTCAGTAGAGACGTGTTTTTTTGTTTGTTTGTTTTCCTTGAGACACAGTCTTGTTCTATGGCCCAGGCTGGAGTGGAATGGCGTGATCTTGGCTCACTGCAACCTCCACCTCCAGGGTTCAAGTGATTCTCCTGCCTCAGCCTCCCGAGTGTCTGGGATTATAGGTGCGCACCACCACGCCTGGCTAATTTGTTTTTGTTTTTTGAGACGGAGTCTCGCACTGTCACCCAGGCTGGAGTGCAGTGGCGTGATCTCAGCTCACTGTAAGCTCCACCTCCTGGGTTCACGCCATTCTCCTGCCTCAGCCTCCTGAGTAGCTGGGACTACAGGCGCCCGCCACCACGCCCGGCTAATTTTTTTTTTTTTTTTTGTATTTTTAGTAGAGACAGAGTTTCACCATGTTAGCCATGATGGTCTCGATCTCCTGACCTCGTGATCCACCCACCTTGGCCTCCCAAAGTACTGGGATTACAGGCGTGAGCCACCGCGCCCAGCCAATTTTTTATATTTTTAGTAGAGACGGGGTTTCACCATGTTGGCCAGGCTGGTCTCAAACTCCTGACCTCAAGTGATTCATGGCCTCCCAAAGTGCCGGGAGTACAGGAGTGAGCCACCACACCCAGCCAAAAAATATATTTTTTAATGCTTACCATGGGGAAAAATGAAAAAAGAAAATGAACAGGAGGAAGGAGTGACACTAATGAATCTTGCAGGGTCTATTTCTCTGCCCTTTCCTCATATGGACATAATACATGCCATCGTCCTCCTCTGTCAAATTATCTCACAGATGAGATCATGTAATTTAAGTGCATTAAAGTCTAATGCCAAAGCCAGTTACTAACTTTAGTTCACTTCCAATACCTTATTTATTTTCTTGAAACCAATTACGGTCTGAAAATTCAATCTAGATAAAATTCTACTCATGTCATGTATGTGTTATAGTCAACAGTAAGAGCTAAATATCTAGATATAACAAATTATAATGAACAATATATAAAGCATACATTCTCAGGTTTCATCAATCAAACTGTCAAGCTCTGGCCAGGCGCAGTGGATCACGTCTGTAATCCCAGCACTTTGGGAGGCTGAGGCGGGCAGATCACCTGAGGTCAGGGGTTCCAGACCAGCCTGGCCAACATATAGTAAAACCCCTTCTCTACTAAAAAATACAAAAATTAGCTGGGCATGGTGGCGCACGCCTGCAGTCCCAGCTACTTGGGAGGCTAAGACAGGAGAATCGCTTGAACCTGGGAGGCAGAGGTGGAGGTTGCAATGAGCTGGGATCCCGCCACTGCACTCCAGCCTGGGTGACAGAGGGAGACTCCATCTCAAAACAAAACATAAAAACATTGTAACAGTCACAAGGGAAAATCCCACAGAGGAACAAGTCCTTGCCCTTGCAATTCATATTCTCCAGAGTTCTTGGAGATTAACATCGTAGTCAATATTACTAGTAAAATTTTCACTTCCTCAATTTCCCAGAAGTCTTTATAATAGTATTTTTATGACTAATATTTCTTGAGTGTCTACTACATGCCAGACAGCAACCTAAGCACTTAAACTCTATCCTCGCAACAGCTCTTAGAAGCGAAACATGTTCTATTATCATCAACTCCATTTTTAAAAATAGGGGCCAGGTGCGGTGGCTCAGGCCTGTAATCCCAGCCTTTGAGAGGCTGAGTGGGTGGATCATCTGAGGTTAGGAGTTGGAGACCATCCTGGCCAACATGGTGAAACCCTGTCTCTGCTAAAAATACAAAAATTAGCCAGGTGTGGTGGCGCACGCCTATAATTCCAGCTACTCGGGAGGCTGAGGCACGAGAATCACTCAAACCCGAGAGGCAGGGGTTGTAGTGAGCCGAGATCATGCCACTGCATTCCAGCCTGGGTAACAGAGCAAGACAGTCTCAAAAAATAAAAATAAAAATAAAAAATAGGCCGGGCGCTGTTGGCTCACGCCTGTAATCCCAGCACTTTGGGAAGCCGAGGCGGGCAGATCACCTGAGGTCAGGAGTTCAAGACCAGCCTGACCAAAACGGAGAAACCCTGTCTCTACTAAAAATACAAAATTAGCCAGGCGTGGTGGCACATGCCTGTAATCCCAGCTACTCGGGACGCTGAGGCAGGAAAATCGCTTGAACCCGGGAGGCGGAGGTTGCGGTGAGCCAAACGCGCCACTACACTCCAGCCTGGGCAACAAGAGCGAAACTTCGTCAAAAAAAAAAAAAAAAAAAAAAATAGGGAAACACACAAAGATGAAGTGAAATGCCCAAGGTCACACAGGCAGGAAATGGCAAGGGCCAGGATTGGAATCCAGGCAGTCAGACTTCAAACTTGTGTCGCTAGCCATAAGCTATAAACCCTCTCTCAATTTATAAACTTGTCTTCCCTCTCATGATATATTTTTTAAGTAACTAGTTCTTTAAAAATCCTATATAGAGTGTTGGCCGGGCATGGTGGCTCATGCCTGTAATCCCAGCACTTTGGGAGGCTGAGGCAGGTGGATCATTTGAGGTCAGCAGTTTGAGACCAGCCTGGCCAACATGGTGAAACCCCGTATCTACTAAAAATACAAAAATTAGTCGGGCGTGGTGGCACACACCTTTAATCCCAGCTACTCAGGAGACTGAGGCAGGAGAATTGCTTCAACCTGGGAGGTGGAGCTTGCAGTGAGCTGAGATCGTGCCACTGCACTTTAGCCTGTGCAACAGAGGGAGACTCCTTAAAAAAAAAAAAAAAAAAAAAAACCTATAGAGTTTTTAATCAAGTTACAACCAAAGGAGAATGAGTCAATCCTCCAACAACTCTGACAGTTCCTGACTATATTGAACTTTCTCTTACTTTCTCAGTAGGCCAAAGTGGTAAAAAGCAAATGAGTACTGCCAGAAACAGGCATGGAATACCAAAACAAGAATTTTACAAAGGAAAAAAAAGAAAGAGGAAAAAACAAACAGGAAGACGGCAGGGAGAGTTCCAGAACAAAAGAACAACAGTAAAGGACTACAGGGGAAGAATGGAGAATGAAGAATTATCAAGACAATACCTTCACCTCTTCCGATGACGTATCCACACAATTTTTACAGGATACACACATCCTTGGCTGGGCGTGGAGGCTCACGCCTGTAATCTCAGCACTTTGGGAGGCCCAGACGGGCAGATCACCTGAGGTCAGGAGTTTGAGACCAACCTGGCCAACATGGTGAAACCCCGTCTCTACTAAAAATACAAAAATCAGCCGGGCATGGTGGCGGGTGCCTGTAGTCCCAGCTACTTAGGAGACTGAGGCAGGAGAATCACTTGAACCCAGGAGGCGAAGGTTGCAGTGAGCCGAGATCGCACCACTGCACTCCAGCCTGGGTGACAAAAGCGAGACTCTGTCTCAAAAATAAATAATAATAAAATAAAATACAATAAAAAAACACACATCCTCTAAGACACTAAGGCGTTTCACTACCCCAGGTAGGTAGCCCCGATACACTTTAGTTAACTACGTATGAGTCTTCACAGAGCTATGCTGCCAGTTTAAGCCTACTGATTCCCAGGTATCTCAACTCTACAATTAGAATAAGCAACTGATTAGGTGTATTTTCTACTTTCTTTCAGTTATTAACAATGACTAACCTTCACTCAATAAATGAACTAGGCGCAGTGACTCATGCCTGTAATCTCAGCACTTTGGGAGGCCGTGGCGGGTGGATCACTGGTTGGAGATCAGCCTGGCCAACATGGTGAAACCCCATCTCTATGAAAAATACAAAAAAATTAGCTGGGCATGGTGGGACATGCCTGTAATCCCAGCTACTCGTGAGGCTGAGGCACAAGAATCGCTTGAGCCTGGGAATCGGAGGTTGCAGAGAGCTGAGATGGCGCCACCGCACTCCAGCCTGGGCCACAGAGCGAGACTCCGTCTCAAAAAAATAAGCAAATAAATACTTTCCCTTAGACTGACATAAAAATGATTTGACATCCATCTATTTAAGCCAGTGGTAAGACAATCTCGTGTTAATTATACTACCCCAGTTATGAAGCATATTGCAAAAACTCATGTTTATATAAAACATTCATGTCATCAACAAAGAATGAAACAATAGTAGAAATGAATTAGGTGAAATGCAATGCAAATAGCTGATAACCAGTAATAACAGAAAAGGTTAAGTGTTTAGTAATTGTTCAGTGTTCAGCTCCTTTAGATAATAACAACCTGTCCACCTATGGGTCATTGAGAATGCTAGAACATAGCAGGACAGTGGCCATGGAAGTTGGGATCCCCCGAGGAGTGTGTACAACTCGCCTAAGGGTGTAGGTGGGGGAAAGGAGGGGGGTCATCAACTGTAAACTAAAACCATTCCTCCCACCTATCTGCGGTTATTTTCCCTAGAAAGAAATCCATTATAATTTTAAAAACCTAAAAATCACCGGGCATGGTGGCTCATGCCTGTAACCCCAACACTTTGGGAGGCCTAGGAGGGCAGATCACAAGGTCAGGAGTTGGAGACCAGCCTGGCCAGCATGATGAAACCCGGTGTCTACTAAAAATACAAAAAATTAGCCAGGCGTGGTGGTGCGTGCTGGTAATCCCAGCTACCCAGGAGGCTCAGTCAGGAGAATCACTTGAACCCAGGAGGCGGAGGTTGCAGTGAGCCAAGATGGCACACCTACACTCCAGCCTGGGCGATAGAGCAAGATTGTGTAACCAAAAAAAAAAAAAAAGGGCCAGGTGCAGTGGCTCACGCCTGTAATCCCAGCACTTTAGGAGGCCAAGGCAGGCGGATCACCTGAGGTCAGGAGTTCGAGACCAGCCTGACCAACATGCAGAAACCCCGTCTCTACTAAAAATACAAAGTTAGCCAGGCATGGTGGCGCATGCCTATGATCCCAGCTACTCCGGAGGCTGAGGCAGGAGAATCACTTGAACCTGGCGGGGGGCGGAGGTTGCAGTGAGCAGATTGTGCCATTGCACTCCAGCCTGGGCGACAGAGTGAAACTCCATCAAAAAAAAAAAAAAGAAAGAAAAAACCTAAAAATCTTTCTCAGCAGGAATTGCCCCCAACCCCATCCCGCAAAAAGAACCCCCAAAGCCTACATTTTAATGTCAGTCTCTGTAGTCATATTTGAGTAAGCTGAATCGTTGGAGAGACATGTGGCAGAGGAGCCTCAGCACACAATGCTCCCCAACCCCCGTACCTCCAAGGGCCAAAACTACAAGCTGTGGTCCTATCACTCAAACCTTCTGTGTGGTGGTGTGGCAGACTTTGGGCATCTGAAGAAGATAATGTAACAAATGCCCATGCTGCGATTAAATTAATAAATAAGAGTGGAAAAAAGCCAAACTTCCATAGATTTCCCATTTTATTCCACACTTAAATCCATGGCCCCTTTTTAAACTGGAGACTTATGAAACTTTCAACTTTTCTAATCATGGCTAACAGGAATTCTCAACTCAGCCAGTTTTCTGAGCAATCTACAGTCAGTCGTCCGAATTATTTTTCATTCTTTAACATCTAATTTTATTTTATTTTTATTTTTTTTGAGACAGTCTCGCTCTGTCGCGCAGGCTGGAGTGCAGTGGTGAGATCTCATCTCACTGCAACCTCCGCCTCCTGGGTTCAAGAGATTCCCCTGCCTCAGCCTCCCCAAGTAGCTGAAACTACGTACGCACGCCACCACACCCGGCTAATTTTTGTATTTTTAGTACAGACGGGGTTTCGCCATGTTGGCCAGGCTGGTCTCCAACTCCTAACTTCAGGTGTTCCACCTCCCTCAGCCTCCCAAAGTGCTGGGATTACAGGTGTGAGCCACCGCACCCGGCCAAGATCTAATTTTAAAGTAAGGAAAAGCAAATATCTCCAATAAATTTCTCTCCCTTCATTTTGCACCACTGTGAATGGTTCTCAAAGGGCTATCCGGGGAGCAGCCACCATCAACACCACCTGGGGAGCTAATCGAAATGCAAATTGTCGGGCAAATCCCCAGACCTGCAGAATCAGCCTGGGAGGTAGGGCCCAGCAAGCAGAGTCCGCACATGCCAGCTTCTCCCGGGGACGCCCAGGCGCGGTGGTTTCAGAACCTCGGCTTAGGGGTTGAGTCACGCTGGCCAGGTTCATGTGCTAGGTAAGCAAGAGTACAGAACTCTCCAACTTCTCTAGACTTGTTCCGCTCTATAGAATAGAATTACAGACTCGTCACAAAGATTAAATAAGAAAAATACTGTACATCCAAAGCGCTCAAGAGCCATGGGGGGGGGGGGGGGGGCACGGAAGACACTCAGATGTAAGCAGCATTGCTACCACCGGCAAGGCACTAGGACGATGCCAAACTGGAGGGGGAAGTGGAGGGGGAAGTGGAGGGAGAAAGACAAAGGAGGAAAAGGCTTCTTGTCCCTGCCCCTACGAGCTCAACACCCAGTGACTGGCCAGATGCAGAGGAAAATAAAAGTGCCCTTAGCCGGGCGTGTTGGAGCGCTCCTGTAATCCCAGCTACTCAGGAGTCTGAAGCAGGAGAATGGCTTGAACCCGGGAGGCGGAGGTTGCAGTGAGCCGAGATCGCGCCACTGCACTCCAGCCTGGGCAACGAGAGCGAAACTTCGCTTCCAAAAAAAAAAAAGAAAAGAAAAAAGAAAAAGCAAAAGGAAAAAAAAGAGAGAAAATAAAGGTGCCCTGCGAGGAAGGGCACACAAGTTGATTGGGAGACTAAGAAGGAACAAACTCTGACCATGCAATGTAAGAGACGACCCCAGGCCGGGAGCCACGGTGGCTCACGCCTGTAATCCCAGCACTTTCGGAGACCGAGACAGGCGGATCACCTGAAGTCAGGAGTTCAAGACCAGCCTGACAAACATGGCGAAACACCGTCTCTATTAAAAATACAAATATTACCGGGCTTGGGGGCAGGCGTCTGTAATCCCAGCTACTCGGGGGAGACTGAGGCAGGAAAATCGCTTGAACCCGGGAGGTGGAGGTTGCAGTGAGCGAAGATCGCGCCACTGCACTCCAGCCTGGGGGGACAGAACGAAACTCTCTCAACAACAACAACAAAAAAAAAAAAAAAAGAGAGAGAAGACCTTAAGGAAGTGGCTGCATATGAGCAAGAAAGATTTCCATAGCTTGAAAAACGTCATTCCAGCCAAAAGACCAAGATCTCAAGAAGGAGGAGAAACGAAAGCCAAGGTAGCAGCCACCGAAAAATCCTGTAGCAGGAAATAAAATCGGTCAACCCACACCATAGGCCTCAGCCTGGGGAGAAGACCCCGCCTCCACAGGGCACTCTACCTGCACGTTCTCATTTGCAAACTAACTTCCCTTTTTGTTCCCTGAAGGACTGGAGACTTCTCTGCACTGTTGGCTGATCAAGCCATTGTCTGCGGCAAAGTTGAATTTAAAAGAGATGAGGCCCAGCGTGGTGGCTCAAGCCTGTACTCCCACCACTTTGGGAGGCCTAAACGGGAGGATCACCAGAGTCCAGGAGTTCCCGACCAGCCTAGGCAACACAAGAAGACCCCATCTCTAAAGAAAAATTAAAAATTAGCCAGGCGTGACCCAGGGCGGTGGCTCATGCCTGTAATAATCCCAGCACTTTGGTGGCAGGCCGAGGCGGACCGATTGCTTAGAGCTTGATTCAAGAGTTGGAGACCAGCCTGGCCAACATGGTGAAACGCCATCTCTACTAAAAATACAAAAATTAGCCGGGCGTGGTGGCGCACGCCTGTAATCCCAGCTACTCAGGAGGCTGAGGCAGGAGAATGGCTTGAACCCGGGAGGCAGAGGGTGCAGTGGGCCGAGATCACACCAGTGCACTTAAGCCTGGGCCACAGAGTGAGACCCCATCTCAAAAAAGAAAAAAAAATTAGCCGGGCATGATGGCATGCGCCTGTAGTCCCAGCCACTGGGGAGGCTGAGGCAGGAGGATCGCTGGAGCCCAGGTGTTGGAGGCTGCAATGTGCTATGATTGTGCCACTCTGCGCTTCAGCCAGGGCAACATAGAGAGACTGTTTCTAAAAAAAAGAAAATTAAGCCGAAAGCGATGGCTCACACCTGTAATCCCAGCACTTTGGGAGGCCAAGGTGGGAGGATCGCTTGAGCCTAGGAGTTCAAGACCAGCCTGGGCAACATAGTGAGAACGCATCTCCACAAATAATTTTTTTTTTTTTAAAAAGGAGGTCAGTAGTCAGCAAGAGCTGCGCATCGGCAAGAGTGGACACTACTCCAACAGCACCCCACCTGTGAACATCCCCAGCCGCAAATCAGCGCAAATCCATAACCTAGGGAGGACAAAATTCGCTACACGAAAAGGCAAAAGCTGGATTAAGAAAAAGTGGAGAAGTCAGGGAGCGGGAAGCAGACAGCTTTTTCCATTTCATTTTCCTTCTTCCTCTGCACTCCCGTCGTCTGGGTGCTGGCCGAACCCAGACGGCTTAATTTTCATGGCCTAAGGCTAAAGTTTTCCTTCCGGTCATTGTGTTTATTTCCCCCAAAGAACAGGCCCCGAGGGGCAGGCGCGCCGGGCCGGCCCGGGACAAAGCCCACTGCAGACTCCACCTGGGAGTGGGGCGGGGCGGGGGACAGCGCTCCCGCTCCCCCGCCCGCCGCAGTTACCAGGCAACGCGATGCCCCGCCCCCGCGCCGGTTGGCCAATCCCGCGCGTCTGCTGCCCCGGCGCAGGAGCCCCAGATACACCAGGCGAGCGCGACCCCACGGCGGCTCGGACCTGGCACCGCGCGCGCCCCCGCACCGCCTAGCCGGCCAATCAGCGCGGCGGGGCATGCGCAGCCCGCAGGGCCGCTCGCTCGCTCGCGCGCGGGATCGCACGCGCGAGGCGCCCCCCCCACCCCACGCCGGTCGGAGCGCGCGCCCCTCCCCCACGCGCACCGAGGCGCGCGCGTGCCACTGTCGTCCCCCGCGACCGCGTCCGTGCCGCCCCACCCCCATCACCTCGTTTCGGCCACTGCCAAGGCCGGCGGGGCTCGAGACCGGGCGAGGCGGTGGGGGTGGGGGTAGCGGGAGGCGGCACGGGCGCCCCCCAAGGCCCCACACCGCGCGCGGCGGGCCGCGGCTCCCAGGCCCCTGTCCCTGCAGGCCCGGCGGGGCAAAGTCTCCAATAAAGGCCCCCGCTGGCAATGGCCCCCGAGGCGGGGGCGGGGGGCGCGGGGATGAGGCGAGAGGGACTCACCCGAGTGCGGCCGCCTCCAGGCAGCTCCGGGGCCGGGGGTGCCGAGGGGAGGCGAGTGTGGGCCGCGCGCGGGCTGCGGCCGCCGCGGAGCAGCCTCGGCTGAGGGGAGCTGGCGAGCGGACGGGAGGCGAGAGGGGGCGAGGGGCCCGTGCGTGTCGGCCGCGCTCCTGTCACCGCCGCATGGCCGCCCCGCAGGCAGGGCCTCGCTCAGCGCCTTGATCCGATCACTGGGGGACAGAGGCAGAGGCCGGGGTGACCGCGGCAGGCGGGCGGCCGCGGCTGGAGAGCGCGTGCGGGGAAGCGGGGGGGCGACCGGTGGCCCCTTTTCTCTGCTCTCCCAGCTTCTCTCTCACCCTCCTCCTCCTCCTTTTTTTTTCTTTTTTTCTTTTTTTTTTTTTTTTTTTTTTTTGTTCCTCGAAGGCGCGTTGCGCGTGCGCATCCGCAGCGCGGCCCAGCGGGAGTTGTAGTTTCGGATGCGTTCCCCGTCAACGCGGTGACGGTGGCCGTGGACTACAACTCCCAGGAAGCACCGCGCCGGCTAGCCTCGAACCCTAGGACGAGGCAAGCGCGGCGCCCGGCCCTCTCCAGCAAGGGCTGTCAATGGAGGCGAGGGTGGTGGGAGCGAGAACATGGCTGCACCTGGGGCCTGCGCGGCCGTCCGGGTGGGGGAGGGGAGCCGGGGTGCAGAAACGGAAATCTGGACGGGTGGTGGCTCCGGCCTCGTCCCCACCGCGCGCCAGCCGCCGTCCAAGTCCCACACTTGCTCTTGCACCCCACATTCCTTGCAAATTGCGAGGCAGGGACACTGCAAAAGCCGGGGAGCTCCGGGCCGGCCCGTCGCCCTCCGTGCTCTGCAAAAGGGGAGTCCTTCCGCCCTGCACCACCCTCCGGGACACAAAGAACTCCTCTCTAGTGTTTTCCAAGCTGGCCTCCAAAGAGACCGTTGCCCCCAAGTTCAGACAGGCGAGAGGGGAGGAGACCTTGTGTTTTAATTCCTCCCCCAGACCCTCCGCCTCTGTCTCTCCCTCAGGATTTGGAAGGAAACTTGCAAGGGAGTGGGAGCAGAAATCCTGACTCGTAGCTCCTGTTTTGTTCTGTCAACCGCGATGCGATTTAACTCAAACTCCTCCCCCTACCATTATTTTTTGCTTCTCAACTTACATTAGCCGGTGGGTTTTGAAAATGGAGAGACATTACTGTTCACCTAAGTTAAACTCCAAAACTTTACAACCCCGAGGCCGACGATTTTTAGATGTTTATGTAAAGCACGAGATTGAGTGGTTTTTTGATTCCCGCCCGGCCCCCCACCCAGTACCACCCACTGGGGATTCGGGCCACGACGGCCATCCTCCCCCCACCCGCCGCTTCTCGGTAGGTGGCGACCACGACGCTTTTTCCAGCCTCCAAGCCTTTGTCGCTAGCGAGAAAACTTTCCGAGCAGCCAGTCTTTTGATGTGGGTCCAAAAAACCTTTCCTTTCAATCTGGGTTCTCCGATTGGCATTCCCCATCGTCTCTCTTGCACAGACCGCACCCAATAAAGCCTCCTCTAGAATTTTCATGTTGGATTTAAAAAAAAATACATGGAGAGCGTAAAGCTCACCGGAGAAGCAATCTGATTACAGAAGCCTGAATTTTTGCGATTTCCCGGACAATGTCTAGGATCCCTTCGGTCCTTGCCTAATAAGATTGTGACTCTCCTTTGTCGATTGTCTCAAAAGTCATTCATTAAGTTTGCACAAGAGCAACTTTCTTTTTGCATTTGTATTTCATTGACATTTAGTAATATTTAATTAAATTCTCTATTCCCAATACCACGTGCCACTGACATATATTTAGGAACAAATTTAACTCTTGAGAAGCCTATAACTCACTCTAGTAAGAGCAGCCAGCCTACGAGATGCAGATTTCAGCTGCTGTGGACTTCAGTGAGTATCTTTTGTTGAGAGAGTGGTTTCTCCACCTGGAGGGGTCAGGGAAAGGATTTCCTGGGTATAGTGGAGTCGTGGAGTAGCATTTGGGAGGGTGTTACAAAGTGAGTTAGTAAGGCAGAAGTTTATTTAGCCAAGATGACCCTTATCATCGTGAAAACGTTTGGAAGGTAGTTCCTTTCTTCTATGAATTTGTTTAGTGGTTCACAGTGGAATTTTTTTTTGAGACCGAGCCTCGCTCCGTCGCCCACCTGGAGTGCAGTGGCGCGATCTCGGCTCACGGCAACCTCTACCTCCCGGGTTCAAGCGATTCTCCTGCCTCAGCCTCCTGAGTAGCTAGGATTACAGGCGTGCACTACCACGCCCAGCTAATTTTTGTATTTTTAGTAGAGATGGGTTTCACCATGTTGCCCAGACTGTTCTCGAACTCCTGACCCCAAGTGATCTGCCTGCCTCAGCCTCCCAAAGTGCTGAGATTACAGACATGAGCACCTCACCGGGCCCACAGTGGAATTTTGCTGCCTCTTCATAAACAGCTCCAACTTCTTTGAGACTGAAGCAGTTCCTAAAACGGTTAGGTCAACATGAGCTGGTTTTGAATTACGTCTAGTCAGAAAGCTGTCTCTGTTGAGGCAATGTGTATGCAGACAAAGCGTTTTTCTGAGCATTTTGCCATTAAGGTTTGTAACCCTCAAATTCATGTGTTACAGTCATAAAGATCTTGCGTGTTCTGTCTTCATTAAGGTCTGGCTCACTGCAGCTTGTTGGAACACTTGTCACTATTCATTGACCAATTTCTCCTTCATCTTAATGGTATAGATACTACATTAATTGTGGCCATTGTTATAAATCACTTTGGATACTATCTCTCTGTAAAGCTAGGGTTTTGTTTTACTTTTTTTTTTTTTTTTCCTGTTTTTGAGACAGGGTCTTACTGTATCACCCAGGCTGCAGTGCAATGGTTCGATCACAGCTCACTGCAGCCTCCAACTCCAGATTCAAGCCATCCTCCCACCTTAGCCTCCCAAATGTCTGGGACAACATGTATGTGCTACCACACCCAGCTAATTTCGTTGTTTGTAGAGACGGGTCTCACTATGTTGCCCAGGCTGGTCTTGACTTCCTGGGCTCAAATGAGCTTCCTGCCGTGGCCTCCAAAGTGCTGGGATTACAGGCATGAGGCACTGCACTGGGCCCAGGTTTTTTCAAATGTAGGATCAGATTCCTGTTTTGGGGATTGGGCAACAGATGAAAAATAATAGTTGATTTGTGTCTAAAAATAGTGTAGTAGGAAGTCCTCCTTTATTTTATTTATTGATTTTTTTGGGAGGTGACGGGGTCGCACTCTGGTGCCCAGGCTGGAGTGCAGTGGTGTGATCTTGGCTCACTGCAACCTCCAACTCCTGGGCTCAAGCGATTCTCCTGCCTCAGCCTCCCAAGTAGCTGGGATTACAGGTATGCACCACCATGCCCGGCTAATTTTTGGCTTTTTAGTAGAGACAGGGTTTCACCATGTTGGTCTGTCTGGTCTCAAATTCCTGACCTCAAGTGATCCGCCTGCCTCAGCCCCCCAAGGTGCTGAGATTACAGGCGTAAACCACTGCACCCAGCCAGGAAATCCTCCTTTAAAGACTAGAATCGGGCTGGGCACAGTGGCTCATGCCTGTAATCTCAGCACTTTAGAAGGCCGAGGCAGGCAGATCACCTGAGGTTAGGAGTTCGAGACCAGCCTGAGCAACATGGAGAAACCACATCTCTTCTAAAAATATAAAATTAGCCGGGCGTGGTGGCGCATGCCTGTAATCCCAGCTACTCAGGAGGCTGAGGCAGGAGAATCGCTTGAACCTGGGAGGGAAAGGTTGCGGTGAGCCGAGATCGTGCCATTGCACTCCAGCCTGGACAACAAGAGCGAAACTCCGTTTCAAAAAAAAAAAAAGACTAGAATCACGGGATGCATATACCAAGAGATGCAGACTGGATTGCGGCTTCAGCAAGAGCAGATTTGCGGCTCTCAGCTCATGGTCAGTCAGGACATAAGTACAGAGTCCGACAGCTGGCAGAACCATCCATGTTATTTCAATTATTTCCCCCTCTCTTTTTGTTAATGTTTAGCTTAGCCTTCAGATAAGCGTCCATATGATGTGACTTTTCCATTCTTCTGTTTGGTGGGAAACAAAGCCAAGTCAGATGGGCCTTGGCGAAGCTAGAGATGTATCTGGACCTCATGTGAGCACTTCCACCAACTCAGATGCATCTTCGCTTAGACTCTGGGCTTAGAGCTTCATTGACTGCTTTGAAATAGCATGTGATTGGCGCGGCGGCTCATGCCTGTAATCCCAGCAGTTTGGGAGGCCGAAGTGGGAGGATCACGAGGTCAGGAGTTTGGGACCAGCCTGGCCAACATGGTGAAATCCCATCGCTACTAAAAATACAAAAAAAATTAGCCGAGCATGGTGGCACGTGCCTGTAATCCCAGCTACTCGGGAGGCTGAGGCAGTAGAATCACTTGAACCAGGGAGGCAGAGGTTGCAGTGAGCTGAGATCGCGCCATTGCACTCCAGTCTGGGCAAAAGAGCGAGACTCCGTCTCAAGATGGTGAAACCCGTCTCTTCTAAAAATACAAAAAATTAGCCGAGCGTGGTAGCAGGTGCCTGTAATCCCAGCTACTCGGGAGGCTGAGGCAGAGAACTGCTTGAACCCAGGAGGCAGAAGTTGTAGTGAGCCGAGATCGTGCCACTGCACTCCACTCCAGCCTGGGAGACAGAGCGAGACTCCATCTCAAAAAAAAAAAAAGAAAAGAAAAGAAAAGAAAAAAAAGAAATAGCATGTGATCATGGGACCCTGCGTAGGAACCCCTGAAAGCCTACGGTGACAGAACGATGGTTATGCCACTTTGTTGAGATCTCTGTTGTTGGGATCATATGCTCTTTTTAAAGATGTTTTTTTGAATCCAAACTGAATACTCTTTTGGTGACTCTGTTATACCATTTTTTTTTTTTGGTAGAGATGGAGTCTTGCTATGTTGACCGGGCTGGTTCCAAACTCCTGGCTTTAAGCAATCCTCCTGCCTCAGCCTTCCAAAGTGCTATGATTACAGGCGTGAGCACCTGCACCCACCGTCTCTCATATATTCTATTTTATTTTATTTATTTATTATTATTATTATTATTTTTGATGGAGTCTCACTCTGTCACACAGGTTGGAGTGCAGTGGCACAAGCTCAGCTCACTGCAACCTCCACCTCCCAGGTTCAAGCGATTCTCCTGCCTCAGGCCCTCGAGTAGCTGGGATTATAGGTGCACACCAGCACACCTGGCTAATTTTTGGATTTTTAGTAGAGACGAGGTTTCACCAGGTTGGTCGTGTTGGCCAGGCTGGTCTCAAACTCCTAACCCCAGGTGATCCATCCACCTCAGACTCCCAAAGTGCTGCCATTGCACTTTCAGCCACTGCGCCCAGCCCTCAGTCGTGTATTTTAGATTGCCCAAAACCATAATTCTGGTGGAAGTGCAGATACTCTGTTTTTTTGTTTTCTGCTTTTTGTTTTGAGACAAGGTCTCTCACTCTAGTTGCCCAGGCTGGAGTGCAATGGCGCGATCTCAGCTCCTGCAACCTCCGCCTCCTGGGTTCAAGCAATTCTCCTGTCTCAGCTTCCTGAGTAGCTGGGATTACAGATGCGTGCCACCAGGCCCGGCTAATTTTTGTATTTTTAGTAGAGACAGGGCTTCACCATGTTGGTCAGGCTGGTCTCGAACTCCTGACCTCATGATCCGTCCACCTTGGCCTCCCAAAGTGCTGGGATTACAGGCGTGAGCCACCCTGCCCAGCCACTTTTTTGTTTGTTTGTTTTGTTTTGAGACAGAGTTTCACTCTGTATCCCATACTGGAGTGCAGTGGCATGATCTCGGCTCACTGCAACCTCTGCCTCCCAGGTTCAAGCGATTCTCCTGCCTCAGCCTCCTGAGTAGCTGGGATTACAGGCGAGCATCACCATGCCTGGCTAATTTCTGTATTTTTGGTAGAGACAGGATTCTACCATGTTGGTCAGGCTGGTCTCGAACTGCTGACCTCGTAATCTGCCCGCCTCAGCCTCGCAAAGTGCTGGGATTACAGGCATGAGCCAACACATCCAACCACAGTGATATTTTTTAATACTGATTATAAAACACTGTTTTTGAACGGTTTTTTGTTTGAATAATTTGAATATTTAGAATCCTGATAAATGACGACCTTTTCCACTATGTATGGTTCTTAGAATTCATCCAAAGGTGGAAAAAAAAAAACTAAATCCAAGTTATAATTTATTCATAACAATTAATAATGTAGATGTGATCTAAATAGACCTTCCAGCTCTAGCTCTGCCTTTTGTGTGAGCATCTGGCCAACACAGTAAAACGAATATTCATGTTGCACCAGTTGAAATAAACAGTTTTCTTTGTTGGGGTAGCAGGATTTAGATGAATTTTATCTGCTATTTAGGATTATGTTAACATTGTCGTTGTTTTTTGAAGTTCTTAAATTTAAGTTTTTAAATATAAAGCTCTAAATTTAAGTTGTTAAAAATAAAACCTCCATAGTATTTTCTCTGCCTCCTCCAGGGATTTGGGGAAATCAGATGATATGTAGATGAAAATACTTTATCAACTTGGGTACGTGTTATATAAATATTAGATGGTATTATTTAGCATTCAAAACATATTTTTAATATGAAAAAAAGTCCATGTTTCTTTTCTTTCTTTTTTTTTTTTTTTTTTTTTCAGACAGAGTTTCACTCTTGTTGCCCAGGCTGGAGTGCAATGGCGCGATCTCGGCTCACCGCAACTTTTGCCTCCTGAGTTCAAGCGATTCGCCTGCCTCAGCGTCCTGAGTAGCTGGGATTACAGGCATGTGCCACGATGCCCGGCTAATTTTGTATTTTTAGTAGAGACGGGGTTTCTCCATGTTGGTCAGGCTGATCTTGAACTCCCAACCTCAGGTGATCCGCCCGCCTCAGTGGGAGAAGGATGAGGAGCAGAAAAAAATAACTATTAGATAGGCTTAGTACCCGGGTGGCAAAATAATCTGTACAACAAACGCTGGTGACACGGGTTTACCTATATAACAAACCTGCATATGTACCCATGAACCTAAAATAAAAGTTAAAAGAGAGAGAGAGAGAGAGCGAATACAGTAGTCCCCTCTTATCTGTGGGGGACACATTCCAAGATGGCTAGTGGATGCCTGAAACCTTGGACAATACCAAATCCAATAAGGCACAGGAAGAAATTAACAACAATGATAACAAAATAGAACAAGTATAGCAAGTACTAAGTTAGGTGAATGTGATCCATCTCTCTCTCTCTCTCTCTCTCTCTCTCTCTCCTCTCTCTTTCTTAAAATAACTTGTACTGTACTCACCCTTCTTCTTCTTCTTGTAATGATGTGAGAATCTATGCCTGAATCTGTGTAACCATCCCTTACTCGCAGTAAATGGCTTGGTGTCAGTTTCAGAGCATCCCTTGCTGAAGTCTTGGTACAGGCTCAAGGCTTTCTGGCGCAACATGTTGCTGTCAATGGGAACACGTTTTCTGTTCATCTCTTCCACCCACAAATGCAGTGCCTGTTCCATCTTAACTAAGCACTTATCACGCACTGTGGCTGTCACTTTAGCAGTTGGAGGTGAGACAGCAAAACTAGCACGAATTTCTTTTTCCTTCTTCACAATTTCACGGATGGAAGACTCATTCTTCCCGTAGATCTTAGCAACCTCAGCATAGGATTTTTTGTCTTTCCTGATTAAGTCGAGAACTTTCACCTTTTCACTTAGAGGAAGCACTTTACGGCTTCTCTTTGGCCTATCCAAATTCCCAGCATCACTACTCTTGTGCTTTGGGGCCATTATGACGGAAAATAAGGGTGATTTGAACACAAACAATGCAATACTTGCAGACAGTCAATCTGATAACCCAGACGGCTCCCAAGTGACTAACGGGTGGGTGGCGTCTACCGTAGTTCCCCCTCTTATCTGCAGTTTCGCTTTCTGCAGTTTCAGTTACCCACGGTCAACCGCGGTCCAAAAATAGCTGAGTTCAGTACAAGAAGATATTTTTGAGAGAGAGGCAGAGACAGACCATAGTCACATAACTTTTATTACAGTATATTGTTATAGATGTTAGAACAATTCCATATATACATATATATATAAAATATAGACAACCTATAGCTTTGCAACATAATCATAAAATCAAGAGAAGAAAAATCTAGGTTAAATGCTGACAACAAATACCTGCATCCTTCCTTTTCTCTTTTTGTTTCCACCGTGGACCTAACCACCAGTTTCTCGATTCTTTAGCATTGAGTTTACCAAGCCTTTCCTCTTTTTCTGGTGAATCATAGCAACCTTTTTTAACCCCCTCAAGACCTGGTGTTTATTATACTCAAGGTAGATGACCCACTTGGGAAAGTTTTCGTCAAAGAATAAAGGGAATTTTTGAACAATGGGTTGGAAGGAGGAGGAAAAGCCAATCAGAATGATGCTGTTCAAAAGTGAAATTAACCCACCATCTGGCCAGGCGCGGTGGTTCACACCAGTAATCCCAGCACTTTGTGAGGCCAAGGCGGATGGATCATCTGAGGTGAGGAGTTCAAGAGCAGCCTGGCCAACATGGTGAAACCCCGTCTTTACTAAAAATACAATAATTTGCCGGGCATGGTGGCAGATGCCTGTAATCCCAGTTACTTGGGAGGCTGAGGCAGGAGAATTGCCTAAACCCGGGAGGTGGAGGTTGCAGTGAGCTGAGATCACGCCACTGCACTCCAGCCTGGGGGACAGAGTGAAACTCTGTATGAAAAAAAGAAAAAAGAAAAAGAAATTAACCCACTATCAAGTACTTTTCATTGATTTCCCAGCAGTGAGAAGGTGTTAATTATCCATTCCCTTCCCCCTAAACCTAGAGAGGGGGCTGACAAGCTCTGGCTCATACCTGGGGCTGTAGGCTGACTTCATTCATACCAGCCTGCTGTGTTTTCCAATCCCAGATGAGCTCAGACTGACCTGGAGATAATGGAATAAAGTGAGGGGCACCAATGAGTATCAAGAAAGAATCTGAACACCTACTATATTCTGGAAAGCCTGCAAGACCATCTGTGCCCTCCAGAAATGTGTGATCATGGCTCACATGTATTGAGCAGTCCTTGGAGCCACACACCAGGCTCGACACTTAATAGATTATCTCATTGCTTGCTGCCTTTGTGGCAAGTGCTCCGAATGCCCCTCCACCCCCATGCCGAAGAGGCTCAGAAAGGCTCAGTACTCAGCCTGGGATACACAGATGGCACAACCAGATTTTGATCTAAACCTGCTCAGATCCAAAGCCTGAATTCTTAACTACTGTTGTCTATTCACCAGCAATAACCATCTGATTCAAGCAGATATGATGAATGAATCAAATACAATATGCACTCAGGTAAATGTGTCAAGATGGCACAAGAAAGCTAGACACAAAGCAGAAAATTTTTCATGGAGACAGTAGCATTTGCAGCCAGGTGCGGTGGCTCACGCCTGTAATCCCAGCACTTTAGGAGGCCAAGCCAGGCAGATCACAAGGTCAGCAGATGGAGACCATCCTGGCTAACATGGTGAAACCCCGTCTCTACTAAAAATACAAAAAAATTAGCCAGGCATGGTGGCAGGCACCTGTAGTCCCAGCTACTTGGGAGACTGAGGCAGGAGAATGGGGTGTACCCGGGAGACGGAGCTTGCAGTGAGCCGAGATAGCGCCACTGCACTCCAGCCTGGGCAACAGAGCAAGACTCTGTCTCAAAAAAAAAAAAAAAAAAAGAAAAAAGAAAGAAAGTAGCATTTGCAATGAAAAGTAAAGGATGGGTGAATTATTTACTTATTTATTTATTTATTTATTTAGAGACAAAGTCTCACTCTGTTGCCCAAGCTGGAGTGCAGTTGCATGATCTCAGCTCACAGCAACATCCACCTCCCAGGATCAAGCAATTCTTCTGCCTCAACCCCCACTGAGTAGCAAGGACTACAGGTGTGCACCACCACACCTGGCTAATTTTTTTTTTTTTTTTTTTAAAGACGGAGTCTCGCTTTTGTTGCCCAGGCTAGAGTGCAATGGCGCAATCTCGGCTCACCACAACGTCCACCTCTCGGGTTCAAGCAATTCTCCTGCCTCAGCCTCTCGAGTCGCTGGGATTACAGACATGCGCCACCATGCCCGGCTAATTTTGTATTTTTATTACAGACAGGGCGTCTCCATGTTGATCAGGCTGATCTCAAACTCCTGACCTCAGGTGATCCTCCTGCCTTGCCCTCCCAGAGTGCTGGGATTACAGACGTGAGCCCCTGCGCCCATCCTAGGATGAATGAATTTTTAAAAAACAAAGTAAGATGAATATGATTTTAATTTTTCTATTTGTTATTTTTTTTTGAGACAGTGTCTGGCTCTGTTACCCAGGCTAGAGTGCAGGGGTGCAATCACTGCTCAGTGTAGCCTCTATCTCTTGGTCCCAAGTGATCCTCCCACCTCAGCCTCCTAAGTAGCTGGAACTACAGGTGCACACCACCACACCCAGCTAATTTTTGTATTTTTTTGTAGAGACAGGGTCTTGCCATGTTGCCCAGGCTGGTCTGGAACTCCTTGGCTCAAGTGATCTGCCCACCTCAGCCTCCCAAAGTGCTGGGATTACAGGCATGAGCCACCGTGCCCAGCTACGAATGTGATTTTTTTTTTTGGGGGGACAGAGTCTCACTCTGTCACCTAGGCTAGAGTGCAGAGGCGCGATCTTGGCCTACCGCAACCTCCGCCTCCCACGTTCACACCATTCTCCTGCCTCAGCCTCCCTAGTAGCTGGGACTACAGGCGCCCACCACCACGCCTGGCTAATTTTTTTATATTTTTAGTAGAGACGGGGTTTCACCGTGTTAGCCAGGATGGTCTCGATCTCCTGACCTCGTGATCCGCCCGCCTCGGCCTCCCAAAGTGCTGGGATTACAGGCTTGAGCCACTGCGCCCGGACGATTTTTTTTTTTTTTTTTTTTTTTTTTTTGAGATTGAGTTTTGCTGTTCTTGCCCAGGCTGGAGTGCAATGACATGATCTCAGCTCACTGCAACCTCTGCTGTCCAGGTTCAAACGATTCTCTTGCCTCAGCCTCCCAAGTTAGCTGGGATTACAGGCACGCACCACCCGACTCGGCTAATTTTTGCATTTTTAGTAGAGACGGGGTTTCACCACGTTGGCCAGGCTGATATCGAACCCCTGACCTCAGGTCATCTGCCCGCCTCAGCCTCCCAAAGTTTTGGGATTACAGGCGTGAGCCACCGCGCCCAACCATGAATATGATTTTTAAAAGGGGGAGTTTACTCTCTTAGTCCTCTAGTACCTGTAATCAAAGACATCCTTTCAGGAAACAAACAAACAAAAACCTGTACTGGCACACACACATCCTTTTATTGTGTATAAAAATGAGATCATACTATGCATATTTTTCTAACCAGTCCCCTAATGATGGACGTTTAGGGTGTTTCTTATATTTTTGCAATGTTAAGTGGCTTGGCATTCTCTTATATCTTTTTTTTTTTTTTTTTTTTTTAAGACGGAGTCTCACTCTGTCACCCAGGCTGGAGTGCAGTGGCACAATCTCAGCTCATGGCAACCTTTGCCTCCTGAGTTCAAGCAATTCTCGTGCCCGTAGCCTCTTGAGTAGCTGAGATTACAGGCGTCCGCCACCACACCCAGCTAATTTTTGTATTTTTGTAGAGACGGGGTTTTGCCATGTTGCCCAGGCTAGTCTCAAACTCCTGGGCTCAAGTGATCCTTCCACTTCAGCCTCCCAAAGTGCTGGGATTACAGGGGTGAGCCACGGCATCTGGCAATAAGTATATCTTTTTTTTTTTTTTTTTTTTGAGAGGGAGTCTTGCTCTGTCGCCCAGGCTCGAGTGCAGCGGCATGATCTCGGCTCACTGCAAGCTCCGCCTCCCAGGTTCACTCCATTCTCCTGCCTCAGCCTCCCGAGTAGCTGGGACTACAGGTGCCTGCCACCACGCCCAGCTAATTTTGTTTTTGTAGTTTTAGTAGAGACAGGGTTTCACTGTGTTAGCCAGGCTGGTCTCAATCTCCTGACCTCGTGATCCGCCCGCCTCGGCCTCCCAAAGTGCGGGGATTACAGGCGTGAGCCACCGCACCCGGCCATCCATGAGTATATCTTTAAAGCAAATTCTTAGCATCAACATTATCAAAGGATCTGTGCACCTAAAATTTTGACACACATTGCCAATTTTCTTTCCAAAAAGATTGGACCACTGTAGATACATACCAATGAATAGGGTATGAAAATGTCCATATCGGCCCAGCGCAGTAGCTCACACCTGTAATCCCAGCACTTTGGGAGGCCGAGGCAGGCGGATCACGAGGTCAGGAGTTAGAGACAAGCCCGGCCAACATGATGAAACTTTCTCTCTACTAAAAATGCAAAAATTAGCCAGGCGTGGTGGTGGGTGCCTGTAATCCCAGCCACTCGGGAGGCTGAGGCAGGAGAATTGCTTGAACCCGGGAGAAGGAGTTTGCAGTGAGTCAATATCATGCTGTTGCACTCCAGCCTAGGTGACAGAGCAGGGCTCCGTCTTAAAAAAGAAAAAAAAAGAAAAGAAAGAGAATGTCCATATTCTCCATACCTTCCCATTTCTGGGGGAAAGCAGCATTTTATAGCAATTCTGACATGTACATTAATTGTGAGCAAAGTTGGGCATCTTTTTATATTTTTATTAACCATTTGCATTTCTGTTTCTGCGAACAATATTCATGATGTCTTTTGCATTTCACAGTTTGGTCTTTTGCTTTTTTCGTTTGTTTGTTTGTTTTTTGAGACCGAGTTTTGCTCTGTCGCCCACGTTGGAGTGCAATGGTGTGATCTCGGCTCACCACAACCTCTGCCTCCTGGGTTCAAGCGATTCTCCTGCCTCAGCCTCCCGAGTAGCTGGGATTACAGGCACGTGCCACCACGCCTGGCTGATTTTGTGTCTTTACTAGAGACTGGGTTTCTCCATGTTGGTCAGGCTGCTCTCGAATTCCCGACCTCAGGTGATCCACCCGCCTCAGCCTCCCAAAGTGCTGGGATTACAGGCGTGAGCCACCGCGCCCAGCCCAGGTCTTTTGCTTTTTTCTCTTACTCTCTTGTATAAGTGCTTTATAAATGAAAAAAGAAAGGCCCAATGCAGTGGTTCACACCTGTAATCCCAGAACTCTGGGAGGCCGAGGTGGGTGGATCACCTGAGGTCAGTAGCTTGAGACCAGCCTGGTGAAACCCCATCTCTACTAAAAATAGGAATATTAGCTGGGTGTGATGGTGCATGCCTGTAATCCTAGCTACTTGGGAGGCTGAGGCAGGAGAATCGCTTGAGCCTGGGAGGCAGAGGCTGCAGTGAGCTAAGGTTGCACCACTGCACTCAGCCTGGGTGATAGAATGAGACCCCGTCTTTAAAAAAGCCTTTTGTTTGTTATGTGTAGCTGTTTGTCTTTTGACTTTTTGTGGCTTTTTTTTTTTTTTTTGAGACAGAGTCTGGTTCTATTGTCCAGGCTAGAGTGCAGTGGCGTGATCTCAGCTCACTGCAAACTCTGCCTTTTGGGTTCAAGCAATTCTCCTGCCTCAGCCTCCCGAGTAGCTGGGATTATAGGCGCCTGCCACCACGGCCAGCTAATTTTTGTATATTTTTAGTAGAAATGGGGTTTCACCATGTTGGCCAGGTTGGTCTCGAACTCCTGGCCTCAGGTGATCCTCCCACCTCAGCCTCCCAAAATGCTGGGATTACAGGCATGAGCCACCGTGCCCGGCCTTTTTTTGTATCGTTGTACTGAAGTTTCATTTTTACATAGTGAAACTTACCAATTTTTTTTCTTTTTCTGTTTTTTGAGACAGAGTCTCACTCTGTTGCCCAGGCTGGAGTACAATTTTTTTTTCTTAATGTCTTCGGTGTTAAAAATCAATAGTGAGAAATGCCCTCCCCACCCCAATAATTAGTGTTTCTCTCTCTCTCTCTGCCAACACTGAGATCTTTTTCTCTCTCCTGCGTCAGCCTGGCTGTCCAGGGCTAACCTTTTCACGGTGGCTTTAGGGCTGTCCCTCCTGGCCCCAAGCCCTTGCGCCTGCTGTGGCCTTCGGTGGCCTGTGCGCACCTTCCCCCGCCGCTGCCTTCCTCTGAATGGCCACCTCCCAGGGCTTCCTGGCAGCACAGACACTGGTCACTTCCCCTGCAGTCCCAGGTCGTCGGTTTCCAGGTGGCGGAAGTCCTCCTCCGCCCTGCACTCAGAGCCGTGCCCTTCCCCCCTGGTTCTGAAATCCCACAGGTATGTGGGGCGAGGGAGTGTTCGGGAGGGTACCCCAGTACTGGCTGAGGAGGTGGGGGACAGGACCGGTGACACTGCTAAATCCTAATGCAATCCCTTCCCTGGGCAGCTGCTGCCCTATGGGGATTTCCATGCATGCAGTTGGCAGACGGAGAGAACGTAAACAGCTTAGAACGAAAGCTCTGTTAAGTCCAGCTGACAATTCTGTTTCCCCTTATAAACTGGGGAAAGGTGCTCTAGTTTTATAGTTCAGTCTGTAGGAGCTTGGTTAGCATGAGTTACCTCCGTAATCCCGATCTCAGTCGTGTTGAGCCAGCCAGCCTGCCTCCATGCCCAACCACAGGGCACTGGAGTAAACCGTGAAAAGGTTTCCCTTTAACTTAATCTCATTCTAACTGGTTGAAGAAAAAGTCTCAGTTTGGTGTAGATTTGTTTTCCTTTTTGCAAAATATACATGACATGAAATTTGCCATTTTAACCTTTTTTTTTTTTTTTTTTTTTGAGACAGTGTCTCACTCTGTCACCCACGCTGGAGTGCAATGGTGTGATCTCAGCTCATTGCAACCTCCGCCTCCAGGGTTTAAGTGATTCTCCTGCCTCAGCCTCTTGAGTAGCTGGGATTATAGGTGCACGCCACCATGCCCAGCTAATTTTTGTATTTTTAGTAGCGATGGGCTTTCACCGTGTTGGCCAAGCTGGTCTCGAACTCCTGACCTTTTGATCTGCCCACCTCGGCCTCCCAAAGTGCTGGGATTACAGGCATGAGTCACCGTGCCCGGTCCCTAATTCTTTTTTTTTTTTTTAATTAAAAAAATATTTTTCTAGCCTGGCCAACATGGCAAAACCCTGTCTCTACTAAAAATACAGAAATTAGCTGGGCATGGTGGTGCACACCTGTAATCCCAGCTATTTGGGAGGCTGAGACAGGAGAATCGCTTGAACCCAGATGTAGAGGTTGCAGTGAGCCAAGATCACGCCACTGTACTCCAGAGTGAGACTCTGTCTCGAAAAAAAAAAAATTGAGATGGGGTCTTACTATGTTGCCCAGAATGGTCTCGGTATCCTGGCCTCAAGCAATCCTCCAACTTCAGCCTCCCAAAGTGCTGGGATTACAGGCGTGAGCCACTGTGCCCAGCCTCACATGACATTTTTCTTTTTCTTTTTTCTTTTCTTTTTTTTTTTTTTGAGACAAAGTCTCTCTCACTCTGTCACCCAGGCTGCAGTGCAGTACCTCAGCCTCCCAAGTAGCTGGGACTGTAGTCCCAACTTACAGTGCCACAACGCCTGGCTAATTTTTGTATTTTTAGTAGAGTCGGGATTTTACCATGTTGGCTAAACTGGTCTCAAGCTCCTGACCTCAAGCAATCCTCCCACCTCGGCCTTTCAAAGTGCTGGGATTACAGGCGTTGAGTCACTGTGCCCAGCCTCGCATGGTAATTTTATATTTAACTTTTTGAGGAACCATCAAAGTACCACAGTGGCTGCATGATTTTTCCACTCCCACCAGCAATGCGTTAGGGTTCCAGTGTCTCCACATCCTTGTCAATACTTATTTTCTGCTTTTGCTTTTTCCTGTCTGATTGCTATGGGTATGAAAGATATCTCACTGTGATTCTGATTTGCATTACCCTAATAACAGACGAAGTGGAGCATCTTTTGCTCATTGGTCATGTGTGTTTCTTGCCCATTTTGTGAGGGTTGCTTATCTTTTTGTTATTCAGTTATCGTGGTTTGTTTGTTTGTTTTGAGAGACAGGGTCTCACTCTCTCTCCTATGCTAGAGTGCACTGATGTGATCACAGCTCACTATAGCCTCACCCTGGGCTCAAGCACTCCTCCTGCCTCAGCCTCCCAGGTAGCTGAGATTATAGGTTGCCTGCCACGATGCCCAGCTAATTTTTGTATTTTTAATAAGAGACGGGGTTTCACCATGTTGGCCAGGCTAGTCTCGAACTCCTGACCTCAGGGGATCCGCCCGCCTCGGCCTCCCAAAGTGCTGGGACTACAGGCATGAGCGGCTACGCCTGGCTTGATAATAGATTTAATTCTTATAAAAACCTATATTGCCGGGCGCAGTGGCTCATGCCTGTAATTCCAGCACTTTGGGAGGCTGAGGTGGGCAGCTCATGAGGTCAGGAGATCAAGACCATCCTGGCTAACATGGTGAAACCCCGTCTCTACTAAAAATACAAAAAATTAGCCGGACGTGGTGGCGGGCGCCTGTAGTCCCAGCTACTCAGGAGGCTGAGGCAGGAGAATGGCATGAACCCGGGAGGCGGAGCTTGCAGTGAGCCGAGATCGCGCCACTGCACTCCAGCCTAGGCGACAGAAGGAGACTCTGTCTCAAAAAAAAAAAAAACCAAAAAACAAACAAACAAACAAACAAAAACCTATATTGTGTTACTGAGGTAAGGTAAGAGGACTGCCTAAGGTCAGGAGTTAGAGGCTGCAGTGAGCCATGATTGCACCAGTATACTCCAACCTGGCGCTAGAAACCCTGTCTCAAAAAAAAAAAAAAAAAAAAAATCTACTTGTGCATAAAAAATTTAAAGAGAGGAAAAAAAGAAACTAAAGTAAACTGGCCGGGTGCGGTGGGAGGCCAAGGCGGGCAGATCACGAGGTCAAGAGATCTAGATCATCCTGGCCAACATGGTGATACCCCGTCTCTATTAAAAATACAAAAATTAGCTTGGTGTGGTGGTGGGCGCCTGTAGTCCCAGCTACTTGGGAGGCTGAGGCAGGAGAATCGCTTGAACCCGGGAGGCGGAGCTTGCAGTGAGCCGAGATCATGCCATTGCACCGCAGCCTGGGTGACAGAGCCAGACGCCATCTCAAAAAATAAATAAATAAATAGAAACTAAAGTAAACTAAAGTAAAATAGTAAAATATAGGCTGGGTGTGGTGGCTCATGCTGTAATCCCAGCACTTTGGGAGGCAGAGGTGGGAGGATCGCTGGAGCCCAGGAGTTTGAGACCAGCCTGGGCAACATAGGGAGATCCTGTCTCCACACACACAAAAATTTCAAAAAAATTAAAACAGTTGTACACATTTCCAAATTGCATTGTTCTGGGCGGTACCATGAAGTAAAACATAAGGCACAATTTTATCTCTTCTACTAATGAATTGAAAAGGAGTAAACAAGCAACACTCCTCCCCAGCTGAAAGCTTATACTTTGTTTCAGGCAAAGTGAAATGAGCTGTGAACCACCTCCTGACATACTGTAGACAGACACAGGAAATTAAAGATTTTTTAAAGAAACCTCACTAGGAAAGTTCATTCCCTGAAAATCAAGTTCTTTTTTTTTTTTTTTTTTTTTTTTTTGAGACAGAGTATCACTCTGTCACCCAGGCTGGAGTACAGTGGTGAAATCTAGGCTCACTGCAGCCTCCAACTCCTGGGTTCAAGCAATTCTCGTGCCTCAGCCTCCTGAGTAGCTGGGATTACAGGCGTGTACCACCACGCCCGGCTAATTTTTGTATTTTTAGTAGAGACGGAGTTTCATCATGTTGGCCACGCTAGTCTTTTTTTGAGACGGAGTCTCGCTCAGTCGCCCAGGGTGGAGTGCAATGGCACGATCTCGGCTTACTGCAACCTCCGCCTCCTGGGTTCAAGCAATTATCCTGCCTCAGCCTCTCGAGTAGCTGGGACTACAGGTGCATGCTACTATGCCGGGCTAATTTTTGTATCTTTAGTAGAGACAGGGTTTCACCGTGTTGGCCAGGCTGGTCTCAAACTCCTGACCTCATGATCCGCCTGCCTCAGCCTCCCAGTATGCTGGGATTACTGGTGTGAGCCACCGTGCCTGGCCTGGCCATGCTGGTCTTAAACTTCTGGCCTCAAGTGATCCTCTTGCCTTGGCTTCCCAAAGGGATGGGAAAATCAAGTTTTGGCAAACAAAATGAACAAAACTTATTAGCAACAGATATCTGAATAAATGAGAAATTTCAGCACTGTTCTAGGCACCAAGGAACCAGGAAATCCATTACATTTAGAAGCTGACAGGGGGCCAGGTGCAGTGGCTCAATCCCAGCACTTTGGGAGGCCAAGGCGGGTGGATCACCTGAGGTCAGGAGTTTGAGACCAGCCTGGCCAACATGGTGAAACCCTTTCTCTACTAAAAATACAAAAATTAGCCGGGCGTGGGGCGGGTGTCTGTAATCCCAGCTACTTGGGAGGCTGAGGCAGGAGAATGGCTTGAACCTGGGAGACAGAGGTTGCAGTGAGCCGAGACCTCATCATTGCACTCCAACCTGGGCAATAAAAGTGAAACTCAGTTTCAAAAGAAAAAAAAAAAAAGCAGCAGCAGCTGACAGGGAAACTTATGTTTGGTTCTTTATCCACATGTATGGGGGTTATGTATTCCAAATGCAAATTTAAGTGAAAATGCAGGCTTGGTACGGTACGCCTGTAATACCAGCACTTTGGGAGGCCAAGGCAGGAGAATCGCTTGAGGCCAGGAGTTCGAGACCAGCCTGGGCAAGATAGTGAGACCCCAACCTCTACAAAAAATTTTAAAAATTATCCAGGTGTCGTGGTGCACCCCTGTATTCCCACCTACTCAGAAGTTTGTGGTGGGAGGATCATCTGAGCCCAGGAGTTTGAGGCTGTGGTGAGCTATGATCACAGCACTGGAATCCAGCCTGGGTGACAGAGCGAGACTTTGTCTCAAAAAAAAGCAAGCGATGCCAACATAACCCTAGTTTTTTTGTTTTTTTTGGTTTTTTTTTGAGACGGAGTTTCGCTCTGTTGCCCCAGCTGCAGTGCAGTGGCATAATCTCGGCTTGCTGCAACATCTGTCTCCCAGGTTCAAGTGATTCTCCTGCCTCAGCCTCCCGAATAGCTGAGATTACAGGCGCGTGCCACCATGCTAGGCTGATTTTTGTAGTTTTAGTAGAGACGAGGTTTCACCTTGTTGGCCAGGCTGATCTTGAACTCCTGGCTTCAGGAGATCTGCCCGCCTCAGCCTCCCAAAGTGCTGGGATTACAGACATGAGCCACCGCGCCCGGCCCTCAATATAAGCCTGGTTAATAAAATCCACTAGATTTTGATAATAAAATACAAAAACAGGCCGGGTGCAGTGGCTCACCCCTGTAATCCTGCCACTTTGGGAGGCTGAGGCAGGTGAATCACTTGACGTCTAGAATTCAAGACCAGCCTGGCCAGCATGGCGAAACCCCGTCTCTACTAAAAATACAAAAATTAGCTGGATGTCCCAGCTACTCGGGAGGTGGATGCACGAGAATCACTTGAACCCAGGAGGCAGACGTTGCAGTGGGCTGAGATCACACCATTGCACTCCAGCCTGGGTGACAGAGACCCTATCTCAAAAAAAAAAAAAAAGATAATAACATAATAAAATAAAATACAGAGACACAGCTGTGACTATAAGCCCACCAAAAAAGTATAAATCCATTGGCCCAGTGAATCTTAGATCCATAGCTGGCCATCTATGAGATATGCTAAGGTGTCCTAGATTAGGACCCTCCAGAGTGGACGTGGAATGGGACGGGAAAGGCACCTGCCGCACATACTGCATGATCACCCAGACAGCAGTGGAGAGGAAAGGCAGCTTGTATTCACTCATTCATTCATTCATTCGTTCATTCATGTTTCCATCCAAAAAGCCCACTGTTTGTGAGTCTTTCTCTTATATAAGCTCACTAAGGGTAGGGACCAAGTCTCATTCATTGGCCTGGGGCATGCCTAGTGCGGAGCAAGTATTTGGTGTTTGTTGATTGAATGACTGAAGGTAAAGGGGACTTGAGTTGCCCAGACACAGTGGCTCACATTTGTAATCTCAGCCCTTTAGGAAGCCAAGGCAGGAGGATCACTCGAGGCCAGGAATTTGACACCAGCCCAGGCAACACAGGGAGACCCCATCTCTACAAAAAAGAAAAAATTAAAAAATTAAAAAATTAGCTGGTCCCGGTAGCTCATGCCTATAATCCCCACATTTTGGGAGGCTGAGTTGGGAGGATTGCCTGAGCCCAGGAGTTTGAGACCAGCCTGGGCCACATAGAGAGACCCTCTGTCTGCAAAAAATAAATTTTTAAGTTAGCTGGGTTTGGAGACACACACCTGTGGCCCCAGCTACTCAGGAGGCCGAAGTGAGAGGATTGCTTGGGTGCAGGAGCTCGAGGCTGCTGTGAGCTATGATCACACCATCACACTCCAGCCTGGGAGACAGGCTGTCTCTAAATAAATTCTGTCAGTAAATAAATAAAGCGTGTAAAGGGCTGACACCATTGCTTGACAAGGATGCCAGGAATGTTTTATTGCTGTGTTTTAGGGAATGCGTTAGGTGCTTTGGGGATGCAGAGATAAAAATGGTACCGTCTGTGACCTCAAGAAGTTTACAGACTTGTGGGAGGACAGCGTTGTGAACAGGTTATAATACAATCTGACTATGGCATCTGTAATAAGAGCCCAGAGTCCGGGCGTGGTGGCTCATGCCTATAATACCAGCACTTTGAGAAGCTGAAGTGGGCAGATCACCTGAGGTCAGGAGTTTGAGACCAGCCTGGCCAACATGGTGAAACTATGTCTCTACTAAAAATACAAAAATTAGCTGGGCGTGGTGGTGGGCACCTGTAGTCTCAGCCGGGTGTGCCTGTAATCCCAGCTACTTGGGAGGCTGAGACAGAAGAATCGCTTGAACCTGGGAGACAGAGGTTGCACTGAGCTGAGATCACGCCACTGCACTCCAGCCTCGGAGACAGAGTAAGACTCCGTCCCCCCCAAAAAAAAAAAAGAAAAATAGTTTACAGACTTGTTGGGGGACAGAGTTGTAAACAGGTCATAATATAGTCTGACTAGGGCACCTGTCATAAGAGCCCAAAGGCTGGGCATGGTGACTCATTGCTGTAATACCAACACTTTGGGAGACCAAGGCAGGCGGATCCCTTGAGGTCAGGAGTTTGAGACCAGTCTGGCCAACATGGTGAAACCCCGTCTCTACTAAAACTACAAAAATTAGCTGGGTGTGTTGGTACATGCCTGTAGTCCCAGCTACTCAGGAGGCTGAGGCAAGAGAATCACTTGAACCCAGGAGGTGGAGGTTGCAGTGAGCCGAGATTGTGCCACTGCACTCCAGCCTGGGCTACAGAGCGAGATTCTGTCTCAGAAAAAGAAAAAGAGCCCAGAGGAGGTGGGGAGTGGGGGCATTTGAGTCAGGCTTTGAACAATGCATAGAACTTTCCTGGTGAAGAAGGTGGAGGGTAGGGGGTAAGGCGGCAAAGAGAAGGGCTTGTGCAGAGATCTGCTGTGTCAAGGTGCACAGGGTGCAGAGGGAATGGCAAACAGCCAGCGCTGGCCGGGGCGCAGGGGAAGGTGCAGCTCTGTCTGGAGAGTCTGTGGTCTGATCACAATGGGCCCTCTGTGCCAGTTGACTGGTTTGTGCTGAACACGTTGGCCAAGATGCCTGTCATTCCAGCCTCCGCTTCCAGGCGAAATTACACCACCCACTCAGGGAAGCTGGACTAAGCTGCTGCTTTTTTTTTTTTTTTTTTAACAACTTTATTCAAGTATTTTATTTACACAGAATAAAATGCATTCGTTTTTATGTGTTTACTTAAAGGAGACTTAGCAAATATTTTCACTCACCCATGTCACCCCCACCATAATCAAGATACAGGGCTGGGTGCGGTGGTTCATGCCTGTAATCCCAGCACTTTGGGAGGCCGAGGCAGGCAGATCATCTGAGGTCAGGAGTTTGAGCCCAGCCTGGCCAACATGGTGAAACCCTGTCTCTACTAAAAATACAAAAATTAGCCGGGCGTGCTGGCGCATGCCATGCCTGTAATCCCAGCTACTCAGGAGGCTGAGGCAGGAGAATGGCTTGAACCCAGGAGGTGGAGGTTGCAGTAAGCCGAGATCACAACACTGCACTCCAGCCTGGGCGACAGAGCGAGACTCCGTCAAAAAAAAAAAAAAAAAAAAAAAGATATAGAACACTTCCATTGCTCTAGAAAGTTTCCCGTGCCCCTCTTCATTAGTTAATTTTCCTCCCCACCCACCACCCCAGGCCCTGGCAATCACTGACCTGCTTGCCTGCTTACTTTCTTCTTTTTTTTCTTTTTTAGACAGGGTATTGCTCTGCAGCCCAGGCTGGAGTGTAGTGGCAAGATGTCAGCTCACTGCAACTCTGACATCCCAGGCTCAAGTGATCCTCCCACCTCAGCCTACTAAGTACCTGGGACTATTTTTTTTTTTTTAGATGGAGTCTCACTCTGTTGCCCAGGCTGGAGTGCAGTGGCACGATCTCGGCTCACTGCAAGCTCCGCCTCCCAGGTTTATGCCATTCTCCTGCCTCAGCCTCCCGAGTAGCTGGGACTACAGGTGCCCGTCTCTACACCCGGCTAATTTTTTGTATTTTTAGTTGAGACAAGGTTTCACCGTGTTAGCCAGGATGGTCTTGATCTCCTGACCTCGTGATCAGCCCGCCTTGGCCTCCCGAAGTGCTGGGATTACAGGTATGAGCCACTGCGCCTGGACAGTTTTTTGTATTTGAGAGTCAGGACTTCAAGACCAGCCTGGACAACATGGTGAAACCCTGTCTCTACTAAAGATATAAAAATTAGCCAGGAGGGCTGGGCATGGTGGCTCATGCCTGTAATCCCAGCACTTTGGGAGGCTGAGGTGGGTGGATCACCTGAGGTCAGGAGTTTGTGACCAGCCTGGCCAACATGGTGAAACTGCATCTCTACTAAAAATACAAAAATTAGCTGGGTGTGGTGTCGGGCACCTGTAATCCCAGCTACTCGGGAGGCTAAGGCAGGACAATCGCTTGAGCCTGGGAGATGGAGGCTGCAGTGAGCTGAGATCATGCCAGTGCACTCCAGCCTGGGTGACTCTGCCAAATGCACTAAAATAAAATAAAAAATTTTAAAAATATAATAATACAATTTTTTATAGGCTGGGTGTGGTGGCTCACGTCTGTAATCCCAGCACTTTGGGAAGCTGAGGCAGGCGGATCATGAGGTCGGGAGATCGAGACCATCCTGGCTAACATGGTGAAAGCCCGTCTCTACTAAAAAATACAAAAAAATTAGCCGGGCATGGTGGCGGGCGCCTGTAGTCCCAGCTACTTGGGAGGCTGAGGCATGAGAATGGCGTGAACCCGGGAGGCGGAGCTTGCAGCGAGCCGAGATCATGCCACTGCACTCCAGCCTGGGCGACACAGTGAGACTCCATCTCAAAAAAAAAAAAAAAAACAAGAAAAATAAGAGAAAATTAAATTAAATACAAATTAAGCAGGAGAGAGGAGAGGGACTAATACTGTATATAAAATAATACAACTTTTTTTTTAATTAAAAAAAGGACACTTAGTCCAATGGCCAGTACTGGTTCCCACTCTGGCCCTGATACCAGCAGGGCAACCAGCCACGCCTTCCAGCCCAGAGCAAAGTTTTCAGAAGATAAGAACTCTGTGGTTTTCAGCAAGGAGACAATAAGAAGTTGTTCCTAATTGGCTTCCTGTCGCAGTCCTCAGGGCACCTGCTGGTTCCAGCCTGGATCCAGCCTACCTTGACCTTCGCCAGTTGGCACCGATGTGCAGATAACCGGTGAAGCACAGGAGCAAATCCTCAAATCCAGACCTGCAGAATGGGACGAGTCTTGTGTGAAATTCCCAGGCGAGAGCTCTGAGCCCCAAGGCCTCCTTCGCACACCCCGGCCCTGGGTTTGATCTGGTTTCACGACCTGTTTCAGCTCCACTCAGTTGTACCATGAGAACCCTCTCTGCAGGTCCCAACTTGAACTTGAAAGACTTTGACCCTTCCCAGTGGCCACAAGCACATCTCACTCTGCTGTCCAGGCTGGAGTGCAGTGGCGTGATCTCGGTTCACTGCAACTTCTGCCTCCCAGGTTCAAGCGATTCTCCTGCCTCAGCCTCCCAAGTAGCTGGGATTACAGGCAGGTACCATCATGCCCAGCTAATTTTTTTGTATTTTTAGTTGAGATGGGGTTTCACCATGTTGGTCAGGCTGGTCTTGAACTCCTAACCTCAGGTGATCCACCCGCCTTGGCCTCCCAAAGTGCTGGGATTACAGGCGTGAGCCACCGCGCCCCTAATTTTTGTATTTTTTAGTTTTATTTAAAAAAATTTTTTTTGAGGCGGAATCTCGTTCTGTTGCCCAGGCCAGAGTCCAGTGGCGCAATCTCGGCCCACTGCAACCTCTGCCTCCCAGGTTCAAGCGATTCTCCTGCCTCAGCCTCCTGAGTAGCTGGGATTACAGGCGCGCACCACTATGCCTGCCTAATTTTTGTGTTTTTAATAGAGATGGTGTTTCACCATGTTGATCAGGCTGGTCTCAAACTCCTGACCTCGTGATCTACCTGCCTAGGCCCCCCCAAAGTGCTGGGAATACAGGCGTGAGCCACCGTGCCTGGCCCACAAGCATGTCTTTCTCTTCTGCTCATCCAGATGAAAAAAAACTGGAGCAGCCGTTTTGCAAAACAGGCCTTCAGTGGCCCCCACAGTTGGATTTTGTCCTGAGCTCAGTTCTATAGGAAGTGTGTGTGTATATGTGTGAATGTGTGTATGCATGTGTGAATGTGTGTATGTATGAGTGTGTGTGTGTGTGGTTTACGTACTTATTGCGAAGCTTCGAATTTTCAGATTTCTGCTTTCTGGCTGTGAATTTGATGCAACACAATTATGGTTAAAAATATTTCCTGGCTGAGCACGATGGCTCATGCCTTTAATCCCAACCCTTCGGCAGGTCGAGGTGAGAGGATTGCTTGAGGCCAGGCATTTGAGACCAGTCTGGGCAACATAATGAGACCCCGCCCCCATCTCTACACAAAATTTTTAAAAATTAGCTGGGGATGGTGGCACGTATCTGTAGTCCCAGCTACTCTGGAGCCTGAGGTGGGAGGATTGCCTGAGACCCAGAGACTGAGGCTGCCGTGAGCTGTGATTGCACCACTGCACTCTAGCCTGGGCAACAGAAAGAGACCCTCTCTGTCTCTCAAAACAAAAAAAAAGGCCGAATCCCAGCACTGTGGGAGGCCGAGGCAGGCGGATCATGAGGTCAGGAGATCAAGACCATCCTGGCTAACACGGTGAAACCCCATCTCTATTAAAAATACAAAAAAATTAGCTGGGTGTGGTGGGGGGCGCCTATAGTCCCAGCTACTCGGGAGGCTGAGGCAGGAGAATGGCGTGAACCTGGGAGGCAGAGCTTGCAGTGAGCCAAGATCATGCCACTGCACTCCAGCCTGGGCACTGCACTCCAGCCTGGCCGACAGAGCGAGATTCCGTCTCAAAAAAAAAAAAATCATTTGCTTGCGCAAAAAGACAAGTACTGTGTGATTCCACTTATATAAGAAGTACCTAGAATAGTCACGTTCGTAGAGACAGAAAGTCTCTGGTGGTTGCCAGGGGGTAACGGGAAGGAGGATGGGGAGTTGTTCAATGGGTATAGAGTTTCAGTTTTGCAAGACGAAATGAGTTCTGAGGGTTGGTTGCACAACAGTGTGAATGCACTTAAAGCTACTGAACTGTACACTTAGAAATGATTAAGGTGGGCCAGGCGCGGTGGCTCACGCCTGTAATCCCAGCACTTTGGGAGGCTGGGGCGGGTGGATGACGAGGTCAGAAGATAACCATCCTGGCTAACACGGTAAAACCCCATCTCTACTAAAAATACAAAAAATTAGCCAGGTGTGGTGGCATGCACCTGTAGTCCCAGCTATTCAGGAGGTTGAGGCAGGAGAATTGCTTGAACCTGGGAGGCAGAGATTGCAGTGAGCCGAGATTGTGCCACTGCACTCCAGCCTGGGCGACAGAGCAAGACTCCATCTCAAAAAAAGAAACAATTAAGACGATTAATTTTACATGTACTTTACTATAATAAAAAAAATTTTTTAAATTGTGTGGTATAGAAGAGCGTATGATTATTTTGTGGCTTTGTAAGACCTAATTAATAGTGGATAGTGGATGGCTTTTTTTTTTTTTAAGATAGAGTCTGGCTCTGTTGCCCAGGCTGGAGTGCAGTGGCATAATCTCGGCTCACTGCAACCTCCGTCTCCCGGGTTCAAGTGATTCTCCTGCCTCAGCCTCCTCAATAGCTGGGATTACAGGCATGCGCCACCACGCCCAGCTAATTTTTATATTTTTAGTAGAGTCTCGCTCTGTCACCCAGGCTGGAGTGCAGTGGCACGATCTCAGCTCACTGCAACCTCCACTGCCTGGGTTTAAGCGACTCTCCTGCCTCAGCCTCTTGAGTAGCTGGGATTTCACCATGTTGGCCAGGCTGGCCTGGAACTCCTGACCTACCAAGTGATCCGCCTGCTTCAGATTCCCAAAGTGCTGGGATTACAAGAGTGAGCCACAGCACCCGGCCAATGGTGAATGGCGTTGTAAGTAGGGATAGTGGTCAAACACAAGGACTTTGCAGGCACAGAATATGAATTATAAGTTAGGATGGTCATAGATGTGGTTATGATGATATAATAATGGTGCTACAGATACACAGTGTGGCCTTGGAACTAGTGGACATGTGATCCCTAATAAGGAAATACCTGGCCCATAGCAGCCTGAGTTTTGCTACCAGTGACTTCCCCTTGGTTTCCAAGGCAGCACAACAGAGGGCTCCTGTTTTTGGGGTGAAGTTCAGTGTACGTTTGCTTTATTTATTTATTTATTTTTTGAGACAGAGTCTCACTCTATTACCTAGGCTGGAGTACAGTGGCTTGATCTCGGCTCACTGCAACCTCTGCCTCCCGGACTCAAGCAATCCTCTCACCTTAGCCTCCCAAGCAGCTGGGACCACAGGCACGAGCCACTACACCTGGCTAATTTTTGAATTTCTTGTGAAGATAAGATTTTGCTATGTTGCCCAGGCTGCTCTCGAACTCCTGAGCTCAAGAGATCCTCCCTCCTTAGCCTCCCAAAGTGTTGGGATTACAGGCCACTGTGCCCGATCTACAGAATAGTTTGTTTTACATTTGAATTTAGCAAAAAGGCCGAGAAGTGATGAGAACAGTTTTTTTGTTTTTTGTTTTTTTAAGATGGAGTCTTGCTCTGTCGCCCATACTGGAGTGTTGTGGCACGATCTCGGCTCACTGCAAGCTCCACCTCCTGGGTTCACCCCATTCTCCTGCCTCAGCCTCCTGAGTAGCTGGGACTACAGGTGCCTGCCACCACGCCTGGCTAATTTTTTGTAATTTTTTTTAGTAGAGACGGGGTTTCACCGTGTTAGCCAGGATGGTCTCGATCTCCTGACCTCTTGATCCGCCTGCCTCAACCTCCTAAAATGCTGGGATTACAGGCGTGAGCCACCACGCCCGGCGAGAATAGTTTGTTTTAATTTAAGGCTTATTTTGAAAAATTCTGAGTTCAGTTCAAATGTACACAGATATTTCACAGAAAAAGGTAATGTTAGAGATGTTTTTGTTTGTTTGAGACAGGGTCTTGTTCTGTTGCTCAGGCTGCAGGGCAATGGTACAGTCATGGCTCACTGAAGCCTCGATTTCCTGGGCTCAAGCGGTCCTCCCACCTTCGTGTTCTGACTAGCTACAAGTGCCTGCCTCCACACCTGGCTAATTTTTCATACTTTTTGTAGAGTGGGTTTTTACCATGTTGCAATCCTGCTGGTCTCAAATGCTTGGCCTCAAGCAATCCACCCACCTTGGCCTCCCAAAGTGCTGGGATTACAGGCATGAACCACTGCACCTGGTGTCCGGCCTAGAGAAAATTATTATTTACTCTTTTTTTTTTTTTTTTTGGAGACAGAGTCTCGCTCTGTCACCCAGGCTGGAGTGCAGTGGCACGATCTTGGCTCACTGCAACCTCCGCTGCCTGGGTTCAAGCGATTCTCCTGCCTCAGCCTCTCAAGTAGCTGGGATTGCAGGCGCCCACCACCACATCCGACTAATTTTTGTGTTTTTAGTAGAAAGGGGGTTTTACTATGTTGACCAGGCTGGTCTCGAACTCCTGGCCTTAAGTGATCCACCCCTGCCCTCAGCCTCCCAGAGTGTTGGGATTACAGCCGTGAGCCCACTGCACCTGGCTAGAGAAAATTATTCTTGATAATTCAGATGGCATGGAGAACATTTCTGGAACATTCACATTTGAAGATTCCTTATTAATGAATACCTCTGACTTAAAACTAACCAAAAACCAGTAATATTTTCTTTTTTCTTTTTTTTTTTTTTTTTTTTTTGAGATGGAGTCTTGCTCTGTTGCCCAGGCTAGAGTGAAGTGGCGTGATCTTGGCTCACTGCAAGCTCTGCCTCCCGGGTTCACACCATTCTCCTGCCTCAGCCTCCTGAGTAGCTGGGATTACAGGCATGCACCACCATGCCCGACTAATGTTGTATTTTAAGCAGAGACCGGATTTCTCCATGTTGGTCAGGCTGGTCTCAAACTCCTGACCTCAGGTGATCCACCCGCCTTGGCCTCCCAAAGTGCTGGGATTACAGGCTTGAGCCACCATGCCCGGCCAAAAACAAGTAATATTTTCATTACAGAAGTTTAATAAGCTTAGTTGCAACTGATAAATTGCTTAATTAGTAAAAAAAAAAAAAAAAAAAAAAAAAAATTCCCCAAAAATCCAAACCTCTGAATTTAAGCATCATTTTTGGGAAGAGACACGGAAGAGGAAAGGGAAAGGAGAAAGGTGCTGAAGTAATGTATTTGAGTAGTCATCTAATACCTTTGGTTATTTGGACAGTTGTTTCAGGAGTGTCCCTCTAATTATATTAAATTAAAGATCTCGCAAATTATGGGTCACAGATAACCACTTTGAATGTTGAAAAACTCCATAATGTTGCTAGTTAAAATGCTGCAATCATACCAGGATGAAAGTATGCCCATTTAACTCCATGAGGGCAGACAGTTTCATACCCCAGAGATCTGTTAAGTTGAATTTGAAGCAGCTGTTTAACAGATTCATTTCAGCAAAAGCTTTGGTTTCTTGGCTGGCAGTAGCCTTAGCAAGAAAACCACGTGACCTCCCAGGGTATGGCAGAGTCCTTTCAAGGACGTTCAGAGAGAGGGTTTATGAAGTGGTGGCTTCAAGCCCATGCCCCACCCCGGAGGGATTGTTGCAATGGCCCTGGGGTGGGGCGAAGGCTCCCTGGGGTCTCTGATCTGCAGCCAGGGATGAGAACCAGCCAATGAATTGATTGAGAAGAGGATGAGGACTTTGGTTTTTACTTCCTTTGTCTCTCTGGTATGGGAGACAGGCAAAAAGTAGGAGGAGAGAAAGCTGGTGGGTAAAAATATTTAGGTGACTTGATAAATATCTGATCTAACTGCAGCCGACGTGGGCGGCACGGAAAATTTTTTCAAGTATTTTCATGGATATTTTTTCTCCTCTTTGCATTCCCAAATCCTCTAAGTAGGTATTGTTGTCATTATGTTTGTGCTTGAAAAAACCGGCTTACAGAGATCAGGTGAGGAGCCCAGCTGGTAAGAGGCTGAGGCTGGACTCAGGCTGTCCTAATCCATCCACACTCCTTTGTTCTCAGCCTGAAAACAAGTCTCTTCTGTAAGGGCCCATCCATTCCATGTTTTGCTCTCTGCTGTAATTTACTTAGCTTGATTCTTTTCTTCTTATTATTATTACAGTGTAAATTGAGATCAGTGTAATCCCTGAGAAAATGGAAATTAACAAGGCAGCCAGCCTCAGAGTGGAAAGTAAAGGACAACAAACTCAATTGGTCTGAGGCATGAAACACTTCCATGTGCCACAATCACTTACCGCTTGCTTCATTTTGTTTGGCAGGACTAAAATTAAATACTGCTTTCCAGTAGCTGGAGTGGAAATTGAATTCTGCATCTTTCCTTAGACTGTTTGGAAATGGACTTGAAAGATAGAAGAATCTCAGTTGGCATTAATTGGTAGAAAATACTGTTAAGAAAAGAGTGACACTTAAAAAGACTTTAAACATTTTTAAATTGGTCCGGCCGAGGTGGCTCATGCTTGTAATCCCAGCACTTTGGGAGGCCGAGGCAGGCGGATCTTAAGGTCAGGAATTTGAGACCAGCCTGGGAAATACGGCGAAATCTCCCATCTCCACACACAAAAAATACAAAAATTAGCCAGTTATGGTGGTGTGCAGCTGTAGTTCCAGCTACTTGGGAGGCTGAGGGGGGAGGATGGCGGAGCCCCAGAGGTGGAGGTTGCACTGAGTTGAAATTGACCCACTGCACTCCACCCTGGGTGACAGAGCAAGACTCTGTCTCAAAAAAAAAAAAAAAAAAAAAAACTGTCTAAAAAAAAATATGTATATGTATGTATTTTTGAGATGGAGTCTTGCTCTGTGGCCCAGGCTGGAGTGCAGTGGTGCAATCTCGGCCCACTGCAACTTCCTTCTCCGAGGTGCAGTGATTCTCCTGCCTCAGCCTCCTGAGTAGCTGGGATTACAGGAGTGTGCCACCACACCTGGCCAATTTTTGCATTTTTAGTAGAGACGGGGTTTCATCATGTTGGCCAGGCTGGTCTTGAACTCCTAACCTCAAGGGATTCACCTGCCTCGACCTCCCAAAGTGCTGGGATTACAGGCATGAGCCATTGTGCTTGGCCTTTATATATATTTTTTAAATCATAGGTTTTATTTAAACAGACAAATCCAAGTGTATGACAGAGACCTCCGTGGTGGAGAAATAATAAGAAAGCAAAGCAAAGCAAAGAAAGAGAAAGAAAGAAGAAAGAGAGAAAAAGAAGGAAGGGAGGGAGGGAGGAAAGAAGAAAGGAAGGAAAGAAGGAAGGAAGGAAGAGAGGGAGGGAGGGAGGGAGTGGGTGGATCACCTGAGCTCAGGAGTTTGAGACCAATCTGGCCAACATAGTGAAACCCCGTCTCTGCTAAAAATACAAAAATTAGCCGGGTGTGGTGGCGGGCGCCTGTAATCCCAGCTACTTCGGAGGCTAAGGCAGGAGAATTGCTTGAACCCAGGAGGCAGAGGTTGCAGTGAGCTGAGATTGTGCCATTGCACTCCAGCCTGGGCAACAAGAGCGAGACTCTGTCTCAAAAAAAAAAGGAAAAAAAAAGAAAGAAGAGAAAGGAGGAAGGAAGGAAGGGAGGGAGGGAAGGAGGGAAAAAAGAAAGGAAAGAAAGAAAATCTAATTGAGAGGCCAAACTGGGAGGATCTCTTGAGGCCAAGAGTTTGAGACCAGCCTGGGCAACAGAGCAAGACTCCATCTTTACAAAAAAATAAAAAGAAAATTAGCTGGACATGATGGCTTGCATGTGTAATCCCAGCTACTTGGGGGACTGAGGCAGGAGGATTGCCAGAGCACAGGAGGTCAAGGTTGCAGTGAGCTATGATCGCAGGACTGCACTCCAGCCTGGGTGACACAGCGAGACCTTGTCTCAAAAAAAAAAGAAAATATAAATTTCAAACAAATCATTTTTCACAACTACTTGAAGAACTGCTGCCACCTCATGGAAAATTTTTATAAACTTCCAGTTTAGGCAAGAATCCACGTTCACTGTCTTCCAGAGTGTTCCTCTAGTCAACACCATTGTGTAAAGTTCCCTTATTCCCCCTAGGAATCATTGCCCTGAAACTGCAGTTTTATCATTGTGGGTCACTTTGAAAGTGGTTAGAATGTTCTAACAATGTGCTTAGAAATAAAAAAAAAAATTCTTTCTTTTTTTTTTTAATTGAGATGGAGTCTTGCTCTGTCACCCAGGCTGGAGTGCTGTGGTGAGATCTTGGCTCATTGCAATCTCTGCCTCCTGGATTCAACTGATTCTTGTGCCTCAGCCTCCCAAGTATCTAGGATTACAGGTGTGCACCACCATGCCCACTTAATTTTTTTTTTTTTTGAAAACAGAGTCTTGCTCTGTTGCCCAGTCTAGAGTGCAGTGGCACGGTCTTGGCTCACTGCAAACTCTGTCTCCTGGGTTCAAGTGATTCTCTTGCCTCAGCTTCCTGAGTAGCTGGGATTACAGGCTCCTGCCACTGCGCATGGTTAAGTTTTGTATTTTTAGTAGAGATGGGGTTTCACCATGTTGGCCAGGCTGGTCTCGAACTCCTGACCTCAGATGATCCACTTGCCTTGGCCTCCCAAAGTGGTGGGATTACATGCATGAGCCACTGCACCCAGCCCAAGATTTCCTTTTATTTTATTTTTTAAGTATAGAGACCAGGGTCTCACTATGTTGCCTAGGCTGGTCTTGAACTCTTGGCCTCAAGTGATCTTCCCACTTGATTTTCCCACCACACTTAGCCCTTTTTTCTTTTTCTTTTAATTTAATTAATTTTTTTTTTTTTTTGAGACAGGGTCTCACTCTGTTGCCCAGGCTGGAGTGCAGTGGGGCCATCATAGTTTATTGCAGCCTCAACCTCCTGGGCTCAAGTGATCCTCCCACCTCAGCCTCCAGAGTAGCTGGGACTTCAGGCATGTGCCACTTCACCTGGATAATTTCTAAATTTTTTGTAGAGGCAAGGTCTCCCTATGTTGCCTAGGCTAATCTCGAATTCCTGGGCTCAAGCACTCCTCCAGCATTGGTCGCCCGAAGTGCTGGGATTAATAAAAAAAAGAAATAGTATTTCTGTTGTAATTCAAATTAGCAAAGAGGAGCTAAGGATTACGAAAATTGTTCTTTACAGAACTTCATCTCTGTTATTTATTTTATTTTATTTTTTGAGACGGAGTCTCACTCTGTCTCCCAAGCTGGAGTGCAGTGGCGCGATTTCGGCTCACTGAAACCTCTGCCTCCCGGGTTCAAGCAATCCTCCTGCATCAGCCTTCCTAGTAGCTGAGATTACAGGCACCCACCACCACACCCACCCAGCTAATTTTTTTTTTTTTTTTTTTTGGTATTTTTAGTAGAGATGGGATTTCACCATGTTGGCCAGGCTGGTCTCAAACTCCTGACCTCTAGTGATCCGCCTGCCTCAGCCTCCCAAAGTGTTGGGATTACAGGCGTGAGCCACTACGCCTGGCTCATCTCTGTTATTTTAAGAACATTTCAGTAACAAACATACTGCCACATACCAGACAGGCTATTTCATGCCTGTGTCCTTTCACGCACACCTGAAAAAACCTTCCTACGGCTGAATTCCAGATAATTCTTGTTTCATGTTTTTTTTGTTGTTGTTGTTGTTGTTGTTGTTGTTTTGGAGACAGATAAAAACAGTCTCTCTGTCACCCAGGCTGGAGGACAGTGTCATGATCTTGGCTCACTGCAACCTCTGCCTCCTGGGTTCAAGCAATTCTCCTGCCTCAGCCTCCTGAGTAGCTGGGACTACAGGCACCCACCACCACGCCCGGCTCATTTTTGTGTTTTTTTTAGTGGAGATGAGGGCTCGTCATATTGCGCTGGTTGGTTTCGAACTCCTGACCTCAGGTGATCCACCTGCCTTGGCCTCCCAAAGTCCTGGGATTACAGGCATGAACCACTGCGCCCGGTGGAGAATTCTTTTTTTCAAGGCTCAGCTAAGGATAGGCTCTTCCTTGGAAATGTCCTTCAACTCATCCTGGCAGGGTGGGCTGTGTTCTTCTCTTTGTTTCTGCAGGATTTAGTGCCGCCGCTAGGGTCGTATTTATTATTACCGTAGTTACTGATGTAGCACCGTATCAGTTTTTTGGTAATAATTGTGTGTGTGTGTTTTATTATTATTATTGTTATTTTGAGACAGAGTCTCACTCTGTCGCTCAGGCTAGAGCACAGTGGCACAACCTCAGTTCACTGCAACCTCTGCCTCCCAGGTTCAAGAGATCCTCTAACTTCAGCCTCCCGAGTAGCTGGAATTACAGGCATGCACCACCACGCCTGGCCATCCTTTTTAAAGAAGTTTACTATTAGCCAGGCGTGGTGGTGCGCGCCTAAAATCCCAGCTACCCGGGAGCCTGAAGCACGAGAATCGCTTGAACCAGGGAAGCTGACGTTGCAGTGAGCTGAGATTGCGCCACTGTGCTCTAGCCTGGGCAACAGAGTGAGACCTTGTCTGAACACACAAAAAAAGAAGTTTATTGTCTTGCAGGTCTGGAGGCCAGAGCCCAAAAGTGAACATGTCAGCAGGGTTGATTCCCTGTGCAGGCTGTGTTAAGTGGGTGATGATGACAAGGATGACAAGGTGAGAATCTGTCCCATGCCTCTGTCCTAGGGTCTGGTGGTTTCCTGGCAACCTTTGGCATTTGTCAGCTGGTAGATGCATTGCTCCAAACATGCGCCTTCACATGGTGTTCTTGCTGAGTCTCCCCACCTAGTTTTCCTTTTGCCTCTGTGTCCAAATTTTCTCCTGTTTTGTTTTCTTTCTGAGAGAGGATCTTGCTCTGTTGCCCAGGCTGGAGTGCAGTGGCGTGATCATAGCTCACTTCAGCCTCCAACTTGTGGGCTCAAGTTGGAGCCTCCTGTCTCAGCCTCCTGAGTAGGTGGAACCACAGGGATGTGCCACTGCGGCTGGATAATTAAAAAAAAATTTTTTTTTTTTGTAGAGATGGAGTCTTGCTGTGTTGCCCAGGCTAGACTTGAACTCCTGGCCTCAAACAGCCCTCCTCCCTCAGCCTCCTAAAGTGCTGGGATCACAGGTGTGAGCCACTGTGCCTAGCCTGTAGATGCCCTTTATCAGGTTGGAAAATGATAACTTACACTTAATAGTAATTTTTCTCCTCTCCTCTTCTCTCCTTCCCTCTCCTTTCCTCCCCTCTCCTCCCCTCCCCTCCGCCCCCACTTCCTTTTTCTTTTTTCTTTTTTTGAGACAAGGTCTTGCTCTGTCGCCCAGGCTGGAGTGCAGTATGGTGTGATCTTGGCTCACTGCAGCCTCCACCTCCCAGGCTGAAGAGATTCTCCTGCCTCAGTCTCTGAATAGCTGGGACTAGAGGCACGTGCCACCACGCCCGGCTAATTTTTGTATTTCTTTCTTTTCTTTTTTTTTTTTTTTTTTTTTTTTTGTATTTTTTGTAGAGACAGGGTTTCACCATGTTGCCCAGGCTGGTCTCGAAATTCCTGAACTTGGGTGATCCGCCTGCTTCGGCTTCCCAAAGTGCTGGGGTTACAAGTGTGAGCCAACGTGCCTGGCTGATAATTTTCATATAAGGTCATTTGCACAGTGTTTGGCACAGAATAAGCCATGAGGAATATTCGTTGTCATCATCATCATTGTCATCAACATCCACTTAACCATCTCCTACTGTGGAACATTTAGATATTCCCTCTATTTGATTATTATAAATAGCCCAGTGATGAACATCTGTGCTGATCAAAGTGTCCTTTTAAAACCAAACAGGGGGCCGAGCACGGTGGCTCACACCTGTAATCCCAGCACTTTGGGAGGCCCAGGCAGGTGGATCACCTGAGGTCACGAGTTCCAGACCAGGCTGGTCAACATGGCAAAACCGCATTTCTACTAAAAATACAAAAATTAGTCAGGCGTGGTGGTGCATGCCCATAATCCCAGCTACTTGGGAGGCTGAGGCAGGAGAATCACTTGAACCTGGGAGATGGAGGTTGCAGTGAGCTGAAATTGTACCACTGTGCTCCAGCCTGAGCGACAGAGCGAGGCTCTATTTAAAAAAACAAAAAACGCTGGGTGCGGTGGCTCACGCCTGTAATCCCAGCACTTTGGGAGGCCGAGGTGGGTGGATCACCTGAGGTTGAGAGTTCAAGACCAGCCTGACCAACATGGAGAAATCCCACCTCTACTAAAAATACAAAATTAGCCAGGCTTGGTGGCACATGCCTGTAATCCGAGCTACTCGGGAGGCTGAGGCAGGAGAATCGCTTGAACCCGGGAGGCAGAGGTTGTGGTGAGCTGAGATTGCACCATTGCACACTCCAGCCTGGGCAACAAGAGCGATACTTTGGCTCAAAAAAAAAAAAAAAAGAAATTATGCTTTAAAAGACACCATCAAGAAAGTGAGAAGAAAATCTCAGAACAGGGAACCATTTTTACAAATCATATATCTGATCCAGGACTGTATCTAGAATATGTAAAGAACTATAACTCAATAATAAAAAGACAAGGATTGCCGGGCGCAGTGGCTCATGCCTACCATCCCAGCACTTTGGGAGGCTGAGGCACACAGATCACGAGGTCAGGAGTTTGAGACTAGCCTGACCAACATGGTGAAACCCCGTCTCTACTAAAAATACAAAAATTAGCCAGGCGCGGTGGCAGGAGCCTGTAATCCAGCTACTCGAGAGGGACAGAAAAGGATCCTAATGCTAAAAGAAAAAAAAAGAAGAAGAAAGAATGAGAAGAATGAGGGGACTGCATGGAGAAGTTTTTTTTTTTTTTTTTTTTGAGACGGAGTCACTCTCTGTTGCCCAGGCTGGGCTGGAATGCAGTGGCACAGTCTTGGCTCACTGCAACCTCTGCCTCCCAGGTTCAAATGATTCTTGTGCCTCAGCCTACCAAGCAGCTGGGACTACAGGCAGCTGTCACCACGCGTGGCTAATTTTTTTTTTTTTTTTTTTTTTTGAGACTGTGTCTTGCTCTGTTGCCCAGGCTATGGTGCAGTAGTGCGACCTTGCCTCCTGGGTTCAAGCAATTCTCATACCTCAGCCTCCCGAGTAGCTGGGATTACAGGCGCCCTCCACCATGTCCGGCTAATTTTTGTATTTTTAGTAGAGATGGGGTTTTACCATGTTGGCCAGGCTAGCCTCGAACTCCTGACCTCAGGTGATCCGCCGGCCTTGGCCTGCCAAAGTGCTGGGATTACAGGCATGAGCCACTGCGCCCGGCCCATGCCTGGCTAATTTTTTTGGGGGGATGGAGTTTCGCTCTTATCGCCCAGGCTGGAGTGCAATGGCACGATCTCGGCTCACTGCAACCTCTGGCTCCCGGGTTCAAGCGACTCTCCAGCCTCAGCCTTCCAAGTAGCTGGGATTATAGGCGCCCACCATCACGCCTGGCTAATTTTTTTTTTTTTTTTTGGTAGAGACAGGGTTTTACCATGTCGACCAGGCTGGTCTCAAACTCCTGACTTCAGGTGATCTACCTACCTCGGCCTCCCAAAGTGCTGGATTACATGCATGAGCCACCTCGCCCGGCTGCCTGGCTAATTTTTATATTTTTAGTAGCGACGGGGTTTGCCCATGTTGGCCAGGCTGGTCTCAAACTCCTGACCTCAGGTGATCCGTCCACCTCAACCTCCCAAAGTGCTGTGATTATAGTTGTAAGCCTCCGCGCCCAGTCTCCAGGGAGAGCTTTTTTTTGTTGATGATATTAGGGCCACTGCAGCCAGTATCACCTGTAGGCAGCCCCTGCAGATCCCTGAGTGGCCGCTGGCACAGGGGAGAGAACAGGTGCGGGGCTCAGCAGGGAGTAACTCTCTGTCTAAAGGAGAAGGCAGAAATTCTGCTCCCTTGGATCTTGGAGATCTGTTTATGGGTCTGTATCTGCCTGCTTGCCAGCTGCTCAGGGGCCCAGGAGTCTCACTTCTCTCCCAGAGCCTGGCCTTTGCAGACAGAGGGGGTGCTGGGAACTAGTGTGATGAACGGACGGCACCCGGGACACCAGGGCCTGTGGATCTTCAGCGAGGAGGTGCCCGGGAGCCCAGGGAATCCCAACCCCTGCCCGGGGATGACCTACAGGGAGGTGGGGAGTTGGTGGCTGAACCAGTATTAGCACCTAAGTGCCCCACACAGCCTGGCCCTCTCTCCTGGGGCATCTATGTCTGGGCCTGCGGGAGGAGGCCCCTCAATTGCTCAGGCACATTGGAGTGATTTCTTTCTTCAGGGGGTGATTTGTTCTTTTGTTCCCTCTCCTCCTCCCTCTCTTTCCTTTCTGAGAAATCTGATTAGAACTTTGAAAGCTGAGCCGTTTTAGGATCAGGTTGCCACATTTAGCAAATAAAAATAGGGGATGCTGTGTTGAATTTGAATTTCAGATAAACAACAAATAATTCTTGAGTGCAATCATGTTCCGTGCAATATATGGACATAACTTACACTAAAACAATTATTTGTTGTTCATCTGAAATTCACATTTGACTAGGCTTCTTGTATTTTATTTGGCAACCCTACTTTCGGAGCCATGATTCTGTTAACAATTGCTTTTTTCTTTTTCGGAGATGGAGTCTCACTCTGTCGCCCAGGCTGGAGTGCAGTGGCATGATCTTGGCTCACTGCAACCTCTGCCTCCCAGGTTCAAGTTATTTTCCCGCCTCAGCCTCCCAAGTAGTTGGGACCACAAGTGTGAGCCACCACGCCCAGCTAATTTTTGTATTTTGAGATGAGATTTCACCATGTTGGACAGGCTGGTCTCAAACTCCTGACCTCAAATGATCTGCCACCCGCCTCAACCTCCCAAAGTACTGGGATTACAGGTGTGAGCCACTGCGCCCGGCCTATGTTAGCAATTTCACTTGCTCCCTGTGCAGAAGCTGCAAAGAGAAGACTTTTACTGGGTCAGAAAGGAGGAGGGAGTCAGTCCAGGTTTCAGGAATTTGGCGCCAAAAGGCAGGAGAACCTCTTGAGGACAGGAGTTTGAAACCAGCCTGGGAAGCATAGTGAGACCCCATTTCTACAAAAATAAAAATTAGCCGGGCATGGTAGTGTGTGCCTGTGGTCCCAGCTACTCGGGAGGCTGAGGCAGGAGAATCATGGATCACTTGAGCCTGGGAGGTTGAGGCTGCAGTGAGCTGTGATTACACCACTGCGCCTCCACCTGGGTGATAGAGTGAGACCCTGTCTCTAAAAACAGAAAGAAAAAAAAAAAAAAAAAAAAAGCAGAGAGAAAGAAGAAAGAAACCCTTCTCTCTGCTGGCTCCCCCAGAACCTAGCTGGGTCCTGCAAAACTAACCCCACTGCCATTTCCCTCTGCCATCTCTCCTTTGAACAATCCCCACGGATCTCTGCTTGGTCCCAGCCTGTCTGAGTTTCCAAGAACAGAAGCAATGATGGCACCTGCTGCAAGATGTTGAGAGATAAATGAGGAAGCTGCTCAGACAGCCAGAAAGACAGGAAACCCTTGGCTGCCTCGAGAGAGGAAACAGGAGCCGAGAGGCAGGGGTGTGGGAGGGGGTTTGGGCCAAGCAGCACTGTGATCCCGACCCCGGTCCTCACCACGTGGCTTCACAGGGCAGGCGCCATGAAGGCTCTGAGCAGCAAAGAGCTGCTGACCAAGAAGACATGGATCACGTGCATGTTTGGCCACATGGTTTTGTTTGTTATAGGGCACACGCCTGGCTCCTGTGTGCCCCAGCCCAGCTCAGCTGCATGTAAGGTGGGATCCAGCCACCATCTCAGAGGCCCAGAGCAGGGCGGGTAACTGGGTCTGCTCATGAGAGCCAGGGCACACCTCTGGGGAGCCTGGGGCCAGCACCACATGCCACAGCTGTCACTCTGCTCCTCTGCCAGGCTGCACTTGCCCCTCTGGGTCTCATGTCCCCAGGCAGGGCCCTGCTGATCTCCTGGATGCCTGCTGCATTAGGCTAATGGAACTGGGGCCTGACCCTTTGCACCAAGGAATTTGGAGCAGCTCTGAATCTGGTGGCTTGGGCTCAAACTGGAAAACTCCACCGAACCTTCCATGTCCTCAGTCTCCCTAGGCCTGCACCTACCACACTCTGCCACCACGCCCGGCTAATTTTGTATTTTTAGTAGAGACGGACTTTCGCCATTGGGAGGCTCAGGCAGGAGAATCGCTTGAACTTGGGAGGCAAAGGTTGCAGTGAGCGGAGATCACACCACTGCACTCCAGCCTGGGTGACAGAGCGAGATTCTACCTCAAAAAAATTAATTAATTAATTAAAAAATAGAAACCTCATAATCTCTCCATTGTCTCTAATCTTATCCCTTGATATTGACTATCAATGTTAATGGCAAGATATGTATCCTTCAGCATCTTTATGCTCATGTAAGTGATCACACATACACACGTAATTTTTCTACCTTTTCTCCTTTATTTATTTTTATGAAACAGAGTCTTGCTCTGTGGTTCAGGCTGGAGTACAGTGGCACGATCATAGCTCACGGCACCCTCTACCCGCTGTGCTCAAGCGATCCTCCAGCCTCAGCCTCCGGAGTAGCTGGGACCACAGGCATGCACCACCACGGCTGGCTAATTTTCCAGCTTACTGAAAATGGAGCATATGGTGATCAGTCAGGATTGCATTCAGCTCCTGCAAACCGTGGCTTAAATAAGAAATGAGTTTCACTTTTCTTGGGTGACAGCAGCTCAGGGTTAGATGGTGCAGGCTGCAGCAGGTGCTGAAACACACACTCTCTCTCCTTATGCGCCCTATTTCCAGAGTGTCACTTTGGTCCCCACGGTCATAGATGGCTTCTGCCTTCTAGGCGCTGAGTCCATGGTCGGGCGAGAGAAGACAAAGGGAAAGACACATGTATCAGCCAACTCTGATTCAAAACACAATATGTGCTATGGGAAAACAATAGTTGGCCAGGCATGGTGGCTCACGCCTGTAATCCCAGTGCTTTGGGAGGCTAAGGCAGGAGGATTGCTTGAGGTCAGGAGTTCAAGCCTGCAGTGAGCTATGATCATGACACCAAACTCCAGCCTGAGTGACAGAATGAGACCTTGTCTAAAAACAAACAAACCAAAAAACGCTCATTGATTTTTTGCCTGATTAGAAGTGTAATATGTGCTAATTTTAGAAAAATGTAAAAAAAAGAAAAGAAAAGAAAAAGAAAAAAGAAAAGTCTACAAAGAGAAAAGCAGGAAGAAAAAATAAAGACACTTATAACCCCACCACTGAAAGATAATTACTACTTATATTTCTACACTCCCTTCCACTCTTTCTTCTATGCTTGCTTTTTTTTTTGAGATGAAGTCTTGCTCTCTCGCCCAGGCTGGAGTACAATGGCTCAATCTCAGCTCACTGTAACCTCTACCTCCCAGGATCAAGCAATTCTCATGCCTCAACCTCTCCAATAGCTGGGATTACAGGCATGTGCCACCAGGCCTGGCTAATTTTTGTATTTTTAAAAAATTAATTAATTATTTATTTTTTGAGACAGAGTCTCAAATTTTTGCTTTTTTTTTTTTTTTTTTTGTAGAGACAGGGTTTCGCCATGTTGGCCAGGCTGGTTTTGAACTTCTGGCCTAAAGTGATCCACCTGCCTCAGCCTCCCAAAATGTTGGGATTATAGATGTAAACCACCGTGCCCGGCCCCAAACAGAAACTCTTTACCCATTAGACGCTAACTCTCCATATCCCCTTCTCCTGATCCCTAGTAGCCTTTATTCTATTTTCCGTCTGTGTGAATTTACCTTTTCTAGATATATCACATAAGTGGGATTATACAATTGTTCCTTTTTTTTTAAGACAGAGTTTTACTCTTGTCGCCCAGGCTGGAGTGCAGTGGCATGATCTTGGCTCACTGCAACCTCTGCCTCCCGGGTTCAAGTGATTTTCCTGCCTCACCTTCCCAAGTAGCTGGGATTACAGTTGCCTGCCACCATGCCTGGCTAATTTTTTTGTATTTTTAGTAGAGATGGTATTTCACTGTGTTGGCCAGGCTGGTCTCGAACTCCTGACCTCAGGTGATCCACCCACCTTGGCCTCCCAAAGTGTTGGGATTACAGGCGTGAGCCACCGCGCCCGGCCATTGAATTGTTCTTTATGGTTTATTTCCCTTAGCAATGGGCTTATGGCCTCTTGGGAAGACAATGTGGTCACTTTTACCTCCGGGACCTGACAGCCAACCCAAGTATCTTAATCCATATGGGTTGTTACAACAAAAATACCATACACTGGGGGGTGGCTTATAAACAACAAGCATTTTCTTCTTATAGTTCTTTTTTTTTTTGAGACAGAGTCTTGCCTTGTCGCCCAGGCTAGAGTTCAGTGGCTCAGTCTCGGCTCACTGCAACCTCTGCCTCCCAGGTGCAAGCGATTCTCCTGCCTCAGCCTCCCGAGTAGCTGGCACTACAGGTGTGTGCCACCACACCCAGTAGAGACAGGGTTTCACCCTGTTGGCCAGGCTGGTCTCGAACTCCTGACCTCAAGTGATCTGCCTGCCTTGGCCTCCCTAAGTGCCGGGATTACAGACATGAGCCACCACGCCTGGCCGGTTTCTGACAGTTCTGGAAGCTGGGAAGTCCAAAGTCAAAGTGCTATCAGATTTGGTGTCTGGTAAGGGAACCGTTTCTCATAGATGGTCCCTTCTCACATGTCCTCATATGGCGGAACGGGCAAACAAGCTTAAACAGGTCCCTTTTATAAGGGCACTAATCCCATTCATGAAGGCTCCACCCTCATGACCTTATCTCCTCCCAAAGGCCCCACCAGTTTAAAAAAAATTTTATGTTAGAGATGGGGTCGGCCGAATGAGGTGCCTCATGCCTGCAATCCCAGCACTTTGGGAGGCTGAGGCAGGTGGATCATGAGGTCAGAAGTTTGAGACTAGCCTGGCCAACATGGTGAAACCCCATCTCTACTAAAAACACAAAAATTAGCCAGGCGAGGTGGCAGGCACTTGTAATCCCAGCTACTCGGGAGGCTGAGGCAGGAGAATCGCTTGAACCCAGGAGGGGGATGTAGCAGTGAGCTGAGATGGCGCCACTGTCCTCTAGCCTGGGTGACAGAGCAAGACTCCATATCCAAAAATAAATAAATAAAATAAAATAAAATAAAAATACAAAAATTAGCCAGGCATGGTGGTGCATGCCTGTAGCTCCAGCTACTTGGGAGGCTAAGGCAGGAGAATTGCTTGAACCCAGGAGGCGGGTGCCAAGATCGCACCACTGCACTCCAGCCTGGGTGACAGAGTGATACTCTGTTCTGAGCATGAAGCCTGAAGGCTATGAAGTAGAAAAGAGCATTCTGGGCCAGGAGTGGTGGCTCACACCTGGAATCCTAGCACTTTGGGAGGCCAAGGCAGGAGGATCCCTTGAGGCCAGGAGTTAGAGACCAGACTGGGCAACATAGTGAGACTCCTGTCTCTACAAAACATTAAAAAAAATTAGCTGTGGCCACGCGTGGTGGCTCATGCCTGTAATTCCAGCACTTTGGGAGGCTGAGGCAGGCAGATTACTTGAGGTCAGGAGTTTGAGACCAGCCTGGCCAACATGGTGAAATCCTGTCTCTACTAAAAATGCAAGAATTAGGTGGGTGTGGTGATAGGCGCCTGTAATCCCAGCTACTTGAGAGGCTGAGGCAGGAGAATCGCTTGAACCTGGGAGGTGGAGGTGACAGTAAGCCGAGATTATGCCACTGCACTCCAGCCTGGGTGACAGAGAGTGAGATTCTGTCTCAAAAAAAAAAAGGCTGGGCGCGGTGGCTCTCGCCTGTAATCCCAGCACTTTGGGAGGCTGAGGCGGGAGGATCACCTGAGGTCAGGAGTTCAAGACCAGCCTGACCAACATGGAGAACCCCGTCTCTACTAAAAATACAAAAAATTAGCTGGCTGTGGTGGCGCATGCCTGTAATCCCAGCTACTCGGGAGGCTGAGGCAGGAGAATCACTTGAACCTGGGAGGCGGAGGTTGCAGTGAGCTGAGATCGTGCCGTTGCACTCCAGCCTGGACAACAAGAGTGAAACTCCATTAAAAAAAAAATTATCTGGGCACAGTGGTGCGTGTCTGTAGTCCCAGCTACTGGGAAGGCTGAGGTGGGAGGATGGCTTGAGCCCAGGAGGTTGAGGCTGCAATGAGCTATGATGGCCCCACTGCACTCCAGCCTGGGCAACTGAGTGAGACCCTGTCACACACACACACACAAAAAGGAAGAATAAAAAAAGAAAAGAACATTCTTTTTGCTCGGGAGGTATTTAGACGGTATCATGAGCTTGTGTTTCAAGCTGTGTATTCAGTAAACCATTTCTGCAGGGACAATGACACATTGTGTGACATGCTCTGAGAGCGCCTGCTGGGCCTGGGCCGCTGGGGGAGGCTGCAAGGGACATGAGACATTTCAGCTGGATCGTGGCCAGGCAAAGGAAAGGCAAGAACCAGCCAGGCAAAAGGCCTGGAGGTGTGAGAGGCTCTAGAATGATCTGAGACTGGTGAGTGGGGGAGGTGGTCTGGTTTGGCTGGAACCCAAGGCTCCCTGGGGGACAGGGAAGAAGTGAGCTATTGGGGCCCGGTCTCTGATGCCAGACTCACGCCTGTGGGTTTCCTCCTGGAGGCAGTGGAGGCTTGAATGGCTGTGCTTAAGCAGGAACGGGCAGGTCAGAGCTGGGGAGGAGAATGTCTTCTTACTGCTTCGTTTTATTTTTCAAGTGCCAACTTCTTAATATCTGTGAGTCAAGCACTGTGCTATTTATTGGGATTGTGGCAACACCTCTAATTGACAGGTTTTTTTTTTTTTTGGTATGTGTTTTTGAGACAAAATCTCGCTCTGTCATCCAGACTGGAATGCAATGATGCGATCATGGCTTACTGCAGCCTTGACCTCCGAGGCTCAAGTGATCCTCCTGCTTCAGCCTCCCGAGTAGCTGGGATTACAGGCACACACCACCACGCCTGGCTCATTTATTTTTTGTAGAGATGGGATTTGGCTACATTGCCCAGGCTGCTCTTGAACTGCTGGCCTCAAGGAATCCTCCTTCCCAACTTGGGCTCCTGAAGTGCTGGGATTGCAGATGTGAGCCACGGCACCCGGCCCTAATGAACAGTTCTCTTTTGCCAGGTGTAGTGGTTCCCGCCTGCAATCCCAACACTTTGGGAGGCCGAGGCAGGCAGATCACTTGAGGTCAGGAGTTCGAGACCAGCCTGGCTAACATAATGAAAAGCACTCTCTACTAAAAATAGAAAAACTAGCCAAGTGGGGTGGCGGGTGCCTGTAGTTTCAGCTACTCGGGAGGCTGAGACAGGCGAATCGCTTGAACCTAGGAGGCAGAGGTTGCAGTGAGTGGAGATTGTACCACTGCACTCCAGCCTAGGAAACAAGGTGAGATCTCTGTCTCAAAACAACAAACAAACGAACAAACAAATCCCCACAAAAACAGTTTTGTTATTTATTTATTTATTTATTTTTATTTTATTTTTTTGAGACGGAGTCTCGCTCTGTCACCCAGGCTGGAGTGCAGTGGCGTGATCTCGGCTCACTGCAAGCTCTGCCTCCCAGGTTCACGCCATTCTCCTGCCTCAGCCTCCTGAGTAACTGGGACTACAGGTGCCCGCCACTACGCCCGGCTTATTTTTTGTATTTTTAGTAGAGACGGGGGTTTCACCGTGTTAGCCAGGATGGTCTCGATCTCCTGACCTCGTGGTCCCCCCGCCTCAGTCTCCCGAAGTGCTGGGATTACAGGCGTGATCCAACGCGCCCGGCCTGTTTTGTTTTTTAAAAGCACGCTGAGCACAGAGGTTCATGCCTGTAATCCCAACATTTTGGGAGGCCGAGGCGGGAGGATCACTTGAGTCAAGGAGTTTGAGACCAGCCTGCAACATAGTGAGACCCCGTCTCTACTAAAAAAAAAAAAAATTAAAAAGTGTGTGTGCCTGTGCGTATGTGTGTGTGCACAATGTGTGTGTGTGAGTGTGTGTGCGCGCGCGTATTTCTCTGGTCTTTCCAGCTGGGATCTTTCTTGATGTCCCTTTCCTGTGCAGGAGACGTCTGGTCTGAGCAAACCTGACTCGTTGGGACACATTTCTGTTTTTCTTTTCTTTTTTTGAGACGGAATCTTGCTCTGTCGCCCAGGCTGGAGTGCAGTGGCGCGATCTCCGCTCACTGCAAGTTCTGCCTCCCGGGTTCACGCCATTCTCCTGCCTCAGCCTCCCGAGTAGCTGGGACTACAGGTGCCCGCCACCACGCCCGGCTAATTTTTTGTATTTTTGGTAGAGACAGGGTTTTACCGTGTTAGCCAGGATGGTCTCAATCTCCAGACCTCGTGATCCGCCCTCCTCGGCCTCCCAAAGTGCTGGGATTACAGGCGTGAGCCACCGCGCCCGGCCCTCTGTTTTTCTTTTTAAATGTACCTCTGTTACTCTCTTTCAAACACATTAGGGAAACCGGAAGAGAAGCTCTGCCCAGCCCCAAGTTGCGGGGTTCGCCTGGGGCAGTGCTCAGCGGCCTGAGTCAGTCTGGCGGTCTCCTCTGAAGCCAAGCTTGGTGCTTCATCTTTTCTAGTTGTGTAACCCTGGACTCAGCCCTTCATCATCCTGAACCTCAGATTCTTCATTTGTGAAATGAAGAAATAATATTTACTTTGCAGGGCTGTGAGGATTAACAGAGCACACAAAAGTTCCTGTGTAATGGGCCGGGCGTGGTGGCTCATGCCTGCAATCCCAGCACTTTGGGAGGCTGAGGTGGGCGGATCCCTTGAGGTCAGGAGTTTGAGATCAGCCTGCCCAATATGGTGAAACCCCGTCTCTACTAAAAATACAAAAATTAGCCGGGCGTGGTGGCGGGTGCCTGTAATCCCAGCTACTCGGGAGGCTGAGGCAGGAGAATTGCTTGAACCCGGGAGGTGGAGGTTGCAGTGAGCCGAGACTGTGCCACTGTATTCCAGCCTGGGTGACAGAGCAAGACACCGTCTCAAAAAAAAAAAAAAAAAAAAAAGAAAGAAATATAGGACTTCTATGGAGTCCCAATTTATGACCAGAAATAGAGAAAGCAAATTCTATTGGTGGAGGCACCAGTCATGGTTCCCCTACAGATGGATTCTGGGGGTGAAGTTAGGGGAAGGAGGTTACTGGAATCACTGGAGCAGAAGGATTTAAAGAGTTAAGGCAGGCCGGGCATGGTGGCTCTTGCCTGTAATCACAGCACTTTGGGAGGCTGAGGTGGGCAGATCACCTGAGGTCAGGAGTTCGAGACTAGCCTGACCAACATGGAGAAACCCCATCTCTACTAAAAAATACAAAATTAGCCGGGCGTGGTGGCACATACCTGTAATCCCAGTTACTCGGGAGGCTGAGGCAGGAGGATCACTTGAACCCGGGAGGTGGAGGTTACTGTGAGCCAGGATTGCACCATTGCACTCCAGCCTGGGCAACTAGAGTGAAACTCCGTCTCAAACAAACAAACAAACAAACAAACAAAAAAAGAGTTAAAGCAGCTGGGTGCAGTGTCATGTACCTGTGATTCTAGTGCTTTGGGAGGCTGAGGAAGGAGGATCACTTGAGTCTGGGAGTTGGAGGTTGCAATGAGCTAGGAGCGCACCACTGCACTCCAGCTGGGTGACATAGTGAGACCCTGTCTCAAAAAAAAAAAAAAAAAAAAAAAGATTTAAGGGCTCTCTTATTTTCCAGGAGACCGGTGTAGTTTGTATTCTTTCATCCAACTCGCTCACATTTAGTGAGTACCTTGTATGTCCTGTACATAGGCGCTAGGATAGAACGGTGGATAAAATGGACACAGTCCTTGACATCGTAAAGCATAAAGCAGGCAGAGAAGCAGAAAATAATGACACAGAAAATAAGTTATTATAGGCTGGGTGCAGTGGCTCACGCCTGTAATCCCAGCACTTTGGATGGCTGAGACGGGCGGATCACTTGAGGTCAGGAGTTCAAGACCAGCCTGGCCAACATGGTGAAACACTGTCTCTACTAAAAATACAAAAATTAGCCGGGTGTGGTGGCGCAAGCCTGTTATCTCAGCTGCTTAGGGGGCTGAGGCAGGAGAATCACTTGACCCTGAGAGGCGGAGGTTGCAGTGAGCCAAGATCCCGATACTGCACTCCAGCCTGAGTGACAGAATAGACTCCACCTCAAAAAAAAGAAAAGAAAAGAACGAATAATACTTGATACTAATAAAATGATATTTATTTACTTGAGATAGGGTCTTGCTCTGTCGCCCAGGCTGGAGTACAGTGGCACAATTATAGCTCACTGCAGCCTTGAATCCCTGGGCTCAGGTGAGCCTCCCATCTTGGCCTCCTTAGTATCTGCGACTACAGGTGTTCACCATCATGCCCAGCCATGAGTTTTAGGAAGACGATGAAATTTAAAAATTACAGGGCAGTGGCCAAGTGCAATGGCTCACACCTGTAATCCCAGCATTTTGGGAGTCCCAAGTGAGAGGATCCCTTGAGGCCAGGAGTTTAAGACCAGCCTGGGCAACATAGTGAACTTCTGTCTTTACAATAAATAAGAAAAATTAGCTGGGCATGGTGGCATGTGCCTGTAGTCCCAGCCAGTTGGGAGGCTGAGGTGGGGGGATCACTTGAGCCCAGGAGTTCCAGGGTGCAGTGAGCTATGATCGAGCCACTGCATTCCAGCCTGGGCCACACAGAGACCCTGTCTCTTTTTTTTTTTTTGAGATGGAGTATCGCTCTCTCGCCTAGGCTGGAGCGCAGTGGCGCGATCTCGGCCCATTGCAAGCTCCGCCTCCTGGGTTCATGCCATTCTCCTGCCTCAGCCTCCTGAGTAGCTAGGACTACAGGCGCCCTCCACCATGCCCGGCTAATTTTTTGTATTTTTTTTTAGATCTCCTGACCTCGTGATCCGCCTACCTCGGCCTTCCAAAGTGCTGGGATTACAGGTGTGAGCCACTGCACCCGGACTTTTTTTTTTTTTTTTTTTTTTTTGAGATGGAGTTTCGCTCCCTTGCCCGGGCTGGAGTGCAGTGGTGGGATCTCCACTTACTGCAACCTCCACCTTCTGGTTTCAAGCGATTCTCCTGCCTCAGCCTCCCGAGTAGCTGGGATTACAGGCATCGGTCACCACGCCCTGCTAATTTTTGTATTTTTAGTAGAGACGGGGTTTCACCATGTTGGCCAGGCTGGTCTTGAACTCCTGACCTCGTGATCCGCCCACCTCAGCCTTCCAAAGTGCTGGGATTACAGGTGTGAGCCACCTCGAGCGGCCAAGACCCTGTCTCTTACAAAAAAAAAAAAAAAAAAGTAATAATTAATAATGAAGATAAATAATGCTTTGGCTCCTTAAAAAGAGGTAACTCGCAGGGCCGTTGGAAGCACCAGCCAGGAGACCTCAGGACCAACCCTCCCCTGAGTGTACCAAGCCAGGCACCTGGGCGGTGCGGGAGGGTGGCCCGAGGAGAGCAGGTGCCCCGTCTCGTTTTGTGGCCCGTCCCTGCGCCAATTATTGCTTTATTACTGTTTTCAGTCAGATATAATTCCAGCATTTTCTATAATCTTGATCTTTTCATTGATACCAGATTTTTGTACAAAGATTTGTATATAAAATGACTGTGTACCCACCAGAATACATTCCCCGGCAATTAGAACGTTTAAGATGCAGCTCCTAACCGTCCTTCATTTATTACTTTTGAAAGTGTTTTGTGATTTTTTTGGGGATGTGTTTACAAATCCAATAACAATTCTCATTTAGAGTTGCAAAACACGAAGCCATTTCGAACCGAGACAGATGGCAGCTAAATGAAGTTTAATTAAAGAATGAGTGCTTTGAATCAAATCACTTTTTAAAAAGTACAGTACACTGAGATTCTGGAGAGGTTGCATAAACAGCATCTGGGCGCTTCTGCGAGGAAAAGAGTCAGTAAGACTTTCCCATCAGATAAGGGGCTGGGCGGGCGCAGGGTGGGCGAAGGGAAGAGCGGCCCTTTGTAGGAGACCTCTGTCCTCTGCCTGGACACACCTCCCAAAGCCCAGGCCTCCAGGGACTGGGGGAAACTCACAGGAGGCAACCTCTTGCTTCAAAGTCTTTGGCTTGGATCAGGGGAAGGGGGTGGGAGAGGGGTCCCCACTTCTGCCCTTTCTTTAAGACATAGAGTCTCGCTGTGTTGCCCAGGCTGGAGTGCAGTGGCTCAATCCTCTGCTTTTAGGGAAGCAGGAGGACACGAGGGTTTGCTGCACCGACCCACTTAATTGCACGCCATCTGCACAGTGAGCCTGAAAGAGAACAGATGGGGAGCTTCGCGGGCCTCTGCGCGGATGAAGGAGGATCGGGTTCCCCGGGCCCGCCCTACCCCCGGGCTCTGCGCCCTCTCCATGCACGGGATGGCAGTGCCCGCGGACACAGTCTCAGCCCCGCCGCTCCCGGCCCGGGCAAGAGCCATTTCCGGCTCTGGCCGCGGATCTGAGCGGTGGAGCGGGGGCGGCGGGTCTAGACGACCGAGAGGCGCCAGCGGGCGGTGGCGGGAGGGAGGGGGCGCCAGGTGGGCTGGGCCCAGGGGAAGGAACGGTGGGACAGAAGGCTGGGGACCCCGACACCCTGCGAGGCGCCTGGAACGCCGCACCTAGATGCTTGCACTTGGTGCAAGGAAAGCAAAACAGATTTTAAATCCGTAGTCACAGGATCGCGGGTGGGGGATGGGTTACAGGACGTGAGGGTTGAAGGCAAGGTGACAGCTGCAAGGACTCTTCAGATCATCTTGACTTCATAGGCAGTTTCTGCTTGGAGGTGGTGGCCAGTTGAGGAGGTCACCCCTGCCCCCATCCTGGAGTGGAAAAAGTGGGCCTGGCCCAGGGCAGAGGCTGAGGGTGGAGTGGAGGCGCCTGGTGGCACTGGGAACCACTGGGAGATAGGAGGAGGGTGAGGCTGGCAGCTGACTGGGTGGGGGGTTTGCACCAGCGAAGAGGGGGTGGCTGTGCCAGGCACGTGGTTTCTAGCGTCTTTCCAGGAGGAAGCCTGGTCAGGAAGGCTGGGATGGGGCCTTCCTCCCAGCTCTGGGCATGGATGGGACTGACCCCAAGGGCTGGCAGAAGCCCTGGACTAAAGTTTTGACCATTTCCTCAGCTGATTCAGAACTCAGTCCCTCCAAGCCACAGGCCTCATTCTGGGCCCTGGGTGGACGGTTAGAGCCAGATCCTGGGGCCACCCTGACCCCTGACTCTCCAGAACCCCTCGTCCACCCGATTGGCTGACCCTCTAGTTATTTTCTCCACCTGGCCCAAACCACTGCCATCTCTCTCTCTCTCTCTCTCTCTTTTTTGAGACGGAGTCTCGCTCTGTCGCCCAGGCTGGAGTGCAGTGGTGCGATCTCAGCTCACTGCCAACCTCTGTCTCTTGGGTTCAAGAGATTCTCCTGCCTCAGCCTCCAGAGTAGTTGGGATTACAGGTGTCCACCACCATGCCTGGCTAATTTTTATATTTTTAGTAGAGACCAGGTTTCACCATGTTGGCCAGGCTGGTCTCGAACTCCTGGCCTCAGGGTGATCCACCCACCTCAGCCTCCCAAAGTGCTGGGATTACAGGCATGAGCCACTGCGCCTGGCCTCCACTGCTATCTTCTGTTGGAGCCTCCCAGGTGATCTTCCGATTTATTCCTCCCTTCCTTCGACGTCTCTCAGCAGGCAGGGGCACCTTTCCAAAATGCAGACCCAGGCCTGGCTCTCCCCCAGGTACTTCCTGTTGTGGTTCTCATTTGCCTTCTGGAAATTGCCTTGGCCCGGCTTATGAGGCCTTCCACGTGGGTCGGTGAGAAAAAGTACGCAGCTCTGTCCCAGAGCGCGTGGCTGGGCAGATGTAACCCAGGCTGGATGTCCGCCTCTGTCCACCACTTCAGCCTGGCACCATGTGTAGGAGACACCTGCTGAGCGTCCTCGGGAACCCTGACCAAGTCCACACCTGCCCTGACATGTCACCTCCAGCCACCCTGCGTCTGCTCTGGCAACACCTTCTTATTCCTGGAATGCACCCAGTCCCTATCCAGCTCCGTTTTTGCCCACATAGCTCTCCTCTTAAACACCCACCTACCTCAGCCCTCCTCTCTTTGTCCGCCCAAAGCCTCACTTGCTCTTCGAGCCTCAGCTTCAAGGACTCTTCCTACTTGCTGCACTAGGTGAGGTCCCCTTGCTTTGTTTTTTTAGAGGCAGGGTCTTGCTCTGTTGCCCATGCTCAAGAGCAGTGGTGCAGTCACGGCTCACTGCAGTGTCAAACTCTTGGTCTCAAACAATCCTCCTGCCTCAGCCTCCAGAGTAGCTGGGAACACAGGCACACACCACTATACCCAGCTAATTAACATTTTTTAGAGAAAGAGTTCCACTATGTTGTCTAGGCTGGTCTCGAACTCCTGGTCTCAAGCGATCCTCCCACCTTGGCCTCCCAAAGCACTGGGATTACAGGCCAGAGCCAATGCACCAGCCTTACTCTGTTTTGTACTCCCTGGCAGCCGCTTCCCAGTCAGGACACTCAGCTGCTTGGCCTCCCAGCCAGAAGGGCAGGGCTCAGTAAATATGTGTCATCCAATAAGCAGGGACTGGGTGCCAGGCCTTGGACGCCTGCCACGCTCTTGTGACTTGTCTTTCTGCCTTTAGTCTTGTCCCTTCCTTCAACTTCCCACCTCCCCCTAAAGTGGTCTTTCTGAGACACAGCTGGGACCCCATCACTCTGCTTGTCGAGTATCCAGAGCTCTATCCAAAATCATCCCAGGCTGGGCATGGTGGCTCACGCCTCTAATCCCAGCACTCTGGGAGGCTGGGGCAGGAGGATGGCTTGAGCCCAGGAATTTGAAGCCAGCCTGGGCAACACAGCCCAAGACCCCATCTCTACAAAAAAATAAAAAAATTAGCTGGGTGTGGTGGCTCATACCTGTAGCCCCAGCTACTCGGGAGGCTGAGGCAGGAGGATTGCTTGAGCCCAGGAGTTTGAGGCTGCAGGAAGGAAGATATGATTGTGCCACTGCATTCCAGCCTGGGGACACAGAAAGAACTTGCCTCTGAAAAAAGAAAACTTGTCCTGCCCCCACTGCCCCCCCCCCCTTTTTTTTGAGATGGAGTTTCATTCTTGTTGCCCAGGCTGGAGTGCAATGGTGCAGTCTCGGCTCACTGCAACCTCTGCCTCCTGGGTCCAAGCAATTTTCCTGCCTCTGCCTTCCAAGTAGCTGGAATTACAGTCGCGCGCCACCACGCCTGGCTAATTTTTTTGTATTTTTAGTAGAGATGGGGTTTCATCACGTTGGCTGGGCTGGTCTCGAACTCCTGACCTCAGGCGATCCGCACACCTTGGCCTCCCAGTATGCTGGGATTACAGGCGTGAGCCACCGCACCCGGTCTACAAACCCCTTTTTGAAGGTGCCTCCCATCCAGCCACAGTGCTTCACCGGGATGGGCCCCTCCCTCTCTGACATTTACCATATTTAACACTTTTTTTTTTTTTTTTGAGACAGGTTCTTGCTTTGTCGCCCAGGCTGGAGTGCAGTGGTGTAATCACGACTCACTACAACCTCAACCATCTTTACTCAAGCAATCCTTCTCCTGCCTCAGCCTCCTGGGTAGCTGGACTCCAGGTGTGTGCACCACCACGCCTGGCTAATTTTTGTGGTTTTTTTTTTTTTTTTTTGAGACGGAGTTTTGTTCTTGTTGCCCCAGCTGCAGTGCAATGGTATGGTCTCAGCTCACTGCAACCTCTGCCTCCCAGGTTCAAGTGATTCTCCTGCCTCAGCCTCCTGAGTAGCTGGGATTACAGGCACCTGCCACCACACCCGGCTAATTTTTGCATTTTTAGTAGAGACGGGGTTTCACCATGTTGGCAAGGCTGGTCTCGAACTCCTGACCTCAGGTGATCCACCCGCCTCGGCCTCCCAAAGTGCTGGGATTACAGGCGTGAGCCATCATGCTCGGCCTCATTTTTGTATTTTCATACAGACAGGGTCTCCCTATGTTGCCCAGGCTAGTCTCAGACTCCTGACCTCAGGTGATTCACCTGCCTCAGCCTCCCAGAGTGCTGGGATTACAGGTGTGAGCCACATTTAACATTTTCTAGAGAAAGTGTTCCATTATGTTGCCTAGTTGGTCTCAATCTCCTGGCCTCAAGCAATCCACCCACCTCGACCTCCCAAAGTGCTGGGATTCCAGGCGTGAGCCACCACGCCCAGCCCCGTGGCTTTTCTTCCGTGGCTTTTCTTCTTGAGGTCACATGCTCCCAGGAGCACAGAGAGCTCTGAGGTCTTCCTGGACACTACCTCTGCTGTGATGAGGAAGGAGGGCCTTGGCAGGCCACCTGAGCTGCATTTCCTGACCCTGTCCCCAGTGACAGCTGCGGCCACAATCCAAATGAGAACATGAAACAGTGACCGTAAAAGTAAAGGCAACACTCTTTTTTTTTTTTCTTTTTTTACTTATTTAAAAAGGCCTTGGTGGCAGGAATATAGTGTAAAAATCATTGGAAAAACTAAAAGGCATCGATACATATCCGAATATACATTTTGTACATAAATTACATTTCCTTTAGTCTTTCTGAGTGAGGTCCTGATTCAGTACTGAGGTCTAGTAATTAAGAGGTCCCGGGAGCTGCACGTTCAGGCCGGCATAGTCCACCATGTACATTGGCCATTGCTAGAGAGAGGGACAAAGGGACTGGGTTAGGACTCCAGGTGATGCGGAACAAACCCAAAATGCTTAGTTCTGCTTTTGGAAGGCTTTCTCAGAGGCTATTTACTTATATTTTTTATTTTTTTGAGATGGAGTCTCACTCTTCTGCCCAGGCTGGAGTGCAGTGACACAATCTCGGCTCACTGCAACCTTGGCCCCCCGGGTTCAAGCGAGTCTCCTGCCTCAGCCTCCTGAGTAGCTGGGATTATAGGCGCCCGCAACCATGCCCGGCTAATTTTTCTATTTTTAGTAGAGACGGGGTTTTGCCATGTTGGCCAGGCTGGTCTTGAACTCCTGAACCTCAAGTGATCCGCCTGCCTCGGCCTCCCAAAGTGCTAGGATTACAGGCGTGAGCCACCACACCCAGCCTATTTATTTATTTTTGAGATGGAGTCTCATTCTCTTGCCCAGGCTGGAGTGCAATGGCATGATCTTGGCTCACTGCAGCCTCAATCCCCTCGGGCTCAAATGATCCTCCTGCCCCAGCCTCCCAAGTAGCTGCGACCACAGGCAAGTGCCACCATGCCTGGCTAATTATTATTATTATTATTATTTTTTTTTTTTTCTGAGACAGAGTTTCACTCTTGTCGCCCAGGCTGCAGTGCAATGGCGTGACCTCGGCTCATTGCAACCTCCGCCTCCCAGGTTCAAGCGATTCTCCTACCTCAGCCTCCCGAGTAGCTGGGATTACAGGCATGTGCCACTATGCCCGGCTAATTTTGTATTTTTAGTAGAGAAGGGGTTTCTCCGTGTTGGTCAGGCTGGTCTCAAACTCCTGACCTCAGGTGATCTGCCCACCTTGGTCTCTCAAAGTGCTGGGATTAGAGATGTGAGCCACTGTGCCCGGCCTTTTTTCTTTCCTTTTTAAAAACATTTTATTTATTTATTTATTTATTTATTTTGAGATGGAGTTTCGCTCTTGTTGCCCAGGCTGGAGTGCAATGGCACGATCTCGGCTCACTGCAACCTCCACCTCCCAGGTTCAAGTGATTCTCCTGCCTCAGCCTCCCTAGTAGCTGGGACTACAGGCATGCACCACCACGCCCGGCTAATTTTTGTATTTTTAGTAGAGACGGGGTTTCACCATGTTGGCCAGGCTGGTCTCGAACTCCTGACCTCAGGTAATCCACCCATGTTAGCCTCCCAAAGTGCTGGGATTACAGGTGTGAGCCACCGTGCCTGGCCAGTGACATTTCTTTTTTTTTTTTCTTTTTTGAGAGGGAGTTTTGCTCTGTCACCCAGGCTGGAGTGCAGTGGCGCAGTCTCGGCTCACCGCAACCTCCGCCTCCCAGGTTCAAGTGATTCTCCTGCCTCAGCCTTCTGAGTAGCTGGGATTACAGGCATGTGCCACTATGCCCAGCTAATTTTGTATTTTTAGTAGAGATGGGGTTTCTCCGTGTTGGTCAGGCTGGTCTCGAACTCCTGACCTCAGGTGATCCACCCGACTCGGCCTGCCAAAGTGCTGGGATTACAGGCGTGAGCCACTGCGCCCACCGGCCAGTGACATTTCTTTTCATGTCTCCAGCTCTGGTGCAGCTGAAGGGCATGGGCAGGTCCCTTCCTGGACCTCAGCCGGCCCATCTGCCCAGCGGGGATGTGAATTCCTGCCTGAGTGCCTGTGAGTACCCCATGAGAAGGATGGGCTACCTCTTGGGTGAGACAGGTGGATGCATCTATAACCCCTGAGGCTGGAAGGTCCCCCTTCAAAGCCCAGTGCCTCCCCGTCCCCTGGGCCCACATCCCAGAGTAGACGGCCCTGCCCGATGGAGGGGTGAGGGCCACAGAGACGAGTGCTGGAGTCCAAATCTGTGCAACTTTACCACGAGCGAGATCTGGTTGGCCGATGCCACTGAATCCGGGTTAGAGGACGAGGAAGAGGAAGACGAGGAGGAAGAGGACACGGAATTTCCTTCTGAGACCCGCTTTCTCTTGCGCTTGGGAATGCTGCTGTCTTTGGCTGGAAGGAGGGGAAAAGGCTGTTGACACTGGAAGCTGAGGCTTTTCTGTCTCAGCCTCCTGAGCTCCCTGGAAAAGTGTTCTGTCTTAAGATTTTGAGTCCCCCTTTCAGGATTTCAGGCTCCTGGTCCCCTGGGGGTCAGAGCCTACCTGTCCAGAGCCCACATGTCCAGCCTCCTTCCCAAAGCAAGCCCGAGGGCCCACTCTCCCCAGCCTCCTGCTCTTCCTGGCCTGCCTGCCTTTGCTAACAACCGTATCCTCATCCCCATGTGTCCCTCCTCCTCCCCAGCAAGCTCACCCCTCAGGCCCCACGTCCTCTCTCTTACTGTTTTTTTTGAGACGGAGTCTCACTCTGTCACCCAGCCTTGAGTGCAGTGGCGCGATCTCGGCTCACTGCAACCTCCACCTCCTGGGTTCAAGAGATTCTAGTGCCCGAGCCTCCCAAGTAGCTGGGATTATAGTCATCTGCCATCACGCCCAGCTAATTTTTTTGTATTTTTAGTAGAGATGGGGTTTCACCACGTTGGGCAGGCAGCTCTTGAACTCCTGACCTCAAGTGATCCATCCACCGTGGCCTCCCAAAGTGCTGGGATTATAGGCATGAGCCATCGAACCTGGCCTATATTGTTTTTTAGGGTCTCACTCTGTTGCCCAGGCTGCAGTGCAGTGGTGCAATCGTAGCTCACTGCAGCCTCCAAATCCTGGGCTCAAGCAACCCTTCCACCTCAGGTTCCCAAGTAGCTGGGACTATAGGTGCACATCCTCATGCCTGGCTAACTTTTTGTATTTTTGCATCATTATGTTGCCCAGGCTGGTCTCAAATTCCCAACCTCAAGCAATCCTCCTGCCTCAGCCTCCCCAAATGCTGAGATTACAGGCATGAGCCACCGTGCCTGGCTCATGGCAACAATATTAATCGCATTCTCAGTTTCTGAGTATTTTCTGGGTGCTGGGCACTGTGCTAAATGCTTTGCACATTGTCTCCTGGGATCCTCCCAGCAACCCTCCAAGATCCTATTCACATTTCACTCATGAGCACCCGAAGGGGCAGGGCTGTTAAAGGACTTTCTCCAAGGCCAAGTCTGCGTGGCTCCAGAGGCCACATTCTTTCCTGGGCTCTTTAAGGCTGCGAGGGGATGTGGGGCCCCAGGAGAGGCTCTGGAAGTTCTGGGGAGGCTGGGACTGCAGGCTAGGTGGTCCAGGGAGGGCATAAAGAGGACCTGGGGCCGGGCGCAGTGGCTCACACTGGTAATCCCAGCACTTTGGGAGACCAAGGTGGGTGGATTGACTGAGGTCAGGAGTTCGAGACCAGCCTGGCCAACATGGTGAAGGTGAAACCCTGTCTCTACTAAAATACAAAAAAATTGTATTGCTATGGTTATCACTAATGTATGGTGGTCCTGAGTGGAGAGTTCACAGGTGCAAGTAGACAGGCAGTGCCCCAGTGAAAGAAACTCTGGTTTAGAATCAGAAGTCCTAAGTTCAGATTTCACTGTGGCCGCTTACTATTATCACTGTGTGAATCTGGGAAAACTGATGAACCTCTCTGAGTCTCACATCACTGTGAGACTCAAAAAACACCGCATGCATAAAAGAACCCAGCACCTAGTTCAGCACGGAGCAGGGGTTGGCAGGTGTTTTTGCGGTTGCTGGATTAACTTGAGGTGAAGATGTAAGCACGTCCTGATTGGATGGGTTACTGCATAGAAACCTCGCCCAGCCCAATAAAGAAGGGCTTTTTTTTTGTCTTTTTGAGACAAGGTCTCACTCTGTCACCCATGCTGGAGTGCAGTGGTGTGGTCTTGGCTCACTGCAACCTCCACCTCCCAAGCTCAAGCGATCCTCCTGCCTCAGCCTCCCTACAGGTGCACACCACCCTGCCTGGCTAATTTTTTGTAGAGATGGGGTCTCTGTATGTTGCCCAGTCTGGTCTTGAACTCCTGGGCTCAAAGAATTCTCCTGCTTCAGCCTCCCAAAGTGCTGGGATTACAGAGTTGAGCCACTGCACTCAGCCCACCGGAAGGGTCTTAATGACACAGAGTAAGGGCAGGCTGGGTCCATGGGGTAAATGTCTCTTCAACTGGTGGAGAAAAGTCAGAAACTGGGGGTCTGTGATGAGGCATAGAGACCCTGGGAAAGAGAAGACCCTGGAGGCAGAAGGAGCCCAGGCTATGAGTCAGAGGGATTTTTGTGGGAGATTCCACATGAAAAAGAAGTCAGAGGCTGCCCCACCCTCTGCCTCAGACTGGTCCATGGGCTGTGGCCATCCTTGAGTCACCATGAGGGATGGCCACACTGGAGGGAGTGGTGGATGTGGGTGACAGTATCCACCCTCTGGGCATCTGTCCCAAATCCTCCTGAGGCTTTCATGTGGCCTTCTGTGTCTCTGCCATGTTTTTTTTTTTGGTTTTTTTTTTGAGACAGAGCCTGGCTGTGTTCCCCAGGCTGGAGTACAGTAGTGCGATCTCGGCTCACTGCAACTGTTGCTTCCTGGGTTCAAATGATTCTCCTGCCTCAGTCTCCTGAGTGACTTGGATTACAGGCGCCCACCACCACCCCCGGCTAATTTTTTTTTGGATTTTAGTAGAGACAGGGTTTCGTCATGTTGGCCAGGCTGGTCTCGAACTCCTGACCTCAAGTGATCCACCTGCCTCCCTGCCTCAGCCTCCCAAAAGTGTTGGGATTACAGGCGTGAGCCACTGCGCCCAGCCTCGTCTCTGCCTTTGACCTGAGAGTAAACCAAATCGCCTCCAGATCCGTGTGTTCAGTGCCAGGCCTGACCCTTGTAACTGGCTTTTTTTTTCTGGAAACAGGGTCTCACTCTGTCGCCCAGGCTGGAGCGCAGTGGCACAATCATAGCTCACTGCAGCCTCCACCTTCCGGCCTCAAGCACTCCTCCTGCCTCATCCTCTTGAGTTGCTGGGACAACAGGTACGTGCCACCATGCCTGGCTAATTTTTAATTTTTTTTGCAGAGACGGGGGGGGTCTCATTTTATGGTCCAGGCTTTGACCAGCTCTTGATGGAAGGAGGTGGCTTCTAGCTGGGCTGTGCCACCCCAGGCTGTGGAGTTCCAGGTGAACCTGGTCCTGACAGGAATCAGGGCCTTGGGTCTCAGGTCAGGTTGTGGCGTGGACTTGCTGAATCCTATCACTGTCCCCGCTGAGCAACCATACTGGGCCGTGTGGCCCACGGTGGTCTATTGTTCAGATGGGTGGTCCTGAGAGCAGGGTCTACACAGTGTCTGACTATGTGGCCTGGGCAAGTCCCTGGGCATCTCTGTGCCTCAGCTTCCCAGCTGTACAATGAGGTGGGGTAAGATTAGATCAGTATTTTTTTTCTTCTTTTTTTATTTCTTAGGAGATGGGGTCTCGGCCAGGCACAGTGGCTTGCGCCTGTAATCCCAGCACTTTGGGATGCTGGGGTGGGAGGATCACTTGAGGTCAGGTGTTTGAGACCAGCCTGGCCAACATGGTGAAACCTCGCCTCTACTAAAAATACAAAAAATGAGCTGGGTGTGGTGGTGCATGCCTGAAGTCCCAGCTACTTGGGAGGCTAAGGCATGAGAATTGCTTGAACTCAGGAGGCAGAGGTTGCAGTGAGCCAAGACTGCAAGATTGACTCCAGGCTCAGCGACAGAGCGAGACTCTGTCTTGAAAAGAAAAAGAAAAAAAAAAAAAAAAAAAGGCCGGGAGCAGTGGCTCACGCCTGTAATCCCAGCACTTTGGGGGGGCCGAGGTGGGCAGATCATGAGGTCAGGAGTTCGAGAGCAGCCTGGCCAACACGGTGAAACCCCGTCTCTACTAAAAATACAAAAAAATAGCTGGGCGTGGTGGCAGGCGCCTGTAATCCCAGCTACTTGGGAAGCTGAGGCAGGAGAATCGCTTGAACCCGGGAGGCAGAGGTTGCAGTGAGCTGAGATCGTGCCACTGCACTCCAGCCTGGGCGACAGAGCGAGACTCTGTCTCAGGGGGGAAAAAAAAAAAAAAAAACAGAGAGATGGGGTCTCATTCTGTCATCCAGGCAGGACGGCATAATCATAGCTCACTGCAGCCTTAAACTCTTGGGCTCAAGTGATCCTCCGGCCTCAGCCTCCTGTGTAGCTGGGACTACAAGTGCCTACTACTATGCCCGGCTAATTTTTAGAAAAAACTTTTTGGTCTACGGCCATACCACCCCGAACGTGCCCGATCTTGCCTGATCTCAGGAGCGAAGCAGGGTCGGGCCTGGTTAGTACTTGGATGGGAGAAGAAACTTTTTGTAGACACAAGGTCTCACTATGTTGCCCAGGTTGGTCTCAAACTCCTGGACTCAAGCAATCCTCCCACTTAGGCCTCCCAAACTGCTGGGATTAGAGGCGTGAGCCACCACACCTGGCCAATCAATGTTTCTTTTTCTTTTTCTTTTTGAGATAGAGTCTTGCTCTGTCACCCAGCCTGGAGGGCAGTGGTGTGATCTCGACTCACTGCAACCTCTGCCTCCTGGGCTAAAGTGATTTTCCCACCTCGGACTCCCAAGTAGCTGGGACTATAGGCGTGCACCACCATGCTAGGCTAATATTTTTTTCTTTTTCTTTTTCTTTTTTTTTTTTTTTTGAGACAGAGTCTTGCTCTGTTGCTCAGGCTGGAGTGCAGTGGCATAATCTTGGCTCACTGCAACCTCTGTCTCCTAGGTTCAAGCGATCCTCCTACCTCAGCACCCCAGTAGTTGGGATTACAGGCACGCGCCACCATGCCTGGCTAATTTTTGTATTTTTAGTAGAGACATTGTTTAGCATGTTGAACAGGCTGGTCTCGAACTCTTGACCTCAGGTGATCTACCCACCTTGGCCTCCCAAAGTGCTGTGATTACACGCGTGAGCCACCACGCCCAGCCCTAATTTTTCTATTTTCAGTTGAAATTGGGTTTCATCATGTTGGCTAGTCTGGACTCGAACTCCTGATCTCAAGTGATATGCCTGCCTCGGCCTCCCAAAGTGCTGGGATTACAGGTGTGAGCCTCCGCGCCTGGCCCAGTCAGTGTTTCTTAATCGGGTGCACATCATAGTCACTAGGGAGTACTTTCTCCCAAGTCCCATCATACACCTTAATCAGAACCATCATGCCAGGTGGCCCCCAGGTGCCTAGTGAAAGGTTCTGTATAACCCGCAGATGCCAGCAGAACGGAGGGGGTCCGGCCAGTCTCGGGCAGTGCCTGCCTGCCTCACCCCTGTTGGTCACGTGCTACCCCTCTGCTACCCAGGAGGCCTCCATGATCCTCCCTGAGGCCCAGCCTGCGTCTTGTCCTTCTAGCTGACCTCATACACTCATTAGTGCTATGGCAGGGCCTCCCCTCTGCAGGCACCTGCAGATTTCCGGGGGCCTCTTGGGGATACCTGGCTCTGTTCATAAAGACCTCAGGCTCCCTGGGGAGGCCCCAGAGTGGAGAGGGGCTATGTTTTTCTCAAGGTGGTCAGCCATCTATTGCATACCCACCTGGACCACATCTATCTCTGCCTTTAAAAAATTTTTTTATTAAAATTTTTTTTTTTTAGAGACAGGGTCTCGCTCTGTTGCTCAGGCTGGAGTGCAGTGCTATACTCATAACTCATTGCAGCCTCCAACTCCTGGTATTTCTGCCTTTTTCTTTCTTTTCTTTTTTTTTTTTTTTTTTTTTGAGATGGAGTCTTGCTCTGTCACCCAGGCTGGAGTGCAGGGGTGCGATCTCAGTTCACTGCAACCTCTGCCTCCCGGGTTCACGCAATTCTCCTGCCTCAGTCCCCGGAGTAGCTGAGATTACAGGTGCTCACCACCACGCCCCGCTAATTGTTGTATTTTTAGTAAAGACGGGGTTTCACCATGTTGCTCAGGCTGGTCTTGAACTCCTGACCTCAAGTGATCTGCCTGCCTCGGCCTCCCAAAGTGCTGGGATTACAGGCATGAGCCACTGCGCCCGGCTCTACCTTTTTTCAAAAGGAACAGTCTCTAGTCCCCACAGGGCAGAAGGGTGGCTTCTTCACCTCCGACTCACCTGGCACCTTGGCATCATTGCAGATTTCTGCAAAGGGTCTGAAAAAGAAAGAAATGTGGTGGCAGTTAGAAAATGAGGTTTTCCCCTCCTTTTTTTTTTTGAGATGGAGTCTCACTCGGTTGCCCAGGCTGAAGTGTAGTGGCGCAATTTCGGCTCACTGCAGCCTCTACCTCCTGGGTTCACGCCGTTCTCCTGTCTCAGCCTCCCGAGTAGCTGGGACTACAGGCGCCCGCCACCATGCCTGGCTAAGTTTTATATTTTTAGTAGAGATGGGGTTTCACCATGTTGGCCAGGTTGGTCTTGAACTCCTGACCTCAGGTGATCTGCCTGCCTCTGCCTCCCAAAGTGCTGGGATTACAGGCATGAGCCATTGCGTCTGGCGTTTTCCCCTCCTTCTCACCTGCTCCCTGAGATGTGCTGCTGCTGCTGCTGGGGGAGCCCGGTAAGACCGAAATAAAAATGGGGGGCACACCGTCCCAACAGAGCATCCCCCATATAGGCCCTGGATGATGGGCCTGTGCTGGCAAATCTTTCCTCTGGGTCTGCTGTCCTCATCTATAAAGCGAGGATGTTGTCTGACCAAGTGATCAGAAATGTGTGCCCAGATTTATGCAAGTGGATATTCATCCCAGCATTATTATCAATTATTATTTTTGAGACAGAGTCTCACTCTTTTGCCCAGGCTGGAGTTCAGTGCTGCCATCCTAGCTCACTGCAGCCTCGAACTCCTGGGCTCAGTCGATCCTCCTGCCTCAGCCTCCCAGTAGCTGGGAATGCAGATGCACACCACCATGCCCGGCTAATTTTTATTTTTATTAATTAATTTTTTTTTTTGAGATGGAGTCTTGCTTTGTTGTCCAGACTGGTGTGCTGTGGCGTGGTCTCAGCTCACTGCAACCTCCACCTCCCGGGTTCAAGCGATTGTCCTGCCTCAGCCTCCCCAGTAGCTGAGATTACAGGCGTGTACCACCATGCCCGGCTAATTTTTTGTATTTTTAGTAGAGATGGGATTTCACTATGTTGGCCAGGCTGGTCTCGAAATCCTGACCTCGTGAACCGCCCACCTTGGCCTCCCAAAGTGCTGGGATTACAGGCACGAGCCACCATGCCCAGCCTATTTTTATTTTTTGAGACAGAATCTTACTCTGTCGCCCAGGCTGGAGTGCAGTGGTGCGGTCTTGGCTCACTGCAACCTCTGCCTCCCAGGTTCAAGCAATTCTCCTGTCTTAGTCTCCTGAGTAGCTGGGACTACAGGTGCATGCCACCACACTTGGCTAATTTTTTTTTTTTTTCTTTTTTGAGATGGAATCTCGCACTGTCATCCAGGCTGGAGTGCAGTGACACTATCTTGGCTCACTGCAAGCTCCGCCTCCCAGGTTCACGCCATTCTCTTGCCTCAGCCTCCTGAGTAGCTGGAACTACAGGTTCCCTCCACCATGCCCGGCTAACTTTTTGTATTTTTAGTGGAGACGGGGTTTCACCATGTTAGCCAGGATGGTCTCGATCTCTTGAGCTTGTGATCCGCCAGCCTCAGCCTCCCGAAGTGCTGGGATTACAGGCATGAGCCACTGCGCCTGGCCCAATTTTTGTATTTTTTTTTTTTTTTAGTAGAGATGAGGTTTCACCATATTGGTCAGGCTGGTCTCGAACTCCTGACCTCAGGTGATCCACCCACCTTGGCCTCCCAAAGTGCTGGGAGTACAGGTGTGAGCTACCACACCTGGCCGTTTTCCTGCATTTTCTAGTTGTTACTTCAGGGGGTGAACTGTCTGTGGGAGAAAGAAAACCTCCACTTTTTGATTTTGAACGATTTGTTTTTTTTTGACACATGCAAATATTATCTTAATTGTAAAAAACATGTAGGCCAGGCACAGTGGCTCATGTTTGTAATCCCAGCACTTTGGGAGGCCAAGACAGGCGGATCACTTAAGGTCAGGAGTTCCAGACCAGCCTGGCCAACATGGTGAAACCCTGTCTCTATAAAAATACAAAAATTAGCCAGGTGTAGTGGCGGGCACCTGTGATCCCAGCTATTTGGGAGGCTGAGGCATGAGAATTGCTTGAATCCGGGAGGCAGAGGTTACAGTGAGCCAAGATGGCGCCACTGCACTCCAGCCTGGGCGATAGAGCAAGACCTCATCTCAAAAAAACGAAGAAACAAAACACATAATATAACATTGAAGGCGGGCCGGGCATGGTGGCTCAAGCTTGTAATCCCAGCACTTTAGGAGGCCGAGGTGGGCAGATCACTTGAGGTAGGGAGTTTGAGACCAGCCTGACCAACATAGAGAAACCCTGTCTCTATTAAAAATACAAAATTAGCTGGGGTGGTGGTGCATGCCTGTAATCCCAGCTACTCAGGAGGCTGAGGCAGGAGAATTGCTTGAATCTGGGAGGTGGAGGTTGCAGTGAGCTGAGATCGCGCCATCGCACTCTAGCCTGAGTAACAAGAGCAAAACTCCATCTTAAAAAAAAAAGAAAGAAATACACCACAGGCCAGGTGTGGTGGCTGACCCCCATAATCCCAGCACTTTGAAAGGCCGATGTGGGAGGATGGCTTGAGCCCAGAAGTTCGAGACTAGCCTGTGCAATACAAAAAAAAAGAAAAAAAAAAAAAAAGGCGGGGGCGGGGCTGGGCGTGGTGACTCATGCCTGTAATCACAGCACTTTGGGAGGCTGAGGCGGGTGGATCACCTGAGGTCAGGAGTTTGAGACCAGCCCGACCAATATGGTGAAACCCCGTCTTTACTAAAAATACAAAAAAAAAAAATTAGCCAGGTGTAGTGGTGTGTGCCTGTAGTGCCAGCTACTTGGGAGTCTGAGAAAGGAGAATTGCTTGAACCTGGGAGGTGGAGGTTGCAGTGAGCTGAGATCACGCCACTGCACTCCAGCCAGTGCAACAGAACGAGAGTCCATCTCAAAAAGAAAGTAATAATATATTAATAAAATAATAATTTAAAAATATAAAGAAATGCATCAGTGTTGACTTTCAGTAGGAGAGTTACAGCTATCTTCTTTTGTTCTATCTTTTTGTATTTTCCAGGTTGCTTTGTGTATTATTCTGAAAATAATCAAATAATCTATTGTATTAAAAAAAGACTGGGCTGCACAGTTTGGGTGCGGTGGCTCACGCCTGTAACCCCAGCACTTTGGGAGGCCGAGGTGGGAGGATCACTTGAGCTTAGGAGTTCAAGACCAGCCTGGGCAATACAGTGAGACCCTGTTGAGGCTGCACTGGGCCATGATCATACCTCTGTACTCCTGCCTGGGCAACAGAATGAGACCCTGTCTCAAAACAAAAACCAAAACCCAAAAGATTGTAAGGATATATGGTATAATAGTAATAATGGAGGCTGGGTGCAGTGACTCATGCCTGTAATCCCAGCACTTTGGGAGGCTGAGGCGGGCAGATCACTTCAGGTCAGGAGTTCGAGACCAACCTGGCCAACAGGGTGAAACTCCATCTCTACCAAAAAATACAAAAATTAGCCGGTGTGGTGGTGCACACCTGTAATCCCAGCTACTTGGGAGGCTGAGGCACGAGAATCGGTTGAACTCAGGAGGTGAAGCTTGCAGTGAGCTGAGATCATGCCACTGCACTCCAGCCTGGGTGACAGAGCAAGACTCTGTCTCAAAAAAAAAAAAAGAGAATCACTGAGACCATGGAATTATAATTATTCTAAAAATATAATAAATATTCATATTTAAATATAAACATATTTAAACATATTTAAATATAAATATGTTAAAAATCAGAATTGTATAGTCAGAAAAAGTCAAATTTAATTAAAACATGTTTCATTTTTGTTTTTTCCCCAACGAACAAATGAAATATCTAAAAAAAATCTTTAAAAATAAGTAAATGTCCTTGAGTATTGAAGTTGTATGTTTCAGGAGAAAGAGGCAGCAACTATTACAGTACACCTGGGTCTGGATCCCAGCTGATCCACCGTGACCTTGACTTTTACCCTCCCCATGGCCGCGCCATCTGTGTTCCCTGTTCCAGAGGCCGGGCACTCACTGGAGCTGGTTAATGATGACCATGCGGACATGCTCTCGGGCCTTCAGGATCTTCTCCAGCCGGTGGATGTCGTATGTGTTGGGGTTCCGGAAGGGGATGTCATCAGGCAGACCCGTGACCTCCACGGCGTCTGGGCTGTCCCGGATTAGTTTATAAGGGACCAGCACCGGCCGGTTCAGGCCCAGGGCCTCACCTAGAGGGCACGGGAAGTCACAGTGAGGAAAGATGTCTCCTGCCAACGGCAAAGCCCTCTAGGGAAAGGGCTGGAGTCTGGTCCGCCCTAGCCCAGCAGCCATCACACCCAGAGAGTTTAAAAATCAAGATCCTGGCCAGGCGCAGTGGCTCACGCCTGTAATCCCAGCACTTCGGGAGGCTGAGGCAGGAGGATCACGAGGTCAGAGATCGAGACCATCCTGGCTAACATGGTAAAACCTCGTCTCTACTAAAAAAATAAAAATAAATTAGCCGGGCGTGGTGGTGGGCGCCTGTAGTCCCAGCTACTCGTGAGGCTGAGGCAGGAGAATGACGTGAACCCAGGAGGTGGAGCTTGCAGTGAGTGGAGATCCCGTCACTGCACTCCAGCCTGGGCAACAGAGCGAGACTCTGTCTCCAAAAAAAAAAAAAAAAAAAAAAAATTCAAGACCTACAGGCTGGGCATGGTGGCTCACACCTGTAATCCTGGCACTTTGGGAGGCCAAGGCAGGAGGATCGCTTGAACTCACAAGATCAAGACCAGTCTGGGCAACATAGTGAAACCTTGTCTCTACTAAAAATAGAAAAATTAGCCAGGACTGTTGGTGCACGCCTGTAGTCCCAGCTACTTGGGAGGCTGAGGCAGGAGGATCACCTAGGCCCAGGAGGTGGAGGCTGCAGTGAGCGGAGATACACCACTGTACTCCAGCTTGGGCAACAGAGTGAGACCCTGTTTTAAAAAAAAAATCAACATACCCAAAATGTGGGTCACGGGCAGAGGAGCAGGCAGCCAGCTGGGGGCTCCTGAAAGCGAGGCTGGCTGCAGAGGGAGGCCCCCCACCACCCCCGGGAGGAGGGCTTGGTGTGCTGATCCTGACCACAGGCACTAACCGTATTTCTCGTTGAAGAGTTCCTTCACCTGCTCCCGCAGGATCACCTTCTCCCCGAGTCTGTTGGCGTCATCTTCATCTACAAGAGGAAGACAAGGGGGCATAAGAGTTGGCACCGGCTTGGCCACTGGACCTGCTGCTTCTCCCACCAGGTGTCCCTGACCTGCCAAAACATTACATTTTCTGCAGGGCCAACCCACTCCTATGTAGCTGTTTTTTTTTTTTTTCTTTTGAGACAGAGTCTCGCTCTGTTGCCCAGGCTGGAGTGCAGTGGTGTGATCTCAGCTCACTGCAACCTCTGCCTTCTGGGTTCAAGCGAATTCTCCTGCCTCACCATCCCAAGTAGCTGGGATCACAGGCATGTGCCACCATGCCCAGCTAATTTTTGTATTTTTAGTAGAGATGGGGTTTCACCATGTTGCCCAGGCTGGTCTCAAACTCCTGGGCTCAGGTGATCCACCCGCCTCAGCCTCCCAAAATGCTGGGATTATAGGCGTGAGCCACTGTGACCGGCTGCAGCTGGTTTCTAGCCTCAGTTGTTGGTCTGTCCATCCATCCATTTTTCTTTTTTTGAGACTCGGTCTTGCTCTGTCACCCAGGCTGGAAGGCAGCAGTGGATCATAGATAGCTCACGGCAGCCTCCAACTCTCAGGCTCAAGTGATCCTCCTGCCTCAGCCTCCTGAGTAGCTGGGAATACAGATGTGTGCCACCATGCCTAATTTTTTAAAGTTTTTGTACAGATGGAGTCTCGTTATGTTGCCCAGGCTGAAGTGATCCTCTTGCTTTGCCCTCCCAAAGTTCAGGAATTACAGATGTGAGCCACGGTGGCCAGCCCATCCCACATTTTTTTTATCAGTGTCCCCAGCACAGGCCCTGTGTTGGGCACAAAGCAACCTAAAAGGAAGAGGCAGGGCTGCTTCCCTGAGGGGCTGGCTCCCAGCCAGAGGGGGTGTCATCTGGTCACCAAAGTACAACAGGACACACTTAGGAGACAAGGGGCATGAATCAGGGTGCCCACCCTGTCTGGGCAAGTCTGGGGAGACCTCCCCCAGGAGAGAAGGTTGCTTGAATGGGCTCTCAAGGCCTGACATGGTGGCTCATGCCTATAATCCCAGCACTTTGGGAGGCAGAGGCAGACAGATCACTGGAGGCCAGGAGTTTGAGACCATTCTGGCCAACATGGTGAAACCCTGTCTGTACGAAAAATACAAAAAGATTAGCTGGGTGTGGTGGCGGACACCTGTAGTCCCAGCTATTCAGGAGGGTGAGGTAGGAGAATCGCTTGAGCCTGGGAGGTGGAGGTTGCAGTAAGCAGAGATCACATCACTGCAGTCCAGCCTGGGAGACAGAGATCTGTCTCAAACAAAAATGAAAACAAACAAAAAAACCGGGCTCCAAAAAGGCAGGTAGGAGTTTGTGAAGGATGGAGTGGCAGTGGGAAGACACCGGGGCAGAAGAACCAGCCGTGCATAGGCACTGAAGCATGAAAGATCTCGTGTTGGCCGGGTGTGGTGGCTCACGCCTGTAACCCCAGCACTGCGGGAGGCTGAAATGGGCAGATCACCAGAGGTCAGGAGTTCGAGACCACCCTGGCCAACACAGCGAAACCCCGTCTCTACTAAAAATAAAAAAATTAGCCGAGTGTGGTGGCGGGCACCTGTAATCCCAACTACTCAAGAGGTTGAGAAGAACTGCTTGAACCCAGGAGGCGGAGGTTGTAGTGAGCTGAGATCATGCCACTGCACTCCAGCCTGGGCAACAAGAGCGAAACTCTGTCTCAAAAAAAAAAAAAAAAAGAAAAAGAAAAGAAAAAAAAAAAAAAGAGAAAGATCCCGTGTCCTGGAAGTGGCTGAACTTTGGGGTGGTACAGGGGAGATGACTGATGGGCCTAGTGGGGTCCGTGCACAGGGGCCGGTGTGACTGTGCTGGGTTGTTGGAAATCCCCTGACTGCTCGCTGACCAAGGTCTGTGAATGAGAAACAGACCGTGTCTGGGAGTGTGGGGGCTGTGCATTCTCCCTGCTCACTGCCCAGGTAACCGTCACGGCCTATCTGCTGCTTGAGCCCTGGCGTGCTCCGCTCTCCCCTCCCTGTAGCCTAGAGGAGCTGCTGGGGTCAGTTAGCCCTGGAGATGGGGCCTGAGCTGGGCTGTAAGGCTGAGGGGGGGTTGGGCTGGAGATGGGGTCTGGGGCAGAGCTCTGCAGCAGCCTGTGGGCTTGTGCCAGGGTTGAGGACGGGGCTGGGATTGCAGGAAGGGTGGTTTGCATGTCCAACAGGAAATCTCCTCTCTGAGAAGCGTGGGGTCACATGGGCTGGGCCTCTGGGGCAGGCGGGTTGGGTAAGGGTGAGATGTTGGAGGGGTGGAGCTAGAAGCAGGCAGGGACCCAGGGCCGGATGATTCAGGGCAGAGCAGGGAGCAAAATGACTCCTGTTTTTTTTTCTTTTTGTTTTTCCAAGACAGAGTCTCACTCTGTTGCCCAGGCTGGAGTGCAGTGGCACGGTCTCGGTTCGCTGCAACCTCTGCCTCCCAGGTTCAAGCCATTCTCGTGCGTCAGCCTCCTGAGAGCTGGGACTACAGGCGCCTGCCACCACGTCTGGTTAATTTTTGTATTTTTAGTAGAGATGGGGTTTTGCCATGTTGGCCAGGGTGGTCTCGAACTCCTGAGCTCAGGTGATCTGCCTGCCTCGGTCTCCCAAAATGCTGGTATTACAGGCGTGAGCCACTGTGCCCGGCCTGACTCCTGTTTTTTGAGACAGGGTCTCACCCTGTTTCCCAGGTTGGAGTATAGTGGTGCCATCATGACTTACTGCAGCCTTGAACTCTTTGGCTCAAGCAATCTTCCCTGCTCAGCCTCTCGAGTAGCTGGGGCTCCAGGCATGAATCACCGTGCCAGACTAAGTTTTTAAAAAATTTTTTGTAGAGAGAGTCTCTCTCTGTTGCACAGGCTGTTCTCGAACTCCTAAGCTCAAGCGATCCTCCTGCCCGCAGCCTCCGAAAGTGCTGGGATTATAGTTGTGAGCCACTTTGCCTGGCTCTTTCAATCTTGAAAACTCTGGGAAGAGCTCATTTCTGTTTAGGAGGCTGCCTTGGGAACTGCATCTCCTGGGCTGGTGCTCTGTGCTGCTTGGAGTCTGTTGACCCCATCTGGGTGGCTTGGCCTCCCGTGCACAAGCTGCCAGAATGGAGGCCCTGTTCCCCATGTGGGGGTTGCCTCAAAGAGCAGGGAGCTTCCCACAGGACAGAGGCTGGGCACCTGCCTGGCCTGGTTCCTCCTTTTCCCAGGGCTCCAACACCCACCACCTCAGGTCCTCCCAAACCCTGCAGGTCCTTGGCCTGGTCCGTCCACACCCACAGTCAGGAATCTCTGCACATCTCTGAGTTGCTGATCTGTCTTCAGGCATGGCCCGCCAGCCCCCCTGGGTGCCCAGAGACACCGCAAACATCAGCCATTCCAGACAATGTCCTCCTCCCGTGTCCCTATCTCGTGGAGTAATGCCTCTAATTCAGCCACACCAAGACCCCACGCTCCACATTCCCTAGAACCCTCGTCTTCTCCTGTGGCCCAACACAGGCCTTCCTTTCAGGACTAGGATGTGGGAAGAATCAAGGCCACCCTTGTCCAAATCCCGTGCAGACAACAGTCATGGAGTCCTGGGCCCAAGCACCAGCTCCTAGAGCCTTCAGGGAAGCAACAGCACGTTCCATCTGTCCCCATGCCACTGAGGAATCTTTGGTGGCAGGATCCTCAGCAGGCACGGCCGTGCATGCACAGAACAGGGAAAGGATGGCCTGGATCACACACATCACTGTGTGCAGATGCTTTCCTAGACACTGCAGCCAAGGACACAGAGGCTCAGAGAGGTAAAGAAACTTGCCCAAGGTCACACAGCCACTAAGCACCAGGAGTACTCTGTGTCAACCCCAAAGCCCTGGTCTTTCCACTCTACCATGAGCCCTGGGTTTCCTGAGGTCTCAGATTCCTCTAGTTTCTTTCTTTTTTCTTTTTTTTTTTGAAGAGTCTTGCTCTGTCACCCAGGCTGGAGTGCAGTGGTGCGATCTTGGCTCACTGCAACCTCTGCCTGCTGGGTTCAAGTTATTCTCCTGCCTCAGCCTCCCAAGTATCTGGGATTACAGGCACCCACCATCACACCTGGCTGATTTCTGTATTTTTAGTAGAGATGGGGTTTCACCATGTTACTCAGGCTGGTCTCCAACTCCTGGCCTCAGGGGATTTGCCCACCTCGGCCTCCCAAAGTGCTGGGATTACAGACCCGAACCACCATGCCGAGCCTCCCCTACAGTAGCTGTAGAAAGAAGGCTTAATCTTTAAGATAGTTTCCTCTAATCTGTTGCTCTCAGCCCACAATGCCACGCCTCTGTCTTCTCCTGTGCCGGGACAGAGCGAGATTCAAAGTCAGAGCTCTACGAAGCCTACAGGATACAAAGAAGCTTAGCAGGCCCCTCAAAGACGAGGCCCAGGCCGGGCACGGTGACTCAAGCCTATAATCCCAGCACTTTCAGAGGCCGAGGCAGGTAGATCACTTGAGGTCAGGAGTTCCAGACCAGCCTGGCCAACATGGTGAAAACCCGTCTCTACTAAAAATACAAAAAATTAGCTGGGCATGGTGGTGCGTGCCTGTAATCCCAGTTACTCAGGAGGCTGAGGCAGGAGAATCCCTTGAACTGGGAGGTGGAGGTTGTAGTGAGCTGAGATCGCGCCACTGCACTCCAGCCTAGGCGACAGAGCAAGATTCCGTCTCAAAAAAAAAAAAAAAAAAAAAAAAAAAAAACAGGCTGGGTGCGGTGGCTCACATCTGTAATCCCAGCACTTTGGGAGGCCGAGGTGGGTGGATCACCTGAGCTCAGAAGTTCGAGACCAGCCTGTCCAATGTGGTGAAACCCCATCTCAACTAAAAATACAAAAATTAGCCAGGCGTGGTGGCAGGCGCCTGTAATCCCAGCTACTCCGGGGGCTGAGGCAGGAGAATCGCTTGAACCTGGGAGGCGGAGGTTGCAGAGAGCCGAGATTGTGCCATCGTACTCCAGCCTGGGGGACAAGAGCGAGACTTCGTCTCAAAACAACAACAACACACAAAAAACCCAAACAAACAAAAAACATGGGACCCCAAACTCACTATGCCAAAGGGAAATGTTAAGCTTGGGAAATGAGTCACGCAATAGCCTTTTGTTCCTAAGCAGATGGCTGTAAGATAGAAGGTCACCTAGCTCCCCTGGTGGCCTCCCTCACCCTAGCCATGTAAATTCACAGCTTATCTTCACAGGCAGGAGACAAAGACAAGAATAGAAATCACTGCTCTGTCTACCCAAGACAAATGCCTATTTGACTTCTTCTATTCTGTTTATCTTATGTAAAAGGCAGATTGACTGAGCACAGGATGAATATATCATAACTGTTCCTCTTCACCCTTTATTTTTTTATTTTTTGAGACAGAGTCTCCCTGTTTTCCAGGCTGGAGTGCAGTGGCATGATTTCGGCTCACTGCAACCTCCGCCTACTGGGTTCGAGTGATTCTCGTGCCTCAGCCTCCAGAGTAGCTGGGATTACAGGTACCCGCCACCACGCCTGGCTAGTTTTTTGTATTTTTAGTAGAGATGGGGTTTTGTTATGCTGCCCAGGCCGGTCTCGAACTGCTGACCTCAGGTGATCCACCTGGCTTGGCCTCCCAAAGTACTGGGATTACAAGTGTGAGCCACCGTACCCAGCACCTCTTTCCCCTTTAAATACCAAAGTCCTCAAAACTCTCTGGAAAAAAGCACAGGCCACAGACCCTATTGCAGCTTGAGTCTCTTTTTCCTGGCTGTGTCCTCCACCATGGCAAGATAAACCTCTAAATCGATTGAGACCTGTTTCAGGCACTTTTTGGTTTACATGGCCCACGGGAGTCTATAGCAGGGATCCTGACCCAGCTGGGAGTCAGGGAGGACTTCCCAGAGGAGGTGACCACCACACAGGGCTCAAAGCGCCAAGGATGTGGCCTCATCTGCACGCTGGGGCTCATCACACGGACCTCCAAGGCAGTTGTGAGCGGCAAGTAAGACACAAGGAAACTTGTAGTATCCTGTGATTTCAGGTGCTCAACATGCGTTAGCCAATCAGGAAACTTCCCCTCTTCCTTCCAAGTCTTGCCTGGTCTGGGGAGAAGTGCAACCCTAAACCAGGCTGTGGCTAACCAGGAGTGACACTACGGGGCAGTCGATAGGACACTATAGCAGTTCTATATGGGGCACAGGTCCCAGGCGGTGGACCAGAAGTGGTGGGAGTGTGCATGTCACGAAGGTGGGGCCGGGCTGGCTGAGGGGGCTGGCGGTTTGGGGAGGCGTCCTGACCACCTCCGGAGTGTGGGAGGGGTAGAGTGGGGCTAAATGCCTTTGTCAATAACACCGAGAACTGGCCGGATGTAGTGGCTCACGCCTGTAATCCCAGCACTTTGGGAGACTGAGGCCAGGAGTTTGAAACCAGCCTGGGCAACATGGCAAGACCCTGTCTCTACAAAAAAACAAAACAAACAAACAAACAAAGAAAAATTAGCTGGGCATGGTGGTGTGTGCCTGTAATCCCACCTACTTGGGAGGCTGAGGTGGGAGGATCGCTTGAGCCTGGAAGGTCAATGTTGCAATGAGCCATGATTGCACCACTGCACTCCAGCCTGGGCAACTGAGCTAGACCCTGTCTCAAACAAACAACCAAACAAAAATTAAAAAATAAAAAACAAGCTTGGCACATACTACGTGCAGACACTGCAAGGCCCACAATATACCTTGTCTATGGGATTCTCTAGCTCAGTCAACATCAAGCTCAGGAAGAACACTGATTTTTCTCTGTAGTTGCTCTTGCATTTTCCTATCTCTTTCTTTGTATTTAATTTAGAGTAAAGAGAATTACGTGTTTTTTTTTTTTTTGGTAGAGACAGGGTCTTGCTGTCATTCAGGCTGGAGTACAGTAGCTGGGACTACAGGTGTGGGCCACCACACCCAGCTAATTTTTCCATCTTTTGTAGAGATGGGATCTTGCTATGTTGCCCAGGCTACATTTTTTTTTTAAATCGTGAGTTTTTGAAGGAAATGGAGTAGGGCAGGCTCTGGTGGGAGCTGGATTGGACAAGCCCCTGCTTGAATGCCTGCATACAGTGGGGAAAAGGGGGATCCCCAGGGCCAGGGATGGGGAAAGTCCCTGGCTCATCAGACTGGAAGGCAATCTTGATTCTAATCCCTAATGCTGTGTGGTGTATGGAAAGTCACTCAAGCTCTCTGAGCCTGTTTCCACATTCCTCAACTGGGACTCTGGGCCTGCTGGATCTAATCTCACATATCAAAAAGCACTACAGGCTGGGCACAGTGGCTCATGCCTGTCATCCCAGCACTTTGGAAGGCTGAAGTGGGAGGATTGCTTGAGGTCAGGAGTTCAAGACCAGCCTGGGCAACATAGGGAAACCCTGTTTCTACCAAAAAAAAAAAAAAAAAAAAAATGCTGGGCATGGTGGTGCACACCTGTAGTCCCATCCCAGCTCTTCTGGGAACTGTGAGTGCACCAGAGGCAGCTCCTTGGGCAAATAAGTGACTCACTATCTGGGAGGGAACCTGAACCACAGGTGAAGACCGACTCCCCTGTCCCCTGCCGTGTCTGGGGACCTGACACTGGGTTTATATCTGTGCTCTAGCCGTGCCCTGCAGGGGAAAGGGCAACGTCTTGATCTGAACAGATATTCCTGTTGGGCTCTGAGGTGTGCAGGCTGGCACCAGTCTCGCCCGACAGGAACCGTGGCCCCCGCTGCAACCGAGACAGCTCGCCTACGCACCCTGGTTAGCCCTGAGGGCGAATGCTAAGATCCTTGCTAACCCAGATGGCCCAGCTAAGCGGTTTTTTTTTTTTTTTTTTTTTGAGTTGAGATGGTCTGGCTCTGTTGCCCAGGCTGGAGTGGAGCAATCTCAGCTCACTGTAACCTCCGCCTCCTGGGCTGAAGCCATCCTCCGTCCTCAGCCTCCCAAGTAGCTGGTACTAACGTGTGTGCCACTATGCCTGTCTAATTTTTGTGTTATTTGCAGAGACAAGGTCTCGCTATGTTGCCCAGGCTGGTCTTCAACTCCTAAGCTCAAGCAATCCACCCACCTTGGACTCCCAAAGTGCTGAGATACAGGCGTGAACCACCGTGCCCAGACCAGCTGAGCATCTTGGAGAGCTGCAGGTGGGGTCATGAGTCCCCTTTCCCGACAGAGCCAGGCTCCTGCCACCACCACCCGGTCGCCACCAAGGAGTTCCTCAAGGACTGCTGTGGGCAGTGGTGGCCGTGGCCTCGGCCTCGGGTGGGGCAGGGCAGCTCCAGCACGTCCGGTCACCTCTGAGTCTAATCTGCTCACAGGAAAAACACGGATCAGAGAACCGCCTCAGAGAGCTGCTGAGGACACTGCGGGGGCAGGTGCAATAACCGGGCCCTGCAAGGCCAGGGCCACAAGCCCAGTGGTCTACCCAAGACTGATTGCCTGGGTTCAAATCCCAGCTCTGCTATCAGCTCTCGACCCTGGGCAAGTCCCTGAACCACTCGATGTCCTCATCTGTAAAGCAGCAATGGGCCGGGCATGCGGTGGCTCATGCCTTTTATCCCAGCACTTTGAGAGGCCGAGGTGGGTGAATCGCCTGAGGTCAGGAGTTCAAGACCAGCCTGGCCAACATGGTGAAACCTCATCTCTACTACTAATAAAAAAAAATTAGCCGGGCGTGGTGGCGGGTGCCTGTAATCCCAGCTACTTGGAAGGCTGAGGCAAGAGAATCACTTGAACCTGGGAGGCGGAGGTTGCAGTGAGCCGAGATGGCGCCACTGCACTCCAGCCTGGGCAACAAGAGCAAAACTTTGTCTCCTCCCAACCCCCACCAAAAAAGGGGGTTTAGTTTACTGTCTGGAACACCAAGTCAGCAAACCTATTCTTGGGAGGACCTGCCTGAGCTTCCCTGAACCCAGGCTGGCTGTAAATGACACCCACAGTTGCAAACATTTCAGAGTGTTCTCTGTTTGGAAATGTCATAGTTAGGACTCAGTGTGTGCGGGGTTTCACCTTCATGTTTCTGCCCCCAGTGCTGTGCAGAAAGTCCTGCTGAAAGAACCCATCCCCGCAGCAGCGACCTCCTGCCCACCGCCCCTGGACAGTGACGCCTTTGGTGGACAGGCCTTCCCTTGACATTTTTCCTGCCGCCTCCTGCTCATGCTGTTCTTCGGTCTCCTTTCTCTCTAACGCTGCCTGGACAACTCTCAGCATATCTTTTCCAGTCTGCTGTCTGTTAGCCCAAGGAGTAACTGAATTTTGCCAAGGGGGAAAAAAAAAAGACAACCAAGCTCACTGAATCACAGCCAGCTATGTACACAATTTTAAACCAACTGGCTCGGGTGATGCCTGGGCTGGCTCCACGGCTCTCTCCCGGGGCAAAGTGCAAGAGCCCTGGCCAGCCCTGACTCTCCCCGCCTAGTTAGAGGTCTTCAGCTCAGACTGACGATCTCATGTTGGTAATTACGACCATTCACAGCAGGGAGACGCAGCCAGTGAAGGGCAAGGGCGGCTTAGAGGGGAGAGACTGCGATCTGTAGCAGAAGCGTGGGATAATAGCCCTCCTCTCCCCTCCTGAACCACTTCACAGAGCCCCAACTCCCTGCCAGGCCCGGGCAGAGTTCACGGCTGCAGCGATTGCACCACTGCATTCCAGCCTGGGTGACAGAGCGAGACCCAGTCTCGAAAAAATAAAAAAGGTACATTCAGGTTCAGTTTTTAACCCCTTGTAGGGCCTGTGCACAGGTTTAGCAGGAATTCCATCAGCTCCATTTCATGGATGAGATAACTGAGGCCTGGAGAGAGGAGGGCCAAGCTGCAGCGGGGCAGAGACCTGTGGACCCGTGCCCAGGCCAGTGCTCATGAGCCTGTGGTTCTTCTGCCATCCCAGACCTGCGCCTGGACACTGCGTGCAGGAGGGGCCCTTAAGGCTTCACTCATTTTGATCCCCCTTTTCCCCACTGTATGCAGGCATTCAAGCAGGGGCTCGTCCAATCCATCCCCTACCAGAGCCTGCCCTATCCCATTTACTTCAAAAATTCATGATTTAAAAAAAAATGTAGCCTGGGCAACATAGCAAGATCCCATCTCTACAAAAATGGAAAAATTAGCTGGGCATGGTGGCCCACACCTATAGTCCCAGCTACTGTACTCCAGCCTGAATGACAGCAAGACCCTGTCTCTACCAAAAATCCATTTTACAAAGGGAACTGTAGTTTTTTGTTTTTCCTTAAGATGGAGTCTCACTCTGTCGCTCAGGGTGGAGTGCAGTGGCGTGATCTGGGCTCGCTACAAACTCCGCCTCCCAGGTTTCAGCAATTCTCCTGCGTTAGCCTCCCAAGTAGCTGAGACTACAGGCGTGTGCCACCACGCTCGGCTAATTTTTGTATTTTTAGTAGAGACGGGGTTTCATCATGTTGGTCAGGCTGGTCTTGAACTCCTGACCTCAGGTGATCCGCCCGCCTCGGCCTCCCAAAGTGCTAGGATTACAGGCGTGAGCCACTGTGCTGGTGGCCCAAAGGGAACTATCTTAAAGTGGGATTGAGTTGTTGAAGTACTCTCTGGGTCCCCAAAACCCCTCTTTCTGAACCCCTCTAAGGGCCTAGACATGTCAGAGCCATCAAACCTCCAAATCCAAAACTCCAGTGGGGGTGGGAAGAAGGCTGTTGGAATGGGGGAATCTCCACTTCTTTTCCTCTGCTTTTTATTTTTATTTTTTCAGATGGAGTCTCGCTCTGTCGCCCAGGCTGGAGTGTGGTGGCGCAGTCTCAGTTCACTGCAACCTCCGCCTCCTGGGTTCAAGAGATTCTCCTGCCTCAGCCTCCCGAGTAGCTGGGATCACAGGCATGCACCACCACGCCTGGCTAATTTTTGTATTTTTAGTAGAGATGGGGTTTCACCATGTTGGCCAGGCTGGTCTTGAACTCCTGGATTCAAGCGATCCACCCACCTCGGCCTCCCAAAGTGTTGGGATTACAGGCATGAGCCACTGCACCCGGCCTTCTTCCTCTTGCTTTTCAAAAAAAAATTTTTTTTAGAGATGTAGTCTCATTTTGTCACCCATGCAGTGGTGCGATCCTAGCTCACTGCAGCCTTGACCTCATCCTCCTGCCACAGTCTCCTGAGTACATGGGCCTACAGGTGCACACCACCATGTCTGGCTAATTTTAAAATTTTTCTAGGGACAGGATCTTGCTACGTTGCCCAGGTTGATCTCAAACTCCTGGCCTCAAGGAATCCTTCGCCTCAGCCTCCCAAAGGGATTACAGGGGTGAGCCACCAGGCTGGGCCTTAAACTTTTTAACAGATCTATGCTTCTCTTCCTCTGCTTTTTTTTTTTTTTTTTTTTTGAGACAGGATCTCGCTCTGTTGCCCAGGCTGGAGTGCAGTGGTGTGATCTCAGCTCACTGCAACCTCTGCCTCCTGGGCTGAAGCAATCCTCCCACCTCAGCCTCTTGAGTAGCAAGCGTGCCACCATGCCTGGCTAATTTTTTTGTACTTTTAGTAGAGATGGGGTCTTGCCATGTTGCCCAGGCTGGTCTCAACGCCTGAGCTCAAGGGATCCTCCTGTCGCGGCCTGCCACAGTGCTGGGTTTACAGGCATGAGCCATCGCACCCGGCTATTAAGTGTTAATTGCATTCTTAGCAACAGCAAAACAATGGAAGCAGCCCAATCCCCAAGGAGAGGAGAGAGAGGAATTGCATCATGGTAAAATTGCACTCAATGGAAGATTATACAGCCATGAGAACTAAGAGGCTACAGCTACACACTTCAGCATTATGTCAACCAAAGCTAAGCGGAAAACAGCAAGTCCCAGACTCTATTCAATAACACGCCTTTGTCATAAAAGTAAAATTATAGGCTGGGCGTGGTGGCTCACGCCTGTAATCCCAGCATTTTGGGAGGCCGAGGCGGGCGGATCATGAGGTCAGGAGTTGGAGACCATCCTGGCTAACACAGTGAAACCCCATCTCTACTAAAAATACAAAAAATTAGCTGGGCGTGGTGGCAGGCGCCTGTAGTCCCAGCTTCTTGGGAGGCTGAGGCAGGAGAATCACTTGAACCCAGGAGGTGGAGGTTGCAGTGAGCCAAGATCACACCACTTCACTCCAGCCTGAGTGACAGAGCGAGACTCCGTCTCAAAAAAAAGAAAGTAAAATTATAAGCAAAATGAAATAATTTTTGTTTAGGCAAACATTACACGCAATAAAATAATTTAAAAAAAATTAACCCGTGAGCCCGGCGTGGTGGTCTCACACCTGTAATCTCAGCACTTTGGGAGGCTGAGGCAGGAGGATCACTTGAGGGCAGGAGTTGGAGACCAGCCTTGGGGAACACAGAGACACTCTGTCTACAAAAAATTTAAAAGTAGCTGGTGCAGTGGCACCCGGCTGTAGTCCCAGCTACTCGGGAGGCTGATGCGGGAGGATTGTTTGAGCCCAGGAGTTGGAGGCTACAGTGAGCTATGATAGTGTCACTGCACTCCAGCCTATCTCTACAAAAATAAAAAATAAAATATGAGCTGGACATGGTAGCGTGTGTGCTTGTAGTCCTAGCCACTCGAGGGGCTGAGGTGGTAGGACGGCTTGAGACTAGAAGGTCCAGGCTGCAGTAAGCTATGACTGTGCCACTGCACTCCTGCCTGGGTAAGAGGGAGACTGTCTTAAAAAAAAAAAAAAAAATTAAAAAAGAAATCAACCGGTGAAAAATGATTATATCATGGAGGAGAACAGGCATAGAAGACATTTTTGGAAATTTGAATAAAGACCATATATTAGATGACAGGGAATTATTAAGTTGTATAAGTGCGATGATACTATTGTGAGTATGTAAGATAACAGTGTTTTCTTAGGAGATGTGCATTGGAATATTTAGGCATGAAGAGTCAAGATGTTTGCACCTTACTTCAAATGGAGAAAAAGAAAGAAATTATGTGTGTGTGTGTGTGTGTGAGAGAAAGAGAGAGAGAGAAAGCAGGGAAAATTGGCAATATGCTAAGAATTACTGAACCCAGCTGGGCGCGGTGGCTCAAGCCTGTAATCCCAGCACTTTGGGAGGGCGAGGCGGGTGGATCGCTTGAGGCCAGGAGTTCAAGACCAGCCTGGCCAACATGGCGAAACCCCATCTCTACTAAAAATACAAAAAATTAGCTGGGCGAGGTGGTGTGCGCTTGTAGTCACAGCTACTCAGGAGGCTGAGGCAGAAGAATTGCTTGAACTCAGGAGGCGGAGCTTGCAGTGAGCCGAGATTGCGCCGCTGCACTCCAGCCTGGGCAACAGAGTGAGATTCCATCTCAAAACAAACAAACAAACAAATAAAATACCCGACCCATCACGGGCACTTCGTAACTCAGAGAATCTGAGCTCTTCCGTGCCAGGCATTGCTCTTTGATCTTTGCATGGATTCATTCATTTAATCCTTAAAACAGGGGGCCGTGCTCAGTGGCTCACGCCTGTAATCCCAGCACTCTGGAAGGCCAGAGTGAGCAGATCACTTGAGGTCAGGAGTTCGAGACCAGCCTGGGCAACATGGTGAAACCCCGTCTCTGCTACAAAAATTAGCCGGGCATGTTGGCATGTGCCTGTAATCCCAGCTACTCAGGAAGCTGAGGCAGGTGAATTGCTTGAACCTGGGAGGTAGAGGTTGCAGTGAGCTGAGATTGCGCCACTGCACTCCAGCCTGAAGGACAGAGCAAGACTCTGTCTCAAAAAAAAAAAAAAAAAAAAAGACAAGGAAATGGATTTTCCCCTAGAGCCTCCAGAAGGATCAGCCCTGCCGACACCTTTTTTTTTTTTTTTTGAGATGGAGTCTCGCTCTTGTAGCCCAGGCTGGAGTGCAATGGCACGATCTCGGCTCACTGCAACCTCCGCCTCGTGGGTTCAAGGGATTCTCTTGCCTCAGCCTCCCAAGTAGCTGGGATTACAAGTGTGTACCACCACACCTGGCTAATTTTTGTATTTTTAGTAGAGACAGGGTTTTACCAAGTTGGCCAGGCTGGTCTCGAACTCCTGATCTCAAGTGATTCGCCCGCCTCAGCCTCCTGAAGTGCTAGGATTACAGTCGTGAGCCACCGCACCTGGCCCCTGACACCTTGACATTAGCCTTGGAAGACTCATTTCAGACTTCTGACCTCCAAAACTGTAAGGCAATAAATTTGTGTTGTTTTAAGCCACTACATTTAGGTAATTTATTTTTTTGAGACAGGGTCTCACTCTGTTGCCCACACTGGAGTTCAGTGGCACAATCATGGCTCACTGCAGCCTGACCTCCTGAGCTCAAGTCATCCTCCCACCTCAGCCTCCCTAGTAGCTGGGACCACAGGTGTGCACTACGTGCAGCTATTTTTTTTTTTTTTTTAGAGATGGGGTCTTGCTATGTTGCCCAGGCTTGTCTCGAACTCCTGGGCTCAAGTGACCCTTCTGTCTCAGCCTTCCAGAGTGCTGGAA